>NC_079330.1:6342205-6642205 GCF_029931775.1 Euleptes europaea
AGGAGAGGGGTATCCACGGCTACTAGTCAAAATGAATACTAGTCATGATGCATACCTATTCTCTGCAGGATCAGAGGAGCATGCCTGTTATATTAGGTGCTGTGGAACCCAGGCAGGATAATGCTGCTGCAGTCGTCTTGTCTGGGGGCTTCCTGTGGAGGCACCTGGTTGGCCACTGTGTGAACAGACTGCTGGACTTGATGGGCCTCGGTCTGATCCAGCAGGGCCTTTCTTATGTTCTTATGTATAATCTCATCAGCGGAAGGCATGGTCTTTTCCCATCAGAGGCTCAGCTGAGATGAGAGGTAGGCAAAGGAGGCGATTTCTTCCTCGCATATCCCACCCCACCCCCATTACAAAAGACCATTTCATATATCCTCAGGGCAGGTCATGATGGAGAGGCAAGATCCGTGCTTCCTGCCAACTTGGAGTTTCTCAGGGAGGACAAAGGAAGGGCTGTATCATGGAGCGGGTCCAAAGCAGTGAGAAAAATTCCTCAGGGATGGCTGCAACAAGGCAGGGAAGATCCCAGATCATAAGTGGGAGGTCCCTTGGAAAGACACTCATCTGCTTCAAATACTTGAAGGGCTGTCATATAGAGGAGGGTGCTGAGTTGTTTTCTGTTGCTCAAGAAGGTCGGACTAGAACCAATGGGTTGAAATTAAATCAAGTGTTTCCGTCTAGACATTAGGAAAGATTTTCTAACAGTTAGAGCGGTTCCTCAGTGGAACAAGCTTCCTCGGGAGGTGGTGAGCTCTCCTTCCCTGGAGGTTTTTAAGAAGAGGTTAGATGGCCATCTGTCAGCCATGCTGATTCTGTGACCTTAGGCAGATGATGAGAGGGAGGGCATCTTGGCCATCTTCTGGTCACTAGGGGTGTGGGGTGGGAGGTAGTTGTAAATTTCCTGCATTGTGCAGGGGGTTGGACTTGATGGCCCTGGTGGTCCCTTCCAACTTTATGATTCTATGATTTCCATGCGCACAGTGGGCAATATCCATGGGCAGATTCTCCAGCAGAAGCATCATGGAAATCAATCCGCGGCCCTGTTTATTATGAGAGCCAGAATGATGTAGGGGTTAAGAGCAGAGGACTCTAATCTGGAGGAAAGGGTTTGATGCCCCACGCCTCCACATGAGCAGGGGACTCTGATCTGGAGAACCAGGTTTGTTTCCCCACTCCTACACGTGAAGCCAGTTGGGTGACCTTGGGCTAGTCACAGTTCTCTCTGAACTCTCTCAGCCCCACCTACCTCACAAGGTGTCCGTTGTGGGGAGCGGAAGGGAAGGCGATTGTAAGACGGTTTGATTCTCCTTAAAAGGTAGAGAAGGTCGGCATATAAACACCAGCTCCTCTTTTTCTTAGGTGTTCTGGACTCGAAACATGCTATGACCAGACCATTAACTCACAGTTTTAAAAATTATCACGGCATGCCCTGAATGCGAAAATAGGGACAGTGATTTACCCGTGCAAAAGGCAAGAAAGCTGGGATTTTCCCTGGTGTGTGTGTGTGTGTGTTAAGTGCAGTCAAGTCGCTTCCGACTCATGGCGACCCTATGAATGAAAGTCCTCCAAAATGTCCAATCTTTGACAGCCTTGCTCAGATCTTGCAAACTGAAGGCTGTGGCGTCCTTTATTGAGTCAATCCATCTCTGGTTGGGTCTTCCTCTTTTCCTGCTGCTCTTTCCCCTGGTACATAGGGGCAATTGGTACACACCGAGTGGCCAACTTACCAGCTGCCTTCTGCAGCTGTGTCTCGCTCAATCTACAGATATCAGTAGGGGGGGGATCACGTTTACCCCTATGCCCCCCAAAGCTTTGCCTGTTGATTTCTGTGCCCCATGCAACTGTTAAACACACAGGAGCAAGCCAGGACGGTTTTGTTCCGGCCCTCGGGCAATCTGACACACGCCCCTTGCTTCTCGGCTGTTTAAAAAAAAAAGATGTCGCCTTTTGTATCACAACCAGGAATGCAATATGTCAGCCACACACAAAGCAGGGATTACCACATTCCTACGCATCCTCGAAACAGGGGTGGGTGGGCGGGGGTTGTTTCTCGCACTCCCACACCGACAGGGCTTCTCCCACGCATGAGACAGATTTGGCTAATAAATAATACAGCAATTATCGAGGCCCAGGGACGACGATGGAACAGACTCCGTCTGCTGGGGGCGGGGAAGAGAGAAAGGATTAACTTGCACGCCAAAAAATTACATAAGTCTGTTTAGACGGAGCGAACCGTGTGCTTATTTAGGAGCCGAGCGAGCATTTCCGCTCCGGCTGCGCCACCCCGAATCGTGACATCATGCCTTAATCCTTTCTAATAAATATTTTCGGTTATCCCTGCTCGACGGCTTAGCTTTTCGCCTCCTTGCAGTCGGGCTATTAAAACGGATCCGTTCTGGGAAGCCGGTGGGTGTTTCA
The DNA here is from genome assembly GCF_029931775.1 of Euleptes europaea. Classification (NCBI taxonomy): domain Eukaryota; kingdom Metazoa; phylum Chordata; class Lepidosauria; order Squamata; family Sphaerodactylidae; genus Euleptes; species Euleptes europaea. The sequence goes on from NC_079330.1 coordinate 6,344,627, forward strand.
GAGGGGATATGTGTTTGTATACACCCACACCCCCCCGCTCACAGTCTTGGTGTTTACGAGGGGGTATCTCCCAGATTTTAAGTCCATCCGATTGACTTCCTAGGCCTTCTTTCAGGGCTTTAGTGCTTGAGCTGGGATTGACCAGGGCTTAGCCCCACGGAACTGTTTGCATTCGGCGCGGCTCTGTGTTTGAACGTTGAACACACATGAACACATGAAGCTGCCTTATACTGAGTCAGCCCTTTAGTCCATCCAAGTCATTATTGTCTACTCAGACCAACAGCAGCTCTCCAGGGTCTCAGGCAGAGGGTCTTTCACATCACCTACCTGCCTAGTCGCTTTAACTGGAGATGCCGGGGATTGAACCTGGGACCTTCTGCAGGCCAAGCAGATGCTCTACCACTGAGACGTGGCCCCTCCAGCGATGGAGGAAATGGCGATGAAAAGGGACACTCTGTGCATGGCCAGAGGACTTCTCTTTCATTGCTCAGTACATGGAGCATGTATGTTTCTAATGCACCAGGGCTGATTTTTTTTAAAAAAGATGTAAACCCCACTTTTCTGTATAACAATCTGTAAAGCGAAAGAGAGAGAGAGAGAATAATAAAATCCAAATGGCAAGAAGGTTTTCATTTTGGAGTTGTAAAGAAATAATTTATCTTTTGGTCACTTTGTGTCTTGGTGGGGGAAGGGGGCACAAATATTGAAAAGTCAACAACTGTGCTGGCGATTTTATTCTTCCCATTTTGCTATTGGTAGCGAGGGTTCCTTTTATCGCCTACGCAGGCTGTGCAGTTTTTATATGCAACCAATGTATTATTCATATGTATAATACACATGCTATTCATGCAATGGGCAATTGGGAGAGGTGAAAGGATTTTCTTTTTACAGATGTTCAGGAACAAATGCAAAGTCTCCTTTGGCTTCTGTAATGTTGCAGTTTTCTCTTTGATGTTACTGGGGGATTATTACTTCGGGGTGCATATTTTTTAGAAGGGGTCACAATGTTTTAATTATTACTGCTTTTTATGTTCCTGATTGTCAGCTACCTTGAGTCCATTCTGGGGAGGGAAAGGCAGGAGAGAAACATCGAAATGAATAAATACTGTACAATGCCAATTGATTGTTGCTCATTTCTAGTTGTGGAAAGAAACAGAAAAGGGCATGAATCGCGAGTTTGACTTTCATAAATCAGAAGCCGAACGGGAATAGGGTTGGTTATTCATAGAATCGTAGAGTTGGAAGGGACCACCAGGGTCATCTAGTCCAACCCCCTGCACAAGGCAGGAAATTTACAACTTCCTCCCCCCCACACCCCCAGTGACCCCTACTCCATGCCCAGAAGATGGCCAACATGCCCTCCCTCTCATCATCTGCTTAAGGTCACAGAATCTGCATTGCTGACAGATGGCCATCTAACCTCTTCTTAAAAACCTCCAGGGAAGGAGAGCTTACCACCTCCCGAGGAAGCCTGTTCCACTGAGGAACCGCTCTAATTGTTAGAAAATTCTTCCTAATGTCTAGACGGAAACTCTTCTGATTTAATTTCGACCCGTTGGTTCTGGTCCGACCTTCTGGGGCAACAGAAAACAACTCAGCACCCTCCTCTATATGACAGCCCTTCAAGTACTTGAAGATGGTTATCATATTCCCTCTCAGTCTTCTCCTCTTCAGGCTAAACATACCCAGCTCCTTCAACTTTTCCTCCAGACCCCTCACCATCTTTGTTGCCCAATTCGAATCAAGACAGTGGGGATTAGAAATTCAGGAGGCCTAAAAGTCATCACCTTGAACTGTGCCCAGAAATAAATGGGTAGTTCTTTAACATACTGGCACAATATGCTCACATCTGGGCGTTCCAATCGAATCACTCTATTCTGAACCAGTTTCTGAACAGTCTTCAGGGGAAGACCCATGGATAACAGTAATCTAGCCTGGGTATTAGAATAGTTGCCTGTGGCTTAGCAGGTCTCTTCCGTCTATCATTTCCCAGAGGAAAACCGGGACAACTCTTGCGTATCCCAGAACACGCTTTCTTCACTCGGAGGATCTGTACGGATACACGCACGCACCCCGCCCCGCATCGCTATTATGCATTGCTGAAGGCTCTTCTCCCCTGTCTACAGGCATCGATTTGTTCTGCCCTAACCAGCACAGCACAGTTTGGAAGGCGAAGAGGGTGCACCTGGCTACTCGGGGAAAAGAATACAATTATCCAAGAACATGTTACCAGCTGTCCAGGTAGAAGAGGGGCGGGGAACCTTTTTTCCGCCAAGGGCCATTTGGATATTTATAACATCATTCGCAGGCCATACAAAATTTTCAACTTAAAAATTAGCCGACCAAGCCCCAAGCAGGCAGCTGCCCCAGATGACCCCCACCCCCGGTGGGCAAGCAGGCAGGCAGGCATCCAACTTGGGCGCACTGGCCCACCTGGTGGCACAGGATGGTCTGTTGCACCAGCCGGGCGTAGCCGTCCAGCCACACGCCGAAGTTGCTCCTGCTTCTCATGGTCGGGGCTGGATTCTACAGTTGGCTCCTGCTACCTCTGCCTGTAGGGGTGAAATGAGGACACACTGGCTAAGAACTCACCCCACACACACACACACGCGCATTCTGGCCCTGCCCCCTTTAACCCCTCCATTGTCACTACTTCCGCCCCCTGCTCTCTTGTAGTACAGAGGGAATACGTTTCTCCATGGGTCGGATGGGAAAGGGTTAACAGAGTTTCTTGGGCAGTCCTAGCAGCTCCATAGCTAACAACTCTTCTGCAAGGGGGGGAAAAGGTTCCTTTTCTTGGCAAAACAAACTCACATCCGCCTTGAATATAAGCTATTCCTGTCCACGGGAGGGGGCGGATCACCAGTCTTAGTTCCTTCTGAGCTAGAGATCTGCCAGGACCCACAAAGGGCCGGACCAAATGATTTTGTGGGCCTTAAACGGCCCCCGGGCCTGACGTTCCCCACCCATGAGGTAGAAGCTTGCCGGCAGTAATGGACACGAAACGGCAGGACTCCTTCAGGCCAAGCGAGATGGGGCAGCAAGCGGCGATACAACTGCCCCATTCCCATACAAAACAGATGCTCCGGCTGTCCCGATTCAGCAGGGGGAATCTTTGCTTTCTGCTTCTTCTCCTGGGTCAGTTACTGCCCTAGGGTTGCCAACTGTGGGTTTGGAAATCCCTGGAGATTTGGAGCTAAATTAGGGCAGGATTTGGGGAGGGGAAGGACCTCTGTTGGGTAGAATACTATAGAGTCCACCCTTCAAAGTAGCCACTGGCTCCAGGAGAAATGATCTCGGTTGTCTGGAGATCAGCTGTAATTCCAGGCGGTCCCCAGGCCCCACTTGAAGATTGATAATCCTGTGTGTGTGTTAAGTGCCGTCAAGTCTCCTGAAGCTTAGACCCCAATGTGCAGTGGGTGGGGCCTGGGAGCTAAGGGGCGGTGCCTGAGAGATCAGAGGGTGGAGCCCTGGAACATGGAGGTTCCAGTCTGCCTTCGTGGTTAATCGCCATGGTGAATTTGCTTCATCCCTTTTCAGAAGAAGGAGAAGAATCATAGTTGGAAGGGACCACCAGGGTCACTCAGTCCAACCCCCTGCACAATGCAGGAAATTCACAACTACCTCCCCCCCCCAACACCCCCAGTGACCCCTCCATGCCCAGAAGATGTCCAAGATGCCCTCCCTCTCATGATCTGCCTAAGGTCATAGAATCAGCATTGCTGACAAATGGCCATCTAGCCTCTGCTTAAAAAACTCCAGGGAAGGAGAGCTCACCACCTCCCAAGGAAGCCTGTTCCACCGAGGAACTGCTCTAACTGTTAGAAAATCTTTCCTAATGTCTAGATGGAAACTCTTTTGATTTAATTTCAACCCGTTGGTTCTGGAGAAGAAGAGTTGGTTTTTATAGGCCAACTTTCTCTACAACTTAAGGAAGAATCACATGAACACATGAAGCTGCCTTCTACTGAATCAGACCCTTGGTCCATCAAGGTCAGTATTTTCTACTCATACCAGCAGCGGCTCTCCAAGGTCTCAGGCAGAGAAAGGTCTTTCACGTCACCTACTTGCTTAGTCTCTTTAACTAGAGATGCTGGGGATTGAACCTGGGACCTTCTGCATGCCAAGCAGAGGCTCTACCACTGAGCCACAGCCCCTCCGGCTCACAATCACTTTCTCTTCCCCTCCCCACAACAGAGACCCTGTGAGGTAGGTGGGGCTGAGGGAGCTCTAAGAGAGCTGTGACTAGCCCGAGGTCACCCACCAGGCTTCATGGAGAGGAGTGGGGAAACCAACCCAGTTCTCCAGATGAGAGTCCACCGCTCTTAACCACTACACCACACTGGAACAGAACTCCCTTTTGCCTGCTGTACTCTGGGCAATCCTGAGCTCTGGTGTTATAAGAGAGGGAGCAAAATCTCTCTCTCCCACCCCCGCCTCCATTCCTAATTCCGTCAACGTCTTTCGCGCCTCCTCAACCTTTGTCACCCCTTTCGTTTAAAAACAGCTCCCTCGCCCTTCAGCCTTTTCTCATAGGGAAGTCACTCGTCACGGCCCCCATGCGGGAACAGTGGCATGAGCATCTTGAGAGTCTCCAGGTGATCCGTTGGGCGCATAATTCAGCTGACACACAGACCCGCCGAGCAGTTTAACACTCTCCATCACAGAAGGCTCCTGGGGTGCGCCTGTCACAATTAGGTGCGTCACAACGCTTGGAGAAGCGAGCTGCCCTGCGTATGGAGAAATGGCTTCCGCCGAGGAGCCCCGGCTAATTTTCTCTTTTTATAGGGGAACCTGGCTTGGGATGAACAGAAGCAATGCGACCCATGGAGAGAGGGTAATGGGTGGTGTAGTGGTTAAGAGCGAAGGTTTGGAGTGGTGGAGTCTGATCTGGAGAAGCGGGTTTGATTCCCCGCTCCGCCACACGAGCGGAGGCTGATCGGGTGAACTGGATTTGTTTCCCCACTCCTACATACGAAGCCAGCTGGGTGACCTTGGGCAAGTCACACTCTCTCAGCCCCACCTACCTCACAGGGTGTCTATTGTGGGGAGGGGAAGGGAAGGTGACTGAAAGCCGGTTTGAGTCTCCCTAAAGTGGTAGAGAAAGTTGGCATATAAAAACCAACTCTTCTTCTTAAAATTCTTTTACTGGGGTTGATTCAGTGATGGGCCTGAGAGAGGGGAAAATGCAAACGGGAACTGCTAGTTTCGTGTCATGCGCGGTGCTAAATCATCACATTACATTTCTGGAGACCCATGTTTTCACAATTATATAGAATCATAGAGTTGGAAGGGACCACCAGGGTCATCTAGTTCAACCCTCTGCACAATGCAGGAAATTCACAACTACCTCCTCTATCTGCAGTCATGAATGGTAGAAACTTTCCCCATGTTTCAGCCCTCTTCAGAGGACTTGATTCTCACTGCAGTGGTCAATCTGAACCACTTTAGGGTATTAGGAAGGGCTCATGTGACTCATGTGTTGCCTGATCCCCCCTCCCCCGAAAAAAGTGGTCTATCAGGCTTTTAGCCTCATCTCCCCCTGACATGCTAATTTCCTATATGCCAAGACTTTTTTGAGGTCAAAACTTGAGATCTGGTAACTGCATCCATTCACACGAAGCCAACTTCTACTGAACCAGACCCTTGGTCCATCGAAGAAGAAGAAGAAGAGTTGGTTTTTATATGCCGACTTTCTCTTCCATTTAAGGAAGAATTAGACCGGCTTACAATCACGCTCCCTTTTCCACCCCTCATAACAGACATCTGTCAGGTAGGTGGGGCTGAGAGTGTGACTAGCCCAAGGTCACCCAGTTGGCTTCGTGTGTAGGAGTGGGGAAACAAATCCAGTTCCCTTATACTGAATCAGATCCTTGGTCCATCAAGGTCAGTATGTCTACTCAGAGGCTCTCCAGGGTCTCAGGCAGGGGTCTTTCACATTACCTCCTGCCTGGTCCTTTTGACTGGATATGCCAGGGATTGAACTGGGGACCTTCTGCATACCAAGCAGATGCTCTCGCACCAAGCCACAACCCCATCCCCTAAACATGAAGTTGCTTTATACTGAATCAGACCCCTGGTTCATCAAAGCCAGTATTGTCTACTCAGACCGGCAGCAGCTCTCCAGGATGTCAGGCAGAGGTCTTTCCCTTAGCTCACTGCCTCAGCAATGTGCACGAACAAGATTTTGAACAGACCTTCCAAATGCAAATCGGGGCAACAATTGCCCAGTGACAGAGACCCCCCACACCCACCCTTCAGCAAATCCATCCCTGTTCAATAGAGGGCACTGGAAGGTATGTGGGGATTTTTGCTTTCCTATTTCAGGTTTCCCGAAGAGTCAGCAGTCCCTTTCAGGGACTGACAAGCGGCCGGACAGCAAAACATCATCTGCATGCCGATCGAATGAGCGCATCGTGGAGCCCAAGTGCAAAAAATTCACTCCAAACAGGTCTTTCAAGGTAATTACCTGGCTTTGTATACCTGGGCACCAATTAGACAAGCCCCTGCAAGGTGAGCGTCAGAGGAACAAGGGCCATCCATCAAGGATCGGAGCTTCCAGGCTTCACGTTTTTAAAAGATTCCTTCTAGAGTATCAAGGAGTCAAAATTGCCCCTTCAAAAACGCCCACCCTCTCCGATTCCACGTGCAACCATCTGAGCAGGAAGCAGCCTGCTGCTCCTCTGCATGACATGCTAGAGGTCTATAAAATGATGCATGGTTTGGAGACAGTGGACAGGGAGAAGCTTTTCTCCCTCTCTCATAATACCAGAATGCAGGGTCATCTGCTGAAGCTGGAGGGGGAGAGATTCAAAACAGACAAAAGGAAGTATTTCTTCACACAACGCCTAGTTAAATTGGGGAACTCCCTGCCCCAGGATGTGGCGATGGCTGCCAAATTTGAAGGCTTGAAGAGGGGAGTGGACATGTTCATGGAAGAGAGGGGTATCCATGGCTACTAGTCAAAATGAATACTAGTCATGATGCATCCCTATTTTCTCCAGGATCAGAGGAGCATGCCTATTATATTAGGTGCTGTGGAACACAGGCAGGTCAATGGTGCTGCAGTCGTCTTGTTTGGGGGCTTCCTAGAGGCACCTGGTTGGCCACTGTGTGAACAGACTGCTGGACTTGATGGGCCTTGGACAGATCCAGCATGGCTTTTCTTATGTTCTTATGAGTTGACCTTCTTCAGCTACGGATATTCTGCTGTGAGCGACCCGCTCGCAGGCCCTATTGAGCCGAAATCTCAAGGAGGTCACATTTGCAAAGGTAATACGAGCTCAGCAGGGTCACCCTAGAAATCCCAACATGGGGAAAATATTCCAAGGGACGCGCCCTGGTGACATTGAAGAAAGGAGGAAACAGACTTCCTCCCCAGCCTCCGCCCTGAATATATGTCGATGACAGATTGCAGGAGGGTAGGGGGGTGTCTCTACATTCCTGTCTTCATTTGCTCATTAATTCTTCAAGCACGTTTTGTTTTCTTTTGGCAGACGTATGGAAACGTCTGTCGAAATATGGAAAGGCGCCTCTCCCTCTGGAATCTGCGTGAGCATCCTTCAGCTATCCCACCCAGTGCAGAGACACGAATGAACAAACCCCCACCGGCGGACTGGAAAGAAACTGGACGAGAGCAATCATTCACGCAGAGATGCAGAAGTCAGCTTCCTTCGTGGGCAGGTAGTTCTACCGCCATCTTTCCACTAGGCAGGAGTGAACAATCTGGTCAGGCCTGGTGCAGCAACAGGGTAGAAATACCCACCCCCATTAGAGGCTTTTTGGAAAGGAGGCAAAAATCATGCAGAGATGCAATGGACAGCCTCTTCTGAGGGTGTGTGGTTCCACTGCATTTTTGTGTTGGACATGACTAAATTATTGAATGGCGCCCGATGCAGAGACACAATTGCCTGCTCCCACTAGAAGCTTTTTGGAGAGGAGGCACAGCCAGAGCACTGACTCATGCAGAGATGCAGCAGGTGTCCTCCTCCAAGAGCAGCTAATTCTCCTATATATTGCCTTAGCAGTGATTACATGAGCTAGGCACCCAGTGCAGGGATGTAGTAGAATGAAGAAAGGAGCCATGGCTCAGTGGTAGAGCATCTGCTTGGCATGCAGAAAATCCCAGGTTGAACCCCCAGCATCTCCATTTAAAAGGGACCAGGCAAGGTGATGTGAAAGACCTTTCTCTGCCCGAGGCCCTGGAGAGCTGCTGCTGGTCTGAGTAGACAATACTGACTTTGATGGACCGAGGGTCTGGTTCAGTAGAAGGCAGCTTCACGTGTTCATGTGTTCAATGAACCCCTTTAGCAGAAGAAAGAAGGGGAAGGCCGTAGCAGTTCATCACGCAGAGATGCTGCAAGCAGCCTCCTATGAAGATGGTTGTTTTGAGCTCACCGAAGGCTTTTTAATATAATTAACTGCTCTTGACATACAGTTCGGAAATTACTGCTGCATGTCATCGTACAACTTAAAGGTAAAAGGGAAGAGGGGGGAAATCAAAGCTGGTTTGTTTCCACGGGCCAAATGTTAAGACCCAACGCGGATACACCAGGATACAATCTTGGCCTGAACGGCTGATGCGGCACCAGGTGACACGTGTCCTTTTATTCCAAGAGTTATCACAGTGTGTCTCACCTTGCAAAATATGCTGAGCCTCCACAAAGCCGCAGAGCGTTTTACTCAGCAAGGGATTCAACCCTGAACGCGTTTCCAAGGCCTCGGGCTGTACGATGCAACCACAAAGGAGAGAGTGCCTCTGAGCACGTGCAGAGTGCGTTTCGCAATACCTCCAAGTAGCCACATTGGAGTCCGGTTTGACGATGGCTAAGTGGAACCTCCATATTCAGAGGCAGCATACCTCAGAATACCAGTTGCTGGGGGGGCAGAAACGGGGAGCATTTGACTTAGGTGCCCCGTCGCCAGGCCCTCTGGGGACATCTGGCTGGCCACTTTTGGAAACGGGATGCTGGATGAGATGGACCACAAGACGTTCGGTCAAACCCTGAGAGGCCGTTTCCACCACCAGAAAGCACAAGAGGATTTATTGAGAACCAGCGTGGCGTAGTGGTTAAAAGCGGTGGTTTGGAGCGGTGGACTCTGATCTGGAGAACCGGGTTTGATTCCCCACATGAGCGGCAGAAGCTAATCTGATGTACTGGATTTGTTTCCCCACTCCTACACACGAAGCCAGCTGGATGACCTTGGGCAAGTCACAGTTCTCTTAGAGCTCTCTCAGCCCCACCTACCTCACAGGGGGTCTGCTGTGGGGAGGGGAAGGCGATTGGAAGCCGGTTTGAGTCTCCCTTAAGTGGTAGAGAAAGTCGGCATATAAAAACCAACTCTTGTTATTATTATCGAAAGCCCCAGAGCTCCTGGAGTTTCTGGGTTATATATTATTTCTTGTTTTAAAGGAGACAGGGCATCTTCTGGCAAGCAAAGGGTCTTGGCTCCAAGCCCGTATTCACTCCGGACCTCTACGCCAACAAATAAACCTATAGGAGCCATCCTGATGTCACGCCGTAAAGGCTCACACCCCCATGGAGTGAAACATCTGGCCTGTGAAGTCACCGTTGTGGCACAGTGCCACGAAAGCATTTACTGGCACAGTGACAGGAGCGAAACACCATCATCAATACACACACACACACCCCGTGAGGTTCATGTAAGCAGCTTTTTGAAGGAGGGGAACGGCCGGCGCAAAGTGGGTGGAGGGTGGGCCTGCCGTCGCTCTCCTCCGATTCTTTCGGTTTAAGTGTCGCGAAAGAACTTCACATCTCAAGCCCGTCAGGTTTTAAAAGGGGCTCCACTCTGTGCCACGCTGGCGTGCTGCTTGGAAGGTTGGCGTTCAGAGGTAGACTGCCTCAGAGCATGGAGGTTCCATTCTCAGTTATCAGGGCCAACACCTGCCGACGGGCCTGTCCACCGTGAGGTTATCAAAACCTTTTTAAGACGTGGTTCGGGCCCGAGACCTCGCTGAACTATAACTAACATTTTTGTGGCACTTGTAAAGACTAGCAATGTTCCCCCCCCCCCAATATCAGTGTTCGAGGGCTCAAACTCAATTCTTCAGGTGTTACGCGGGGATTGACACTTTGTGTAGGTTCTGAGGCAAACACCTGATGAACCCTGGAGTATATTCCCCTTGCTGGCATGTTCTACCAAGGACCTGTGCAGTGCCCCAAGAAAACAACCCGCTGACTGCACAAGACTTATTTTTGTTCCATTATAAACCAGAACTTATTCTGTCAATCCCTTTCTTATGTGTGTGTTACGTATCATCAAGTCATTTCTGACTTATGGCAACTGCTGTATGAATTACTGACCTCCAAAATGTCCTATCGTTAACAGCCTCGCTCAAGTCTCGCAAACGTGTGGAGTCAATCCATCTCACATCGGGACTTCCTCTTTTCCTGCAGCTTTAAACTTTTCCTAGCATTATTGTCTTCTCCAGCGAGTCTTATTTTCTCATGACGTGGGCAAACCGTGATAGTCTCAGTTTAGTCATTTTAACTTGTAGGGAGAGTCCAGGCTTGATTTGACCTAGAACCCACTTATTTGTCTCTTCAGTAGTCCATGGTATCTGTAAATACACCTTAGGGCTTAACTGAGTCCTCCCTGCAATGTCCATTGAACACATGAAGCTGCCTTCTACTGAATCAGAACCTCGGTCCATCAAAGTCAGTATTGTCTACTCAGACCAGCAGCGGCTCTCCAGGGTTTCAGGTGGAGGTCTTTCGCACCACCTACTTGCCTGGTCCCTTTAACCAGAGATGCCGGGGATTGAACCTGGGACCTTCTGCATGCCAAGCAGATGCTCTACCACTGAGCCACAGCCCGTCCCCAGAACATAAGCAAAGCCATGAACACATGAAGCTGCCTTATACTGAATCAGACCCTTTGTCCATCAAAGTCAGTCTTGTCTACTCAGACGGGCAGCAGCTCTCCAGGGTCTCAGGCAGAGGTCTTTCACATCACCTTCTTGCCTAGTCCTTTTAACTAGAGATGCCAGGGATTGAACCTGGGACCTTCTGCATGCCAAGTAGATGCTCTACCACTAAGCCACAGCCCCTCCCATTCTTCCATTATACCAAGATTTACACCAAACACAGACCTTCTATCTTTCACCTTCCATTGTTTCTGCTCTCTAGCCCAAATGACAGATTACGAAGACAAGGTATCAATGATGTAAACAGACCATCTGGTTTACAGAATTAAGTTCATTCAGACTTACTCCCAAGTAAGCATGCGTCAGCTCGCAACTTCAGCTGATTAATCACCCGCTGACCATTTGCTGTAACTCGAAATTGCTTTGCATACTACCACGAAGTACAGCTAAGCAACAAAATTCACTGCCACTGGATACTGCCAACGGTCACTGGCTCAAACGGCTTTACTAGGAGGCTGGACACATTCATGGAGGACAGTCCCATCACTGGTTAGTAGCTGTGAGAGCTAAACAGAACCTCCATGTTCAGAAGCAGTGTACCTTAGAATACTGGGAGGCAATAACTAGCAGAAGCTTTGGCCTCGGTGCTTCTGCGGCCCTTGGGTCAGTCAATGAGGGACACAGGATCCCAGTTTAGAAGGAATTTTGGTCTGATTAAACTGGCCTCTTTGATGTTTTTTACCCAAACTTTGTATAAATGTCTCTTTGAGATACCGAAGACGCAAAACACCATAACGCTTCAATAAGTGAAAGACATCGTCCTTGGAAGAAAAGATCCTCTTTTATGAGGCTACAGTAACACACCGGAACCAAAATAGCAGCATCACGGGTTGCTACAGATTAAATTGGCCCTCGCCAAATAACACTGGCACCCCACAACAAATCCACGGGTCGATCGACCTACCAATTCAATGTAACCGTGAAAACGATAACAGCCCCGGATCATCTGGCATTTTAAGCGCTCGAACCCAGGACAGCAGTTGCGCCCACCATATGTCGCTCCGCGACAGAAACGGAAATGATGTGACTTTTCCATTCATCCACTCTGCTTTTCTATCCCTTTGCTCAAAGGGATTGACAGATCTCGTCTCTCAATCCAGGTACTGGCCAGGTGAGACCTCTGCACTTTAAACCATTTTTCAACTCTGCAGGACTGTTGCGTGTGGCAGATGTTAAGCTCACCCGTGGGAGGTAAACCCACTTGATACTGTAATTTAGTATAGTGGCAAATAAATGAATTCTGCACCGGGAGGTTTTCAGTTGTAACTCTGCCATGAGTTCACAATGACTACCTATAGCCGCTTACTAGGGAGTAAGACCTTACTTCCAAGCACACCTGCAGAGGGGCTTGCCAAGCCCTTCTCTCCCATGCGGAGTCAAGCCCTCTCTCTCCTCAATATTCCATATGGGCCTGTAATAATACTGGCCTACCTTATAGGACTATTGCAACGATTACAGGATGTTTTTTTTTTTAAGGTAACATGTTATTATTATGGAACCCCTCTTGCTCAAAACCATTTATAGCTCCTGGCAGCCCCTCTTGGCTAGGCAAAGGTCTTTTCCCAACAGCTGAAGGACTTTAACTGGAGAGCGAACTTGGCACCTTTCGTACTCAAGGCAGGCGCCCTGCCACTGAGCCAAGGCCCCTATCAGACTTGGGGTGTGTGTGTGTGTGTGTGTGTGTGTGTGTGTAGACACAAATCTCCAACTCAGGCACAATCCAACAGGCACGCAAACGCCCATGCGTACTTTCCCCCCTCCCTCTCCCTCTCAGTCTCCGGAGCTAAGTAATCAAGTAATCGACACAGGGGAGCAACTGTGCGCTTCCAGTAAATCAGGGGGAAGCAAGGGGACGTGTGTCCCCCCCCTCCCGTTCAGACGTGTCATTTATAAATATCTGGACAGCGGCCATCAGGATACAGTTATAGCCATAAAATCCGGGGTGGGGGGGGAAGAGAGCTGTGCTGTCTATTCCTGCCCCCGACATCCATTTGCACACCGCCAGCCATGACCTTGGATGTGTCCAAAAAAGACCTCTGGTGATCTCTCTCTCTCTCTCTGTCTGTCTGTCTGTCTGTCTTTCTCTGCTCTTAAGTCATTTGGATTTTTTTTCCATGGGGAGGGGGGTTTGGCACAGGAAAAACTCCCCCCCCCAGCCTTTTCTTCTCCAGCCCGCTCTTCAGGGCCTCTCCGAAGGCTCCATGCCCATCATCGAAACCATTTCCAATGCCACCCATCTTCCCTGATTCTTTATCCAGGCAGCTGAGACCTCTCCGGAGTGACGGGTGCGAATGTGTGCGTGTGTGCATATGCGCCGTGCGCCTCCCCCCCCTTTGTACATCGCCGGGTCTGGGCGACCAGAGGGCTAGACAAAAGCCGCCGGCCCCCTCCCAACCCAGCCAGAGGCCCACCCCACACCGCTGGCAGGCGACCCCACCCCCAGAAGGCCAGAAGCACTGGGATGGCCATTCCAAGGGCCACCTAAGCCGCCAGATCTCATGAGGCTGGGCCCCTCGCCCCTTCCAACCGCCACCTCTCCAGAGAGCCATGTGTAATGCACAGCGCACTGCCTTCTTCCCAGATCCCTCTCCCCCCCCCCCACCGCCACCTCCCTTCCTCCAGCCTTTGCAAAGAATGGAGCTGGTCTGTCTTTTCTGCTTCCCTTGCCCTCTCTTCTCTCCCTGCTTGCTCATCTTACAAGGATCCCTAACCAGATTCTCGAAGGAGCATCGGCGCATGCATGCTTCTCTCTTCCTCCCCCCCAAACCTTCGCCTCTCTTCCAGCCCCCCAATCCATCCCTTTGTGAAGCGCCGAGAGCCAGACAAGCAGGCAGACCGAGAGACAGACGGAGCCAGCTTTGGGAATGGGTTGGACCCGCCTGCCGCGATGGAGCCTGCCTCAACTCCTTGCAGGATTGCAGGCGTGCAAACGACGGTGCAGGAGAGGGAGAGAGACACGGGCACGCCGCCGTTCCGACGAGCGTCCAGCTCGAACGTCCCTCCCCCCCAGACACCCCCCACCCCACGCATATACACACACCTGCGTTTGCAAGGAGGCCGATTGGGAGGGGGGGCTCTTTGCATTAAAAAAAAACAACCCCACACCTTCGGGGTGCGTTTTAAAAACCCCACACCTGGCCTGCTCCGGAGATGCTCCGGGGAGACCAGCCCCTTCCCGGCGCCGGGAAGCCCGCAGAGGGTCGGGAGGGGAAAGGAGCCGCAGGGATGCAGGGGGATCCGGCTTGCGCTGGGGGGGAGCCACGATCCCCCAAGGCGTTGGAGATCCGGGAAGGGGGGGAGGCGGACGCTGGGCTGGGGGGCGCAGAGAGGATCGCGGGTCCCTCGGGGGAGGGCCGGCGCGATCCCCCAAGGCGTTGGAGATCCGGGGAAAGGGGGAAAGAGGCGGACGCTGGGCTGGGGGAGCGCAGAGAGGGAGGGGATCCCGGGTCCCTCGGGGGGGAGGGCGCGATCCCCCAAGGCGTTGCGATCCCCCAAGGCGTTGGAGATCTGGGGAAAGGGGGAAGGAGGCGGACGCTGGGCCGGGGGCGCAGAGAGAGGGGGGATCCCGGGTCCCTGGGGGGGGGGGCGATCCCCCAAGGCGTTGGAGATCCGGGGAAAGGGGGGAGGAGGCGGACGCTGGGCTGGGGGGGCGCAGAGAGAGAGGGGATCGCGGGTCCCTCCGGGTGGCGCTGGTGGCGGGGTGGGGTGGGGGGAGCCGCGATCCCCCAAGGCGTTGGGGACCCAGGAGGGGGGAGAGGCTGGGCTTGCGGGGTGGGGTGGGGTGGGGTGGGGGTCCCCTTACCGGAACCGGGGCGAGTCCTTGATGCACTCCTCGAATTCCACCGTCATCTTGGCGCAGGCTGGGCGCTCAGCGGCCGCCCAGGCGCATCTCCCGGCTCCTGCCTCTCCACGCCCCGGCGGAGCGCAGCCGGCCCGGCTCGGCCTCCCTCCCTGGGCTGGCAGGGCCGGGCTGGGCAGGGCCGGGCAGGGCCGGGCAGGGCGAGCCGGCGGCGGAGCTGGGCTGGCCGCAGCTGCTGATGCTGCTGCTGCTGCTGCTGCTGCTGCCGCCGCTGTCAGGCGCGCCGGGGAGCGTCGGCCAACTCCGCGCGCCCCGGCCTTCGCCCGCCCGCCCGCACGCCTGCCTGCAACGCCCCGCGCGGCCGGAGGGGGGCGGCGGAGGGGAGGCCCGCTCTCGAACCCAGGGCCGGGCAGGGGCCGGCGGGGGCGGAATGCCTCTTGGGGGCCCTTGACTCCTGGGAGGTTTATTTATTTATTATTATTATTATTATTATTATTATTATTATTATTATTATTATTTTATTCGGAGGGGGAGGCCCGCTCTCGAACCCAGGGCCGGGCAGGGGCCGGCGGGGGCGGAATGCCTCTTTGGGGCCCTCAATTTTGAAGTGGAAGGATGTGTCAAAGGCCACCAAAACTAGATTAATCCATGCCGTCGTATTCCCTATTACTATGTATGGGTGTGAAAGCTGGACAGTGGAGAAAGCTGAGAGGAAGAAAATAGATTCCTTTGAAACGTGGCATTGGAGGAGAGTGTTACAGATACTGGGAATGCCAAAAAACCAAATCAGTGGGTTTTAGCTCAAATCAAGCCTGAACTGACCCTAGAAGCTAAAATGACTAAACTGAGGCCGTCGTATTTTGGTCATGAGATGACAAGAGTCACTGGAAAAGACAGTCATGCTAGGAAAAGTTGACGGCAGCAGGAAAAGAGTAAGACCCAACAAGAGATGGATAGACTCAATAAAGGAAGCCACAGCCTTCAAGATCTGAGCAAGGCTGTCAAAGATAGGACATTTTGGAGGACTTTCATTCATAGGGTCGCCATGAGTCGGAAGCGACTTGACAACACTTAACACACACACACAGGTGCAAGAGAAACTGGACTCCTTTGAGATGTGGCGCTGGAGGAGAGATGACGGATACCCTGGGCCGCCAAAAGAACAAATCAGTGGGTTTTGGATCAAATCAAGCCTGAACTGACCCTAGAAGCTAAAATGACTAAACTGAGTCCATGGTACTTTGGGCATATTATGACAAGACAAGAGTCGCTAGGAAAGACAATCATGCTAGGAAAAGTTGAAGGCAGCAGGAAAAGAGGAAGACCCAACAAGAGATGGATGGACTCTATAAAGGAATCCACAGCCCTCAATTTGCAAGATCTGAGCAAGGCTGTTAAGGATAGGACGCTTTGGAGGACATGGATTCATAGGGTTGCCGTGAGTTGGAAACGACTTGACGGCACTTAACACACACACACACAGGTGCACATTCCCCCCCCCCCAAATCCACATTCTCCAAACTCAACAATAAGCCCCCATTGCAGAGTTTTGAGAATTTGGAATGGGAGGGGGGGAATGTGCATCTAGAGAGGGGCAAATCCAAGGCAAAAACCTCCCATGCGTAAAGGGCCTTGGAAAAAATAAATCCCGGCCCTTCCTTGTTGTTTCCTGTTCTCCCACGTAGGGTTGTCACCCTCTAGGTTGAGCGAGGTGAGGACCAAATCTAACCCTGATTTAGGTTTGCCAAACTCTAGGTGGGTACAATAAGTGAAAACACCTGTGCCAGAGTTAAATAATTTCAGGAAATTGGCAGCACGGGGGCTCAATAATACAAACCGATGGATAAAATGAAAGCATGTGATTTATACAGGCATTAACATCATGCCATACACACAAGTGATACAAAAAAAAATATCAACGTAATAAACCGAATCAAACATCAAGCAAAATTATAATTAGAATTATAATTAGAAACATGAAACTATAATATGGAAATATCCACTTATCAGTATGCAAAGCTCGGTTCCAAAATGTCCAGCCTGGGAGTGTCGGGAGAAATCCTGCCTGGGAGTATCGGGTAAACTTAAAGTCCAAGACAGTGTTCCGGTAGACCCAAGTCGGGTCGGAGGTAGAGAGGTGATAAAGAGACCGTGTGGCTAGTCTTGCGTCCACGTTTTGGAAGGCTTCTTCAGCTCAGAAAACAATACTGAAGCAACTGCAGCAAATAAGCACGTATTGTAAATTGTTGCCAAGATGTCGAAAAGACCATCACGCATAAGAGAAAGGGAACCCATTAAGCTTTTGGTGGTCTGAACCTTATGCGTGACAGTCTTTTCTAGCCCTGGTTTAGAGTTGCCAACCTGTAGGTGGGGCCCAGATAGGGTTGCCAGGTCCCTCTTTGCAACCGGTGGGAGATTTTTGGGGCAGAGCCTGAAAAGGGCAGGGTTTGTGGAGGGGAGGGACTTCAGTGCCATAGAGTTCAATTGCCAAAGCAGCCATTTTTCTCCTGGTGATCTGATCTCTATCGGCTGGAGATCAGTTGAATTAGCAGGAGATCTTCTGCTACTACCTGGCAGTTGGGAACCCTAGGCCCAGAGATCTCTTGGAATTACAACTGACCTCCAGATAACAGAGATCAGTTCCCCTGGAGAGAATTGCTGAATTGGAGGGTGATTAAGAATATATTATACCCTGCTGAGGTTCCCTCCCAGGCTCCATCCCCAAATCTCCAGGAATTTCCCAATCCAGAGCTGGCAACCCCACTTCCCCACCCCTTTGGTCTTCACAACAACCCTGTGAGGTGGGGTTGGCTGAATGACAGTCCTCTGTAAGTTTTCAGAAGCCACAGCCGCACGCAGCCTCATTGGTGGGAGCCACCCACATTTTCACAGCGTAGAAAACTTCGGAGCACAGCAGAATTCTTCGTCGGTGCAAAAAGGAGGGAGGTGAGGCGAGAAAAAAAACAGGTTTCAGGGCGTGCCAGATGAGTCCCCGGTCTGAAGAGTCTGAAGAGGCGTTGCAGACTGAATTGGATCGGGTGGGTTTGGGGGCAAAGCTGGTTTCCAAAAGTACCAAGGGCAAAAAGATGCCCCAACTGGACAGTCTCCTTGGTGGATATATGTACACATGAACACATTAAGCTGCCTTGTACTGAATCAGACCCTTGGTCTATCGAAGTCAGTATTGTCTACTCAGACCGGCAGCGGCTCTCCAGGGTCTCAGGCAGAGGTCTTTCACATCACCTACCTGCCTAGTCCCTTTTAACTGGAGATGCCAGGGATTGAACCTGGGACCTTCTGCATGCCAAGCAGATACAGCTCTACAAACTGAGCCACAGCCCCTCTCCATGGCTCTCCAGGATCTCAGGCGGAGGTCTTTCACATCCCCTACCTGCCTAGTCCCTTTAGCTGGAGATGTCGGGGGTTGAGCCTGGGACCTTCTGCATGCCAATCAGATGCTCTACCACTGAGCCACGACCCCTCCAAGAAAGGCTGCATATAAATTCCCTTTTTAAAAAAAAGCATACTACATTTCTGCAGAGGCAGACTAGAATTGCTGCGCTCAGCTGGCCTGTTACCTTTCTGCAGGCTTTGGGCTCGTTTCCTTCCAATCACACGGCCGCACAGAACATCGACTCAGACAGAAACCCAGTGGGCAGACTCCTTTGAAAATCTTCACTTCTGCATATGCAAAAGCCCTTTTTGTGGCTGTGTAAGCGTGAAGTATGTTCCCGTTTTAATGTTGTTTTTAAAGTCACATTGTCAGAAGTTTGGGGATCAGTAGCATCAATGGGAGGGGCCGTGGCTCAGTGGTAGAGCATCTGCTTGGCATGCAGAAGGTCCCAGGTTCCATCCCCAGCATCTCCAGTTAAAGGGACTAGGCAAGTAGGTGATGTGAAAGACCCCTGCCTGAGACCCTGGAGAGCCATGGAGAGGGGCGGTGGCTCTGTGGTAGAGTATCTGCTTGGCATGCAGAAGGTCCCAGGCTCAATCCCCAGCATCTCCACTTATAGGGACTAGGCAAGTAGGTGATGGGAAAGACCTCTGCCTGAGACTCTGGAGAGCCTCTGTCGGTCTGAGTAGACGATACTGACTTTGATGGACCAAGGGTCTGATTCAGTAGAAGGCAGCTTCATGTGTTCAATGGGCACCGGGAGCTAAACTGGAAGCCTTAACTTTTGGCAGTGATGCTACAGTGGCACAGACAATACAATTAGGGCGCCTCCGTCCCTGAACTCCGGGACTCTGTGAATGGCGCGGCTCATAGGCAGGATCCGATTAAATTAATCTGCTGTGGCCATTAAAGAGCAATAGACAGCTCGCGCATGTGTGCGCACGCGCGTGTTTAATCCTGATCAGTCAGCAGAAGCTGTGGGAATGTTTTCTCCCCAGCGTGAGTGATTCAAAGAACAGACTGCGTAAGTCCTCTGGCAAGTTACAGCCGGCACATCTGTTTCAGTGTTGATCTGCTGGAACATTTGGGGGGACGTATAGATCTTAACAGATGCCTATAGCACACACACTGGGGGGGGGGGAATCAGCCTTGACTGCTTCCACAAAACAAGATTTCTTGTCCAGTTTTAATTGGAAAGGACTCCGGTTCTGGCTGCTTCGATACCGGCCTATCTGGACTGTGTGTGTTAAGTGCCGTCAAGGCACTTCCGACTCATGGCGACCCTATGAATCCATGACCTCCAAAACGTCCTATCTTTAACAGCCTTGCAAATTGAGGGCTGTGGCTTCCTTTATCGAGTCCATCCATCTCTTGTTGGGTCTTCCTCTTTTCCTGCTGCCCTCCACTTTTCCTAGCATGACAGTCTTTTCCAGTGACTCTTGTCTTCTCATAATGTGACCAAAATACGATAGCCTCCGTTTAGTCATTTTACCTTCTAGGGTCAGTTCAGACTTGATTTGATCTAGAACCCACTGATTTGTTTTTTTGGCAGTCCACGGTATCTGTAACACTCTCCTCCAACACCACTTTTCAAAGGATTCTACTTTCTTCCTATCAGCTTTCTTCAATGTCCAGCTTTCACACACCCATACATAACAATAGGGAATACAATGGCATGAATTAGCTTGATCTTGGTTGCCAGTGACACATCCTTACACTTCAGAATCTTTTCTAGCTCCTTCATGGCTGTCCTTCCCAGTCTCAATCTCCTTCTGATTTCTTGGCTGCAGTCTCCCTTTTGGTTGATGATGGAGCCTATCCAGACTACCGGAGTAAAATGCAACCTATAACAGAGACGCATCTACTCTGCACCAAAGTGACTCATAAGAAGAGCTGTCAAAAGCCCAACAAGTCCAGCATCCTCTTCCCAACGGAGCCAGTCAGAAGCTCGCAAGCCAGCCATACGGGCAACGGTCCCCTTCTGTTGTTTGTCCCCCAGTGTCTGGTATTCAGAGATAGACTACCTCTGAGAATGGAGGCTCCTTTGAGCTATCAGTTCAAACTCGGAGTCCAGGAAAGCTCAATTCTGCAGCTTGCACAGACTCAGCCTGTTTGCTTTTTCTGTAATTTTGCACAGTCAATTCTGGATTTCGCTAGCGAAGACGAGTAAGGTGTTCATCTTTCCAGTCCAGGCTGCAGAAGTCATATCAAGCCACCCTTCCGGCTTCTGAGATTTCTTTAGGGCTTACCGGCACACTTGGACATTTGTCTTTTCAATGATAAAATATTGAATTAGCCGAGTGCTCAAGGCACATGAGAGCCAGCGTGGTGTGGTGGTTAACAGTTAACAGGCGGACCCTAACCCAGAGAACCAGGTTTGATTCCCCACTCCTCCACATGAGCGGCAGAGGCTAATCTGGTGAACTGGATTTGTTTCCCCGCTCCTACACATGAAGCTTGCTGGGTGACCTTGGGCTAGTCACAGCTCTCCTAGAGCTCTCTCAACCCCGCCTACCTCACAGGGTGTCTGTTGTGGGGAAAGGAAGGGAAGGAGATTGTAAGCCGGTTTGATTCTTCCTTAAGTGGCAGAGAAAGTCAGGATATAAAAACTAACTCCTCTTCTTTTCAGGAGAGAAATTAGTCATGGAGCACTAATTTTCACCTCACACCTACATACTAAACCGAAAGACAGTAGCATTTTTCTTTCCAACCTCTTCTCGGAACACTAGGAGATGCTTCACGGAGCAACAAGGGCTCCACGCAGCACAGTTTGGGAACGTTTGCCCTATGCATTATGACTAGTATCCATTTTGACTAGTAGCCATGGATAGCCCTCTCCTCCATGAACATGTCCACTCCCCTCTTCAAGCCTTCCAAGTTGGCAGCCATCACCACATCCTGGGGCAGGGAGTTCCACAGTTTAACCATGCGTTGTGTGAAGAAATACTTCCTTCTATCTGTTTCGAATCTCTCACCCTCCAGCTTCAGCAGATGACCCCCGCGTTCTGGTATTATGAGAGAGGGAGAAAAGCATCTCCCTTTCCACTCTCTCCATACCATGCATAATTTTACAGGCCTCTATAATATCTCCCCTTAACCACTCATGTGCAAGCAGAGCACGGGCGCTCTCTTTGCAGTCATAAGAGCTAGAAATTTTAAGCTGGGAGTTGTAGGAAGCCAACATCACGATCTGAGAGTTTTCTCTGCTCTGCCGGAATTGCAGCATACCCAGTGCCCTGCCGGTGCCTATATATTTCAGCATGCTCCTTTTTAATTCCCCAAATGTATTAGTTGCATTTCCACTAGAATGAGTTCTCAAAGCAACTTTGCAATATAAAACTGTAAAAAAAAAAAAAAAAAAAACCCTATAAAAACACCGTAAAATATAACAAGAACGATGTAAGCAGGCCCGAGCAGTTCACGAGCTTGGCCTGTTGCCAGAACTGGAGGACGCAAAGCCTAAGAAAGATTTCAGCGGAGTAATTCTGAAGCATGAACGCACCAGATTGTGCATGCGTGCACCCCAAAGAGCCACTGGGCCGCGTTGGTAGCACATTGTGCTCCTGTTCATTCTGCTGCCACCCGGAAATCTGCCGCTAAACAAATTCGTGGAGGAGGAAGGCTCTGTCAAACACTAGTAAACAATGGAGCATCCATGCACCAAGGCAGTGTCTTTCTAAATACCAGCATTTGGGGCGGCGAGAGCTGGCTTAGGGTTGCCAACCTCCAGGTAGTGGAAAGAAAAAAGACACCACTGTGCATGTACCTGGACATAAGTTACCCTACGTGAGAACTGGCTGAAATTTATCCCACTTGAATTTATAGCAAACATGCAATATGTAAGCTGGAGATATTACATGATGATTGATTTTTGAGGGACTGATGAAGAAATTTAAAGCCAAAGAATTCGAAACGGCCGTATCCCCTCTTCAGTTTTTGGCATCATCTCATGGTAATGTTAGGAATACTATTTCAAAGCTTGAAGAGGAACCAAGAACTTCCCTGTGATGATTGAAAAAGACCTAAGGACTAAACCTATACACTGAATTTTCAATCTGGTTTGTTCCAGCCAGATTGTTGTAATATACATTGTATATAGTAGGATAGATTGTTTAGGTTGTTAGTTTCAGTTAGTGTATAGTTGCGACTCTGTTATATGTTGTAGCGATTAATATAAATATTTGCACTTTGTAATATTCATACGCTCCTGTGCTGATTTCCAAAACCTCCAGGTAGTGGCTGGAGTTCTCTAGCTATTACAACTTATCTCCAAGCGACAGAGATCAATGGCCCTGGAGAAAATGGGCGCTTTGGAAGGTGGACTCTATGGCATTGTACCCATCAAAGTCCCTCCCCTCCCCAAACCCAACCCTCCTCAGGCTCCACCCCCAAATTCTCCAGGTATTTCCCCACCTGGAGCTGGCAACCCTACTTACTGCAAGTCAGACCAATGGTCCATTCTGTGCGCACTGCTGTGTCTTCTGGCTGCTGGCAGCTGTCTGGAGTCTGAAGCACTTAAGATGCCACAGATGATTCATCTAGGATTCCCTTGGCGATCTTCTCCTTCCCACCCAGTTTTTAACTGTTGTTTTATATATATATGCTTACCTTCGCACATGCTCAGGGGTGCATTGCCCGTGTATGTGCGTGAAGTGTGTAAAAAGTGCCATCAAGTCACATCTGACTTATGGTGACCCCTGGTGGGGTTTCCAAGACACGAGGCTAACAGGGGTGCTTTGTTTTGCCC
The DNA here is from genome assembly GCF_029931775.1 of Euleptes europaea. Classification (NCBI taxonomy): domain Eukaryota; kingdom Metazoa; phylum Chordata; class Lepidosauria; order Squamata; family Sphaerodactylidae; genus Euleptes; species Euleptes europaea. The sequence continues at coordinate 6,367,515 of NC_079330.1, forward strand.
ATCAACAACAAAGAACGAAAACAAAATGAAAAGCCCAAAACCTTTCCTCTTGTTGAAAGAAAGGATCTTACAATTTATTGTTTATTATATTATATGTATATTGTTTTCTTTTTTTGACGAAACTGTATTATGTTGTTGTTCTATGTTTATTTTTTTCTGATTTTTTAAATTATTAACAAAAATAAAATAGAGAGAGAGAGGAGAGAGAGAGAGAGAGAGAGAGAGAGAGAAGAAGAAAGAAAGAAAGAAAGAAAGAAAGAAAGAAAGAAAGAAAGAAAGAAAGAAAGAAAGAAAGAAAGAAAGAAAGAAAGAAAGGGAGGGAGAGAGGGAGGGAAGAAAGATGGAAGGAAGGAAGGAAAGATGGATGGATGGATGGAAGGCAAGAAAGAAAGAAAGAAAGAAAGAAAGAAAGAAAGAAAGAAAGAAAGAAAGAAAGAAAGAAAGAAAGAAAGGAAGGAAGAAAGAAAGGAAGAAAGAAAGAAAGGAAGGGAGGGAGGGAAGAAAGATGGAAGGAAGGAAGGAAAGATGGATGGATGGAAGGAAAGAAAGAAAGAAAGAAAGAAAGAAAGAAAGAAAGAAAGAAAGAAAGAAAGAAGGATGGATGGATGGATGGATGGATGGATGGATGGATGGATGGATGGATGGATGGGATGGGAAGGGAAGGGAAGGGAAGGGAAGGGAAGGGAAGAAAAAAAGATGGAAGGAAGGAAGGAATTATGGATGGATGGAAGGCAGCCAAAAAGGCAGGCAAGAAAAAGAAAGAAAGAGACAAACAAACAAACTAACTAATTCTGGACATCTTCAAAAGTACTCGACCCAAGACAGCCAATTTTTAAATATTCTTTTAAAAATCCATCATGCATATAAATGATTTTTTTCCTGAAGATACCAAACGCGGATTGTAATATTTCGTACAAAAGGGAGCGGACGCTTTTGCTCCGGGTTGAGAGTTTCCCCCAGGTCCCTGCCGAGCTCCGAGGTTGCGTCTCGGCCCCTCCCGCAGCTCGCCGTGTCTCCATGCGCGGACGAGAGTTGTCATCAGAACGCGACGGCGACCGTCTTAGGCGCACGTGCAAACGCCCTATTTCTTTCATTGCAGCCGTTTTGCTGTCCTGGAAGTGCCTGAAAATAGCAAAGAAAAGGCGTGTGTGTGTGGGGGGGGGGGGGAGAAATCATTGCAAACCCGGCTGGGGAGGGAAAGAATCCGGATTTCGATCCCGCAGAGCAGGGAGAGAACGATGCAAAGCCCAGTTGCAATAGCAGGAGCGCTTTGAAGTCGCTCTAATTTCAGTAAGGAAAGGCAAGAAGCGGCTAGTCGTTTGGGGGCCTTTAAAAAAAAAGTAGGCCAGGAATTCAAACACAGGGAGATGGGTGCTGGAGCATATGCATGCATGCATGCATGCATGCGTTGAGCATGACCAGTGCATTTGATTCCAGCTAGCAGTTTTCAGTGCAAGGGACGCAGGGGGTCAGTTTTGCACGGCAGCAAGTGTGGAAGAGTCCAGGGAGACTCTTCCATATCCTCCATATCCCTTTAGCTTTAATGAAGGTGAAGATCACTGTGCGATTTTCTTGGGATCGCTGCCGAAGTTGCCCCCTCGATGGCTTCTCCGACGACACGTTATTTAATATTCTTCCAGTACATTGGGACTAAATATAGGTAGGTCTGGTCTGGTCTAAAGCAGTAGTTCCCAAAGTGGGCAGTACCACCCCCAGGGGGGCGGTGGGATTACCTAGGGGGGCATTAAGAGGCAAGGGGGCAGCAGGGGGTCCCTAGAGGCGGGCCCCTTCCACTGTGTTGTTCACTCATTTACAAGATCAAGCTGTGGCACCATGCTGGCAAATTTGGGGGAAACTATCAGAATTATTTCCCCCAGACTTTGAAGAGCTGGTACCACTGGATCAAGTTCATCTGTTTTGTTGAATACATTTCAACTAAAAAGTTTCAGTTTGATTTTGAATAATTGTTACTGTTAATTGTTACTGTTTCGAAATTTTATTGTTATTATCTTCTTGAGGGCAGCAGGAAAAAAGGAAGACCCAACAAGAGATGGATTGACTCAATAAAGGAAGCCACGGCCCTCAATTTGCAAGACCTGAGCAAGGCTGTCAAAGATAGGACATTTTGGAGGACTTTCATTCATAGGGTCACCATGAGTCGGAAGCGACTTGACGGCACTTCACACACATCTTTAGTGCGTCATGTGTGTGTGTAAAGTGCCGTCAAGTCACAGCCAACTTATGGCGACCCCTTTTGGGGTTTTCATGGCAAGAGACTAACAGAGGTGGTTTGCCAGTGCCTTCCTCTGCACAGCAACCCCCATATTCCTTGGTGGTCTCCCATCCAAATACTAACCAGGGCTGACCCTGCTTAGCTTCTGAGATCTGATGAGATCAGGCTAGCCTGGGCCATCCAGGTCAGGGCTTAGTGCATCATGCTTTTTATAGGATAGGGTGGGGGGGCACTGGGGTTGAAGGTGTGGAACCAAGGGGGTGGGTGGCCCAAAACGTTTGGGAACCACTGGTCTAAAGCCTTCCCTAATAAGGAGAATTGGGGCTGGGTGGTGGTGGTGGAGAGTGACTGCCGTTCAGTCTCCGGGAGATCTTTAGAGTTTTGTAAAATGGACAGCAGCGAGGGAAACAAACCCAAATTGTAGGTTCAGTCCCTGGCATCTCCAGTTAAAAAGAAAGGACCGGGCAGTAGGTGATGTGAAAGACCTCTCCCTGAGTCCCTGGATAGCAGCTGCCAGTCTGAGTAGACAGTACTGAGCTTGATTGCTCAATGGTCTGATTCAGTAGAAGGACGCTTCATGTGTTATGTGCAGAGTTGGTAGCGGTTTTATCTCTTTGCGCTGTTTAGCAGGGTTGAGCACATTTTCGAAGTGCTTTATGTTAGCAGTTTCCCTCTCCTTTTGTGCCTGGGACTTGGCACGGGGAAACAGAACCAACGTTGGCAGATCTGAAGGAAAAAAACACATATTCCTTCAAAGGGCAAGGTGGAGGAGAGTTTGAATGCTCTTTGGTGCCGCGGAATCTGAGGCCGGGCCGTTCTCTTCTGCTCCATTCTCCCTTTTTTCTTGGCCAAAACGAGACTTGACCCAGACAGCGACGGAGGAGAGGCAAGAAGGGAGATAATGGGAATTAAATATGCAAATGACATCTGCTGTTAATCTGCCTAAGACGCTCCTGTCTGCACCTGCTGCTTAAATATTTTCTTTCGGGTTTAACCACACCACGTTCTTTTATTAATAAGAGGGAAATTATTCCGCTCAAAGCGTGCCGGTTCATTCCTAAATGAGTTTTCCCCCCCCAAGGGACTTTGAAAAAAAAAATTAATTGGCTCTAGTTTGGCTGGTTCTTGGTCGCATATGTCTCTGCGACTTGACGAGAGCGGGAGCATTATAGGGGCTTAGCTGGGAATTCAGAAGTCCCTGATGCCAATTGTGGGGACTTCGGTGGTCTTAGGCAAGTCCCGTTCTCTGGAACTCAGCTCTCTCAGCTAGAATATGGGATTGTTAGTGCTGGTCTGCCCTGCAAGGTTGTTGTGAGGCTGTGAACAAGATAATACCTGGCTAATGGATGTAAATGTGGCATCCTGGTTTGGAGGGCAGTGCAGTTTTACTCACTGGCCCAATAGCCAACTTGGGAACCGGGCAGAAGGTGCTGAAATATTTGTCTACCGGCTCTGTATGTTTTACAGATTTGTTATATTTTTGATGAATTTTTAAGCTATCTCGAGGACTGTGGGGGGGAAATTACATTTTTAAAGATTGGTACACATGAACACTAGGAGCCTTGTGGCACAGAGTGGTAAGCTGCAGTCCTGTAGTCAAAAGCTCTGCTCACGACCTGTTCGATCCCAACAGAAGTCGGTTTCAGGTAGCCGACTCGAGATTGAATCAGCCTTCCATCCTTCCGAGGTCGGTAAAATGAGTACCCGGTTTGTTGGGGGTAAAGGGGAGATGACTGGGGAAGGCCCTGGCAAACCAACCTGTAAACAAAGTCTACCTAGTAAACATCGGGATGTGACATCACCCCATGGGTCAGTAATGACCCGGTGCTTGCACAGAGGACTACCTTTTATGGACACTAGGCTGAGGTTGGGGGCAAGTTGGTTAGCTGGACCAACCCTTAAGGATGCTCTGTTTAAAAAAATTATCTCTTAAAATGTTTATTTTGTGTGCGTGTTTGTGCACACATACAGCTGCTCCCCTCAGGGAAGGGAGAACTGTTATCTATGATAGCAAAACAGAACCTCCATGGACAGAGACTGTGTACCTGTGAATAGCATGTCGGGTATAAGAAGGAGAAAGCCACCATCTTCATGCCCTCTGCAGGAACTCCCTAGAGGTCTTCGGCTGTCCTCTGCTGGAAACTGAATACTGGAGCAGACGGCCTGTCCTCTCATTTGTCGAAGCAGTGCGGATTTCGTGTTCAGCATGTGTATAGACCAGCGTGGCTGTTGTTTTCAGACAACGTTTTTTCTTTGTTTCGTTTTCAGTGGCGTGAAAGCAGTCCCCCCTGACCAGGCGGTGCTCGGGGTGCAGAACTACATGGAGGTATGTGCTTCGACTGTGGGTCTCAGGGTGTGGGGTGGGACCGCCTGATGTGTCTGTAGGGGAGGGTCACAAGACACACGCGGAGAGAGGTGGTAAATGGTGAAAGTTGTTTGGAGTTTGGAAGAGCAGCAATGCTGGGAGAACAGGTATGCGTGGTGTAGTGGTTAAGAGTGGTGGTTTGGTAGCGGTGGATTCTGATCTGGAGAACCGGGTTCGATTCCCCACTCCTCCACATGAGCGGCGGAGGCTAATCTGGTGAACCGGGTTGGTTTCTCCACTCCTCCACATGAAGCCAACTGGGTGACCTTGGGGGTAGTCACACTCTGTCAGCCCCACCCACCTCACAGGGTGTCTGTTGTGGGGAGGGGAAGAGAAGGTGATTGTAAGCTGGTTTGATTCTTTCTTAAGTGGTAGAGAAAGTCGGCATATAAAAAACCAACCCTTCTTCTCCTCCTTCTCCTCCTCTCTTTCTCTCGGAGAGATTGACCAACTGACCCCTAGAGGCCAACCAAGCACGGTCAGGACTGTATCACTTTAGGCTTTGGAGGGCAGAAGTCACACAACAGAACACTGCTTCCTATGCCATCCCTCCGTGGAGGAAAACAAGCACGTCCCTTCTCACAAAGGCTTTGTCCCTGCAAACAGTGGTGAACCGGAAACACTAGAACAGGGATGGCGAACCTTTTAGAGACCGAGTGCCCAAACTGCAATCCAAAACCCACTTATTTATCGCAAAGTGCCAACACAGCAATTTAACCTGAATACGGTTGCTAACTCCAGGCCTGGAAATTCCTGGAGATCTGGGGGACAGCGGAGTTTGGGGAGGGAACTGATCTGTGTAGAGCGGCGGTCGGTTGTAATCCCAGGAGATTCCCAGGCTCAACTGGAGGTTGGCTAATACTGGAGCAGACGGCCTGTCCTCTCATTTGTCGAAGCAGTGCGGATTTCGTGTGTGTGTGTGTTAAGTGCCTATGAATCAAAGTCCCACAAAAAGTCCTATCTTTGGCAATCGTACCTGCAGCGGTATAGCGCGGTCGCCGGTCGACCACTCTCGACGAGATCCAAGCCAAGCGTCAGCTGGAGGATTTAGCTTTCCTCTGTTTCTTCCCTCCAGATCTGTCCCTGGAGCAGCCAGGCAGGTCCCGGTAGCACTGCAGGAGTGCAAGCAAGCGTATTTCAGAGAGATGGGAGCCCTGAAAATACAAACTGACTTTCCAGGGGCATATGGTGTGGAGGCCTAGCCAGGGACTCCTTTTTTAGGAGACACACAATTCTGCTTTTCAGAGCCTCCGTGGCAAAGTTCCCAACTGGAGCTGACAAAGGCTGCCGGCCTGATGGAAGGTGGTGTAATCCCGTTGCTTTTCTAAAGGGGATGACTCACGTTGAGCTGCCATCCCTGGGAGCCGGGTGGTCACAACTTAAGGCAAGAAGGCGGGGGCGGCACCCCCCGAATGACCTCCCCTCCCCGTGTGTTCCAGGCTGTAGTCCAGACCAGCGTAGGACAGTTTTGGTTCTGGAGGTAGAGAATCTAAAACGGTGGTTTTTCTCCCGGCGGCCCCAAGTTGGTTGCCGTCAACTGGGAAGTTCTGCTGCCCAGCCCTCCTTGAAATTTCACCGAGGGCTGGTCAGGATTCGATTCCTCTACCCAGCCCAGCTGGGTCTCCCATTCTGCCTCCTTTAACAGTATCCCAGCTGTGCTGATTGACCCGGGCCGAGACCCTGGAGAGCCGCTGCCCGTCAGAGTAGACATTAAAGGCATTGACGGGAGGATGGTCTGATTCAGTATAAGGCAGCTTCATGTGGGGCCCTCGGATTGAGCAACCCATTTCTGCCGTGGTACAAGTCACGGCTGGACGTGCCCACTGGTGGGCATATAAGGTTCCAAACCTGGAAGGTGTATTCTGTCACCAAAGCTCAGTTGAGGTCAGCTGCCAAGTGAAACGGGCATAAGGCTGTGCCCTGTGAACCAAGCAAGAAAAGAAGCCAACCTAGAGGCTTCATACTGCCTCCCAATCACAGAGGCCGATTTCAGATGTCTCTCTGCCCTTCTGTCCCGAGTAGGGTTGCCAACCTCCAGGTGATGGCTGGAGACCTCCCAGTACTGTCTACTCTCTCTCCAGGGTCTCGGGCAGAGGTCTTTCACATCACCTCCTTGCCTAGTCCCTTTAACTGGAGATGCCGGGGATTGAACCTGGGAGCTTCTGCATACCAAGCAGATGCTCTACCACTGAGCCACGGTCCCTCCCCTAGCAAGAGACTAGGCAGCAGCCTCCGGTTGTGCGATTCCTGGTTAATGTCAAGCAACTAGGAACAAAATGGCCTGCCCTTTTTGTGTATATACATTTGTGGGTCAGTTAGAAAAACTTGTTCTCTCCCTGCCGGTCAACTAGTTTTAAACAAAATACATTAAATTAGGTTGGACTGGTAAAAACAAAGGTATGGTCGTTTTGACCTGCCAAGGGTGGGTTGAATCTGTTTACGGCATTAATATTAAACTATCCTTGATGTTCACGGTTTGAGACATGTGCTGATTTGTAAAAACAAATCTGTCAGCTGCTCCTGTACTGTGAAACAATGAAATTATTTTTTGTAGTGTCATAATTTGTTAATTTTTAACAGCATTGGGTTCAGGTTTCTGTAAGAACAAATACTCTTGGTGGAATCGGCAGCCCTCTCATGTGCTTAGGAAAAGGGTATTTGATGCATTTTTGGAGGATAGGTTCCTTTGACAACTATTGCCTGCAAAGGCTAAGTAGAATCTCTGTTATCCTATGAACACATGAAGCTGCCTTCTCCTGAATCGGACCCTTGGTCCATAAAGGTCAGTATTGTCTACTAAGACTGGCAGCAGCTCTCCAGGGTTTCAGGCAGAGGTCTTTCACATCACCTACTTGCCTAGTCCCTAATCCTGGGGATTGAACCTAGCGCCTTATGCATGCAAAGCCAGTGATCTACCACTGAGCCACGTCCCCTTCAGTTGCTGTGGGGCAGTAGCAGGGTCTCCATGCTCCTGCTTGTAGGACTTTTGGGGGCATGGCATCTGATTGGCCATAGTGGCAAACAAGTTGGCCTACTAAATCATTGGGTTGATCCAGCAGGGGTCGTCTTACGCTCTTACAGTGTATGGATCATTGAGTGTTTTGGAGAAAGGCACTTGTAGGGCAAATATCCTATATACGTCACCCCAGAGGCAGTGCATGAGGGTCTCCCCAGAGCAGGTGACCGGAGTTCCGAGACCGACGAGAGGAAGTTGTTCAGTGTACTTGCTGTATCGTTGGCTCGATCCCTCGCAGTGGCAGGCCGCACCCGACTTTCTTGAGGCTCCGTTGATGTTAGGGGAGCTGAATCAGGGGACCCTTGATTAGAACCACCTGGGATGCCTTGGAGGAGCATTACTAAGAACTCGCGTGAAGCTTGCCAGAAATCGTTCAGCCCTTTGAGCGTCTCCCCTTCCCCTTTCTTTCGGAGGTCTTCACATTTCTATAATCGCCAAGGTCCTGGTATGCAAAAGCAGAGAGCAGAGGGAGATTGAGTTTGAATATTAGATGCTGGATTTTCTTTTCTTTTTTTCTAGTTGCAAACTGGGACATGAGTTCAGTCTTCGGTGAGGAGTTTCTCAGTCTTTTGGTAACAGCGGTGCAGGGTTCCTGGATCAAAACTGGCAACGCATCTCGTCTTTAGACTCCAAAAGAGAGATGTTTGTCTCGCTCTCGGCCAGCTCCTAGATCGACGGGGAGACATTTTCCATCCCAATTAGTACTCCCTCTCAACATCACGCCTACCCCTTTGCCAAGTCTGCCAAGGTTCGGGGATGGGGCGGCGCTTTCTGAACCGTGGGGATGTTTCTTGGATTCCACCAGCAGCTGTCGCGTGAGCTGCCGTAGGGAATCCTGGGAGCACCCTCACTTCCTTGCCTGTATTTTGGCAGGAGTTGCCGATGCCGTCTCCTCCACCTGGTCCTGGTTTCAGCCCCGGTACTCTTCCTTTATAGGAGCCCCGTGGCACAGAGTGGTAAGCTGCAGTACTGCAGTCCAAGCTCTGCTCACGACCTGAGTTCAATCCCGACGGAAGTCGGTTTCAGGTAGCCAGCTCAAGGTTGACGCAGCCTTCCATCCTTCCGAGGTTGGTAAAATGAGTACCCAGCTTTCTGGGGGTAAAGGGAAGATGACTGGGGAAGGCACTGGCAAACCACCCCGTAAACACAGTCTGCCTAGGAAACGTCGGGATGTGAATGGGTCAGGAATAACCCGGTGCTTGCACAGGGGACCTTTACCTTTACCTTTTTACCCTTCCTTTGCTCCTGTGGGTGACCGTGGAGCAGCCTGGTAACAACAGAGACCACGTGGGGAGCTCCTGATCTGTCAGAGACTCTGCCTGTTGGATGGGAAACGGTTCTGGCAGAGATGGGCAGGGGGTATTCTCCTGAAGATCCTGGGGAGAGTATAAAGAGGTGGGCAAGGAACCTGAGGTGTAACAAGGACCATCGGGGGCTCTCCTTTCCTCATGGAGTCTCCCTCCAATGGACAGTGGTAGACCCTGACAGATATGGGCATTACTCAGAATATTTATCAGGGAGATGTCCCTGTAGCCTTCGACAGTCCCAGGAAAAAAGGGGGCCCTCTTTCAGCTCGGCTGAGTTTCACCCCATAGTTTGAGCGCTGTGGCTTTTGTTCGAAAACCCTTTTCCTTCGCCATTTCTGTGTCCCATTGTTTTTTTTATTATTGTTGGGTGTTTTCTCCCCACAATGGGTGTTTCCCAGAACAATTCTTTTCTATACAAATGCCTCTCTTTTTTTCTTGGCCCGCGAATGTTTGTGTCAGGTCCAAGAATCTTTTTCACCCCATGCGCAAGTAAACAGCAAAGGGATTGGAATAGGACAGCCTGGGTTCGTCTCTCCAAAGTAAAAACGGTGGACGCGGAGAGGCTTCTTGCTGACTTGGAAAGCCTTCTTGGAGACTTGCAAGGACGGGATGTGTTTCTTCGCCGCGCTTCCCTCAACATAAAAGGAAGTTGTCCGGTGGTACTCTTTGCATGTGTGTCTCATGTTTATTTCATTTAAAGGCAAGGTTAGGTGGTCCTTTTATGCAGGTTTGCAAGCCGCAATTTGTGGGGTCACCTATGGTGAGCGAGACTCCCTTTTCCATGTGTGTACCAAGCTGGACTCTGCCACCAGCTCTCTAAAGCGATGCAGTCCATTTTTCCCGGTCAGGGCTCCCCCGTTCACCTAGATGCATGAACCAGGCCTTAACATGGACGTGCTACAACAGCTTGCACATGCACACCCAGAGCAAGAAGGGAAAAGTCCATAAAATTATGCATGGTATGGAGAGAGTGGACAGGGAGAAGCTTTTCTCCCTCTCCCATAATTCCAGAATGCGGGGTCATCTGAAGCTGGTGAGAGATTCAAAACTGATAAAAGGAAGTATTTCTTCACACAACACATGGTTAAATTGTGGAACTCTCTGCCCCAGGATGTGGTGATGGCTGCCAACTTGGAGCATGCCTTTATATTATGTGCTGTGGAGCACAGGCAGGATGCTAATGCAGTTATCTTGTTTGTGGGCTTCCTTGAGGCCCCTGGTTGGTCACTGTGTGAACAGACTGATGGACTTGATGGGCCTTGGTCTGATCCAGCATGGCCTTTTTTACATTCTTATGTTCATAAGTCACCTCCATACCTTGTTTATGGGCATCTTTTCCGGCAACGTTTGACCATGTAGTGTTGGACTAGTTGAACCACTTGTCTGTTCCAGAATGACACTCCTGGGGTAAGTCGCGGTGTGTTTGAAGCCGACCAAAAGCCCTCTTGACTCTACCTCTTTCCTTCCCTTCCCTTTGGTGCAGCACGCCATTAATTGGAATTACGGGGCACTGCTGTCGCCAGAGCCGAGACACAAACGATTACTGATGAATAAATAATGTATTGCTTCTTAACTCGGCGTAAGCAATATTAGCAGATTACGGATTGGGGGTCGGGGAGGGAAATAAAGGCAACAGATGTGCGTGAGGGAGGGGACGTGCTCGGAGGGCATCAGAAGGGCACAGGAGAGGACACGAGAGGTCATTTGCGAACATGCTTAGCATTTGCGTCCCCACAGTATGCAAGGTGCTTTCAGTTGCATTGCTGCTGGAAACATTTGTATGTGTGGAGGCATGTCACAGAGGAGGGCAGCAGAGGGTAGGACTCGCAATAATGGGTTTAAATTGCAGGCGGAGAGGTACCGGCTGGACATTAGGGAAACTTGTTTACAGCCAGAGTTGTTCGACAGTGGAATCAGCTACCTGGGGAGGTGGTGAGCTCCCCCTCACTGGCAGTCTTTAAGCAGAGGCTGGACAAGCACTTGTCAGGGATGCGCTAGGCTGATCCTGCATTAAGCAGGGGGTTGGACTAGATGGCCTCTACGGCCCCTCCCAACTCTATGATTCTATGTGTGCAATTCGGCAAAAGGGCAAAGTATTGGCGCAGAATTCCACTAGTTGACACTGTAGTTTCATTTAAAAGGAGGGCATTGCAGGGCGACTCCCCAGGCCCACACCCTATTCTGCTGCCAACTCCTGGATCCGTTTGGGCCTGCAGCAGCTGGGGTCTTTGAGCGAGTGACAAGAAGCAGAAGAAGAACAAGAGTTGGTTTTTATATGCCGACTTTCTCTACCACTTAAGGAAGACTCAAACTGGCTTACAATCACCTTCCCCTCCCCATGACAGACACCCTGTGAGGTGGGTGGGGCTGAGAGAGTGTGACTAGCCCAAGGTCACCCAGCTGGCTTCGTGCATAGGAGTGGGGAAACAAATCCAGTTCACCAGATTAGCCTCCACCGCTCATGTGGAAGAGTGGGGAATCAAACCCGGTTCTCTAGATCAGAGTCCACCGCTCCAAACCACTACACCACGCTGGAACAGGAACAAGGAGAAGAGGCGGCAACCGCTGGTCACCTCACCCTTTGAGCGCCAGGGGGGAATGGGCCCAGAGGGACCAAACAAGTAGGCACCTTGCCTGCCCCCACCCCCCAAAAAAAACTGGAGCGGGCACTGAAGGCAGGCGGATTCTGAGTGAAGACGTCTCAATAGCCCTGCGGGCTGGACCGGGTGTCCTTGGCATCGTTCAAGCCCAGATGGTCCGGAGCGCAAGGATCCAGCTGCGTCTTGAATTTCCCCAGCTCTCGCAGCCAGCATGGCGTAGTGGTTAAGAGCGGTGGTTTGGAGCGGTGGAGTCTGATCTGGAGAACCGGGTTGGATTCCCCCACTCCTCCACATGAGCGGCGGAGGCTAATCTGGTGAACTGGATTTTGTTTCCCCACTCCTACAGGCGAAGCCAACTGGGTGACCTTGAGCAAGTCACAGTTCTCTTAGAGCTCTCTCAGCCCCACCTACCTCACAGGGTGACTGTTGTGGGGAGGGGAAGGGAAGGTGATTGTAAGCCGGTTTGAGTCTCCCTTAAGTGGTAGAGAAAGTCGGCATATAAAAACCAACTCTTCTTCTTCTTTTACCTCAAACTCCATTTCAATTTGCTTTTAATGCCCCCGCAATGCCCTCTCCCCCTCCCCAGGCTTTCCGTTCGTCAAACCAGAGCCTCGGCCTCGTCTAGCGGAGACGGCCTGCCAAAACCTACTCAGAAACGGCTTGATTTCTGTCTCCTCCTCTCTGCGTAAGGGTAATAAATGGGGGGGGGGGTTGTTGTTTGCTAAGTGGAACCACATGCGTACAGCCGAAGAGGACGCCCGTTGCATTCCCAGGCCTGGGCCAGAAGAGAGAGCCTTTCTCTGTGAGTGTGCAAGGTCGTCGTTTACGCTCAGGGCTGCTCCCGCAGAGGCACGGGGAACGGGTGCCGATGCAGCCGCCGAGACTGCGGCCCTCCTCCCCACCCCTCAACCTGTTCTTCTCTGCTTCTCCAGCGGTGCTGCCGGGGGAAGCGGCCCACAGTTTTCTAGATAATGCGGGGTCATCTGCTGAAGCTGGAGGGTGGGAGATTCAAAACAGATAAAAGGAAGTATTTCTTCACACAATGCATAGTTAAACTGTGGAACTCCCTGCCCCAGGATGTGGTGATAGCTGCCAACTTGGAAGGCTTTAAGAGGGGAGTGTTCTTGGAGGAGAGAGCTATCCATGGCTACTAGTCAAAATGGATACTAGTCATGATGCATACCTATATTCTCTCCAGGATCAGAGGAGCAGGCCTATTATCTTAGGTGCTTTGGAACACAGGTAGGATGGTGCTGCTGCAGTCGTCTTGTTTGTGGGCTTCCTAGAGGCATCCCTGTGAGAGGTCGATTGCTGCTTCGTCGACACCGCTGCAGCTTCCGCAGCCAGAAAAAAAAAGACAGAAATGCAGCAGCCAAATTTAGAGATCCGCCTTCCTCCAGGGGCTAGGGACACAGGATGACTTCTCTGCTTGGGGCTTTGCGAGTCCGACCTCTGCGGTTTTAATAATTGATGGGATCTTGGCTCTGTTTTTATACCCCTTTCCCGTCAGGGCCTATAAACCATGGGCCGTTAATGTGTCGGGCTGTTCGTGCCAAAAGCCAGCTCGTTGCCCCTGAGCAGGACGCAGTCTGGATGCTTGGCTCCGACAAAGCAGGATCTGTCCCTGGGCAGGATCGCTCCCCGACCCTGCAGAGGGTCCGACCTGCATTCTCTGACGACTCCTGAGAATAACCTACGAAAATTCACTTTATAATCCTCTGTCTACTGACATTCCCCACTTTGGCACATCTCTCAGTGCCGTCCCCGCTCCCTAAGTAGCTACTGTTGGTCTAGAGAAAAGCTGAATCATGTGGGTCATAGAATCATAGAGTTGGAAGGGATCACCAGGGTCATCTAGTCCAACCCCCTGCACAATGCAGGAATTTCACAACTACCTCTCCCACGCACACTCCAGTGACCCCTACTCCATGCCGAGAAGATGGCCAAGATGCCCTCCCTCTCATGATCTGCCTAAGGTCACAGAATCAGCATTGCTGACAGATGGCCATCTAGCCTCTGCTTAAAAACCTCCAGGGAAGGAGAGCTCACCATTTCCTGAGGAAGCCTGTTCCACGGAGGAACCGCTCTGCCTGTTAAAAAATTCTTCCTAATGTCTAGACGGAAACTCTTTTGATTTAATTTCAACATAAAGTATAGATTGTTAGGGGTGAGGGGACCTGGCTTCAAATCCTCGTTTTCGTCACAAAGAACCCCACTTCTAATAATTGCCCGATAATTAAGCATCCCCTTTTGCCTCCATTTCCTGTCCAAGTTATTGCCTGGTGTTGGTTTTTCAGAAAGCAGCAGAGAAGCTCCTACCCGTCACTCCAATCAAATTCGTAGTCTCCAGCCGGACGGACTCAGGGGTGCATGCTTTATGTAACACTGCCCACATTGATATAGAGAGGAAACCGGGGAGCCCTCCTTTCTCTGAAACCATCCTCGTCAAGTCTCTTAACTGCTTCCTCCAGCCTGAGCCAATCCGGTGAGTTTCCAAAAAATACCAAGCCTTGCATTTAATCCTGGAAATAGGGCGGGCCGAACTCCCTGTGGCTCTGCTCGGAATTGGCTTTAGAAGAGTCAGCGTGGTGTAGTGGTTAAGAGCAGTGGTTTGGAGCGGTGGACTCTGATCTGGAGAACCGGGTTCGATTCCCCACTCCTCTACATGAGCGGCGGAGGCTAATCTGGTGAACTGGATGTGTTTCCCCACTCCTACACGTGAAGCCAGCTGGGTGACCTTGGGTTAGTCACAGCTCTCTTAGAGCTCTCTCAGCCCCACCTATCTCACAGGGTGTCTGTTGTGGGAGGGGAAAGGAAGGTGATTGAAAGCCGATTTGATTTTGCCTTAAGTGGTAGAGGAAGTCGGCATATAAAAACCAACTCCTCCTCCTCTTCTTCTTCTTGTTCGTCTATAAATCTAAGCTTTTTTCACCGAGCATTTGGAAAAGGCTTCTCTTGTTCTTCAAGTTCTCTTCCAGTTCGTAAAGTTAATGCGAACGCACTGATAGCACGTGCTTCTGACCACATAGGACCCCTGGCTTAAAAAGGTTGGAGACCCTTGTTCTCTCCCTTACCTGTGGTGGCAAATGCTGGCAGACAGCAAATTCACTTAAAACAGGGCTGACATTCCAGCCCATAGCTGTGACTGCTGGGCACCGAGCCCCTTTGCCTGCTGAGGGCGTCGACCTGCTAGCCCTGAAGATGGTTCGGTAGTTTCCGTGGAGCGCAGTCGGGTAATTGGGGAGGGGGCTGCAGTTCGAGCCTCGGAGCGAGAGCGATGGGTGCATAGAGCCAACATGGTGTAGTGGTTAAGAGCAGTGGTTTGGAGCAGCGGAGTCTGATCTGGAGAGCCGGGTTTGATTCCCCACTCCTCCACATGAGCGGCGGAGGCTAATCTGGTGAACGGGATTTGTTTCCCCTCCTCCACATGAAGCCAGCCGGGTGACCTTGGGATAGTCACACTCTCTCAGTCCCACCTACCTCGCAGGGTGTCTGTTGTGGGGAGGGGAAGGGAAGGCGATTGTAAGCCGGTTTGAGTCTCCCTTAAGTGGTAGAGAAAGTCGGCATATAAAAACCAATTCTTCATCGGCCTGATGTTTCTTTTCCGTAACGGCTTCGAGACGTTGTCATGGAACCCGTTCCAGCCGTGGGCACAATCCGAGTCTCAACACCTACGCCCAAAAGGCATTACTGCTGAGGAGGGAGGGAGAGAAAGAGAACGGCCCCGGTCGCTCCTTGTTAAGATGTTACATAAGCCAACTTTTTTTCACAAAGTTGGAGAAATGGCTCACCTTGCCAACGGCTTGGGGAGAATATTATCTCATTCCCCGCCTACGGCTGCCAGCGCTACGTGTTTACCTGCAGTCACCCCACAGTAGTTGGGTATGCTGCCAGTTGCTAAGAAGTTTGGGGAGCTGCTGGACGGGACATGATTTTAAGATCCAAAGTTGCCTTTAAATTAAATGGGATATTATTTCCTTGTATACCGCTCTGAGCCTGGTCTCGACCAGGGAGAGTGGGGTATTAAATTGAAATAATAATAATAATGATTCTGTCGAATCAGCCCATTGGTCTGTCAAGCCCAATATTGCCTACTCAATAACAGTGGCTCACAAGGGTCTTGTGCAGAGATAAGCCTGTCCTTTCAAGCACAGATGAATGAGGACCTTTCCTTTATAGTTAAATTGTGGAACTCCCTGCCCCAGGATGTGGTGATGGCTGCCAACATGGAAGGCTTTAAGAGGGGAGTGGACCTGTTCATGGAGGAGAGGGGCTATCCAGGGCTACTAGTCAAAATGGATACTAGTCACGATGCATACCTATTTTGTCCAGGATCAGAGGAGCACGCTTATTATATTAGGTGCTGTGGAACACGGGCAGGATGGTGCTGCTGCAGTCGTCTTGCTTGTGGGCTTCCTGGAGGCACCTGGTTGGCCTCTGGGTGAACAGACTGCTGGACTTGATGGGTCTGGGTCTGATCCAGCAGGGCTTTTCTTATGTTCTTATATTCTTAAGCACATAGGCAGGGTGCACTAGGGTTACAGTGGCAGTTTTCACCCTTCTGGAGTAAAAGCTGTCTCCTAAACTAGTCATTTTATCTGCCTCTTATGTTTGTACTCCTCCTGCCTTCCAATGAGCTCAGGGTATGGTTCTCCCTCCGTTATATCCTCTCAACAACCCTGCAAGGTAGATTAGGCCGCGCCGGAGTCGCTGGCCCAAGGTCGTGCCTTGATTGATGTTCAGGACTCAGTGAGAATCTGAACTCAGGTCTCTATAATGCCGGTCCAGTACCCTCTCCACTCCGGTGCCAAGTTTACTGTTCCTTTCAAACCGGAGGTAATCCCTTCTGGAAAGCTGTTGCGGCTGCCTCGGCTCTGTGTGAGGGTTTATCATTTATATACGGTAATCAAAAGCGGAATCAAAAGTTTTGAAACAAAAACCTGGTCGGGGGGGCTCCCCATCCCGGCATCAAACATCCTGGGATAGAAACAGCCCCCTCTCATGCACCTACGGCTTTTGCAAAGAGAATAGCAAACGTTAATGTCTGTCAGGCTTTGCCGGGTGCCCCCTATTCACTTTATCCCCCTAATCTCTGCTTTGTTTAACGCGGCCCAGCTCGGACGCCAACGCAGCAAGTTTCTGGCGGGCAGAGCTGACGTCAACTTTTTGTTCCAGGATCCTACTTTCGAGGGATAGAAATTTCTGTCACGCAGCACCAGGGACCCGTCCATGGGACCTGTCCACGCAGCGGTTATGCAAGGAGGATCATTGCTGTAGTTCAGTAGCCTGTTCAGTTGGAATCTCAACTCTTTTATGCTTTACCCTCCAGGTATTGGGGTCAAGTAGACCCCACCTTTAGGCCTAACCCATGAGGTCTCTTTGACAGCAAGTCCAGTTATTTTTTTTAAAAATGTATAATGGTATTCAGGATTATTACAACCAGATATATATGATACCTGGGGTCCCTCCTGTTGTATCCCCACAACAACCCTGTGAGGTAGAGTAAACTGAGGGACAGTGGCTGGCCCCAAGATCACATGGTGAGCTTCGAGGCTGACTTGAACTCAGGTCTCTCAGGCCTGAGTCCAGCACTGTAGCTGCAATTCCCACACACACACGCCCCCCCCGGCAGTTCGCTCTGGTTACAGGGAAACAGCCTTCCATCGAAAGGAAGCTCTACCTGAGTGCATGCAGAGTGCTTTTTCCGTGCACTTGGCTCCTTTGCTTCGAGGACTAGGGTTTACAGAAGGAACGACTTCTATCCAAATCCAAAGCCGCTTTGCTTTTCCCTGCAAAAGTACTGGTTCCTCGACCGGTGTTTCTCTAACTTTTTGAGCTCTGGATCCCTTCCAGGCTTACTCTACCCCACCCCGCCCTCTGACATCTGTCTGTTTGGCACGCGAGCACAGGCGACCTCTTTACCCACAGCTGCATGTACACAGCCCGTTGCCGTGTGGACCAGGTTTTGGGGATCGGGGTGCTAATCTCTCGCTCCCCTCCCCAGTCCCGGAACTATGGCCTCCGGCCTACTCCCCCCCACCCAAATTCGCCCCATGTCTAGCAGTGAAGTTTGAGATCCGACTTGGGCCCCCCCACCATCTTGCATTTTCTTCCTGTTCATTTTTTCCTGGCTACACGCGACCATTAAATATATATATATATCAGAGAAACCTCGGCAGCTTTGCATTTAAAGCAACCGATTGACACGCGATCTGACGAGAGTCACGAAGTGACATTATCGACGGCCCTTTCCTGACGCCGAATTTTAAAAACGTCGGGGGCTTTCAAGCGGCTCGGCGAGAAGAATTTGGGAGGTTTGGCACCAGCGCTCGTATTGTCGACAGAGCTTGGAGAGGAAACGGGATTCCTGGCTTGGCTATTCAATCTCCCTTTACCTGGGGGAGGGGGGAACTGTTCGGTAACTTAATATATTTCCTGCCCTGAAATTGGCTGCAGCGACAGCCGGCGGAACCGCGCCAAGGCCCCTCGCATTCGGGGAGTGTAGAGTCGCAAAGTTGCGTTCCGGGAATTGCCCGTAGCCCGGCTCGCGATCTGCTTTCTCTGAAATTAAGGCATTAAAGCATTCCTGGGCTGTCAGATGAGAGGCCTCGGGGAGGAAACTGCCGGGGCCCTGTTCGTGCGCTGTGATCACAGGTAGACACAGCCAAAAAATCTCTCCCAAAACGAGCAACGAGACACCTCCCAGTCTTTGGCAGGGCAGAACAGTTTCCCCAGCGTTTGGGGGGGGAATGCTTACGCAACATGTTGAGAAAGTGACAGGATCTGTCATCTTTTCTCCCCCCCCCCAATGGTAATCTCTTTTGGGAGTAGGTGTTGAGCCATGGATTCTGCCCACGTTGAACGGGTTCCATGACAACGGCTCAAAGCCATAGGAAAATAAATGTCAGGCCGATCCACCCCGTCATTCTAGCACTGGGGGGGGGGGGGGCTGTGAAACAGTTGGGCCTTGAAGGGCCAAACGGGAGCCCACCTTACCCAACCATGCTCCAAAGAAACGAACGCACCACCTCCAGGGTTAGAATCATAGAGTTGGAAAGGACCACAAGAGTCCAACCCCCTGCACAATGCAGGAAATTCGCAGCTACCTCCTCCCCAAACCCCCAGTGACTCCTACTACATGCTCAGAAGATGGCCAAGATGCCTTCCCTCAGTTAGGATGCTGATGTCCTTAGCGGGGATTGCCGACAGTTGTGTTGGGGTTTCCGGTCTGAAATTTGGGGAGTGGTATTTGCTGGGAAAGAACCTGAACCTCCCACCCATTTGAGATGGACTCCCCTGCCCTGCTTATTTCTTGGTTTGCAGCTTGAACACATGAACCTGCCTTCCAGGGAATCAAACCCTTGGTCTATCAAGGTCAGTATTGTCTGCTCGGACCGGCGGCAGCTCTCCCAGGGTCTCAGATTGAGGTCTTTCATGTTACCTCACACCTGATCCTTTTAACTGGAGATGCCGGGGATTGAACCCAGGACCTTCTGCGTGCAAAGCAGGGGCTCTTCCACTGAGCCAGGACTCCTACCTGAATGCCGGAAGTGCCAGGAACACGAAACTTCGTAGGTTGGGGTATTGCCAGTTAGGCCAACAGAGTAACTGGCCGGTCCTTCAGGGCTTTTTTAAAGGTAGAGGTTATGCAAGAAGCCTTATTATGCCTGAACTCCTTGGAGTAAGAGTGGGATAAAAATGTTCTTCGTAGGTGACATGCCTACATGGCTATGAGCACATGAAGCTGCCTTCTACTGAATCAGACCCTCGGTCCATCAAAGTCAATATTGTCTACTCAGTCCGGCAGCGGCTCTCCAGGGTCTTGGGCTGAGGTCTTCCACATCACCTACCTGCCTAGTCCTTTTTACCTGGAGATGCCAGGGATTGAACCTGGGACCTTCTGCACGCTAAGCAGATGCTCTACCACGGAGCCACAGCCCCTCTGTTTTAGCCATATGTGGGTTTGGGAACAGCCAGTGTTTATCAGTCGCCCCTCCCTGCTTGCCTATTGTGTGTGTACAGCGCCATTGAGTCACACGTGACTTACGGTGACCCCAGCCAGCGGCAAGTGAGAAGCAGAGGTGGTTTGCTGTCGCCTTCCTCTGCAGAGTCTTCCTTGGTGGCCTCCCCTACAAGTATGGAAGTATGGCGGACTCTGATCTGGAGAACTGACCATAGCATTTCTGGCGATTCCCAGAAGTGACGAGGGTAGCAGTAGGAACCACCAGAAACTCTATGGTCAGAACTTCCCGTAAGCAGACGAGGCCGTGTTTTTCTTTTTAATTTTTCTCCCCGGGACGATCATGCCCCCCCATTCCCGTTTACCCCCCGTTTCCACCCGCCAACCAGGTGACCATCGGCGGGCAAGGGCTACAGTTACCTGGAGGCCCCCCACAAAAAGTGGGCAAATGGGAACCCCTAAAGTACACACTTCGAATATCTGAAACAGCGCCAGAGAGCCAGCGTGGTGTAGTGGTTAAGAGCGGTGGTTTGGAGCGGTGGAGTGTGATCTGGAGAACCGGGTTTGATTCCCCGCTCCTCCACATGAGCGGCGGAGGCTAATCTGGTGAACTGGATTTGTTTCCACGCTCCTACACACGAAGCCAGCTGGGTGACCTTGGGATAGTCACAGCTCTCTCCGAACTCTCTCACCCCCACCTACCTCCCAGGATGTCTGTTGTGGGGAGGGGAAGGGAAGGTGATTATAAGCTGGTTTGATTCTTCCTTAAGTGGTAGAGAAAGTCGGCATATAAAAGCCAACTCCTCTTCTTCTAATCTGGTGAACCAGGTTGGTTTCCCCACCCCTACACACGAAGCCAGCTGGGTGACCTTGGCTAGTCACACTCTCTCAGCCCCACCTACCTCCCAGGGTGTCTGTTGCGGGGAGGGGAAGGGAAGGTGATTGTAAGCCTGTTTGACTCTTCCTTAAGCGGTAGAGAAAGTCGGCATATACAAACCAACTCTTCTTCTTCTCCTCCTTCTCCTTACCCCCCATCGGTGAAAGCAGAACATCCAGGGAAGGGGCTTGGAAGCCAGCCCAGCCCCATACCCCTGCCCCACAGTTATCCCCCAACTCTAATCCAGAAGGGCTCGTAATAGACAAGACAGGCTCAAACGCAGAGGAATCCAAACAGCTGCGCGGCCTGCGAGCTGCTCAAAGGTGCCAGCAAATCCTTCCGACGGGGCCAAACAGGTGGGGGAGTTTTACGGCGCCTTCTTGCCTTCCGTCGCCATGACAACAAAATGGCTTCACGTAGGCCCGGGGGGCTTTAAAAACCTGCGCGAAGGCCGTGGGAGACGGGACTTTTGAAGGAGACGAGGTGGCTGCTCAGTCCCGGCAGCCAGATTAGCTTCTGGGGAATAAGAGGCTCGCCGGCCGTGTAAAATCCTTTTACGGCAGATAAAGCAGCTGGCTTAAAGCTGCCCGGAGGAAGGAGCGCCACCAGGACAGCGAGATAATGGCCCCGAAGCCGTCAATCTGCCGTACGGCGAACAACGAGAAGATCACGACGCCGGCAGAGTAGGAGAGGAGGCGGCAAGCGAAGGGCAAAAGGATAGCCTTGGCGATCGCCACTTGCTTGTTCACCCATGATAAATGAGGGTTTCTTTTAGGGGACCAGGTGAGGGGATGGGTATAGCCAGATCTCGTCAGATCTTAGAAGCTAAGCAGGAAGAAGAAGAGTTGGTTTTAATATTCTGACTTTCTCTCCCACTTAAGGAAGAATCAAACCGGCTTACAATCACCTTCCTTTCCCCTCCCCACAACAGACACCCTATGAGGTGGGTAGGGCTGAGAGAGCTGTGACTAGCCCAAGGTCACCCAGCTGGCTTCATGTGGAGGAGCGGGGAAACCAACCCGGTTCACCAGATTCGCGTCCGCCGCTCACGTGGAGGAGTGGGGAATCAAACCCGGTTCTCCAGATCAGAGTCCATTGCTCCAAGCCACCACTCTTAACCACTACACCACTCTGGTATGAAGAAGAAGAAGAGGAGGAGGAGGAGAGGGCATTGCGGGGGCATTAAAAGCAAATTGAAATGGAGTTTGAGGTAAAAGAAGAAGAAGAGTTGGTTTTTATATTCCGATTTTCTCTACCCCTTAAGGGAGAATCAAACCGG
This sequence comes from Euleptes europaea, assembly GCF_029931775.1. NCBI lineage: Eukaryota > Metazoa > Chordata > Lepidosauria > Squamata > Sphaerodactylidae > Euleptes > Euleptes europaea. The sequence goes on from NC_079330.1 coordinate 6,389,152, forward strand.
CTTACAATCACCTTCCCCTCCCCACAACAGACACCCTGTGAGGTAGGCGGGGCTGAGAGAATGTGACTTGCCCAAGGTCACCCAGCTGGCTTCTTGTGGAGGAGTGGGGAGACAAACCCGGTTCTCCAGATCAGACTCCATTGCTCGAAGAGGGAGCATGAACGTCCCAGCCGACGGGGAACAAAACTTCTACCGTTGGCAAAAATTGGGTGCAAACATGCTCTTCGGTTGATGGGGGGGGGTAGTGATCCCCGGGCAGGGACAAGCCACCCTGGCCGCGGTTACACCTGGCGGCCGCCGCTGCTCAAAAATCTCATCTGCAGCGGTTGTTTTCGAGCAGCCGGTTAATCAGCTTGCTACGGCAGATGGAGAGAGCAAGAAAAAAACTAGGTCATCCTTCCCAGCCCGGCCGTCTTTACGGCACGACTTCGCCGCCGCTGGCTGGGAGCCGGCCCTTCTGAGTCGGAATCTGTCCGGGGCTAGTCAGGCAAGGTTGGCTTCTCCGGCTGCACCGGGAGGGCTTTCAGGATGCCGTGGGCTTAGTTTTTTTTTCCTTTTGCCAAGGTGGGCCAAGCCCTGTCAGGGCTATACCGCTTCAGACTCTACTAATGGTTTGAACGCTCCTCTGATTTCAAAGAAAGCCCAACTAGCCTTAATAAACGAGCATGTCGGGAGCAGAGTTCTACTCCGAAGGGCTAATTTTCTTGGTTTGGTCCCCCCCCCCCATAGCCCATGTGTTCAATCACAGGAGACTACCCCACGTTCTAAAGTGGTACAGTCCTGATAAGGGTTGATGGACCTGAATTAGTCCATAGATCCTGCTGTATCCGGGTGGGTGGAGAACTGAAGTGTGACTGCATAAGTTTGGGAATTGTTTTATTTGACTTTGAGGCTCCCCATTGCCCCTCTGTATGCGAGCCAGTTTCAGACTGCAGGAGACCTCTGAAAAAGGATATTACAGAGCTTGAGAAGGTGCAGAAAAGAGCAACCACAATGATTAAGGGACTAGAGCAACTGTCCTATGGGGAGCGGTTAGGACGCTTAGGGTTGTTTAGCTTGGAAAGAAGGTGGCTAAGGGGAGACATAATAGAGGTCTATAAAATTATGCATGGTTTGGAGAGAGTGGACAGGGAGTTTTTCTCCCTCTCACATAATACTAGAACACGGGGTCATCTGCTAAAGCTGGGAAGCGAGAGATTCAAAACAGATAAAAGGAAATATTTTTTCACTCAACGCATAGTTAAATTGTGGAACTCCCTGCCCCAGGATGTGGTGATGGCTGCCGGCTTGGAGGGCTTTAAGAGGGGAGTGGACATATTCATGGAGGAGAGGGGTATTAATGGTTATTAGTTAGAATGGATACTGGTCATGCGGCATACTGTTCTCTCTAGTATCAGAGGAGCAGGCCTATTATATTAGGTGTTGTGGAACACAGGCAGGATGGTGCTGCTCCAGTCGTCTTGTTTGTGGGCTTCCTAGAGGCACCTGGTTGGCCACTGTGTGAACAGACTGCTGGACTTGATGGGTCTTGGTCTGATTCATCATGGCTTTTCTTATGTTCTCTCCAGGATCAGAGGAGTGTGCCTATTCTATGAGGTGCTGTGGAACACAGGCAGGACAATGCTGCTGCAGTCATCTTGCTAGTGGGCTTGCTAGAGGCACCTGGTTGGCCACTGTGTGAACAGACTGCTGGACTTGATGGGCCTTGGTCTGATCCAGCAGGGCCTTTCTTATGTTCTTATGAGGGTACATCCTTCTCTTCTCTCTCCCCCCTGGGTGCGAAGAGTAAAAACTGTCCCATCATTCAGTCATTCATTCCCACGTGCATGCCAGCATGTCTTAAGAGACTCAGAGGAGGCCCCCCTGAGCCCAATCCATCAGCTCATGATACACTCACTCTTCCAATGAGCTTCCACCGGGGATGAGTCACCCCACCGTGTCTGTGCATCGGGTGAGTGATTGGATCTTTCATTGCCCAGCAGGCGTGAGTGCCCTTGGAGAATGTTCCCCCGTTGTGCATCTTCAGATGCGAACTTTGTCCCCTGCATTCTTCTTCCTGCGATGCATCGTTCACTTGCGGAACTCCCTGCCTCAGGGTATACCGAGGGCTGCTTCCTTAAGTGCCTTAAAAACTGATTTATTAGATCAAGCCATGGACTGTTCGGTGTGAGGGAGTCAGCTGTAAGCATCACCTCCACGTTGAGAAGCAGCTGACTTCTGAATCGTGGGGAATGGGCTTTGACCTCTAGGCTCTCCTTTTTGGCCTTCCCTGGTTAGCAACCATGGCAGAGAGGATACTGAGATAGTGAGACCTTCAGCCGGGCTGCTTTTATGGCTTCACACCAATCCATATGGCTGACCCTGGCCAGTCATATTCTCTTAGCGTAGCCTCCCTCACAGGGTGGTTGTGCAGATACAAGGTAAAGGCGAAGCATATGTGCATTCCGGAACTTCCAGATAATGCAACAGAGAGGTTGCTCACCCAAGCCTCAGTGTCGTTGCCGGAGCAAGACGCTGTTTGTTTGAATCCTGAATGTCAACACTTGTTCATACAATATTTTTGTTCCTGAATCAATGACACTTTTCAGAGGGCGATTTTCGTTTGATTTTAAAATTGTGTTATTTTACATTTAGACATTATCTTATGGAGACATTCTATAGCATGGGGATACATTATGTTTTATGGAATCAGTCAATGTAGTAATATAACAATAGGTACAGTAGATAAGTAAGATTCATTTTCTTGAAGTGGCTACAGCAGTTTATAACTTTTTATTATTAACTGTATTAAATGGATAATGAGGTAGACTAATTTAGTTTTATTACATCTAGTACTCTCGGGCCATGAGGGACAATGAGCTCGAGCACTGTTAATCTGTATATAATGTTGTTTTTAAATATCCCCTTCCTCTTTCTTATTTCTGTACCCCTATTTTGAAAGAAAAAAAACTTTTTTAAAAAGTTGTTCAAATAACGTTGATGTTTGGGTCAAGAAGGTGTTTTTCTTTTGACTTCCCCAAAAGTGTCCTGGGTGCCTGCCGTGTTCCCGACACCTTCCACGCCCGCTTCTCGGCCCTGTCAAGGACCTATGTCTATCGGGTGGCAACAGGCTGTTCCTATGCATACGAGATGCCCATTTTCGAACAGAAACGGTGCTGGGCGACATGTAGAGGGTGAGTCGTTGAAACAAACCTCACTCTCCTCTTGTCCACTAAGGGAGGTCTACCAATGGTTAGGAGCCACGATGGCTTAGTGGAACCTCCATGCTCAGAGGCAGTGTACCTCGAATACCAGTTGCTGAGGGGAGGACCACAACAGGCCGAGGCTTTGGCCTCCGTGCCCTAGAATCATAGAATTATAGAGCTGGAAGGGACCACCAGGGTCATCTAGTCCAACCCCTGCTCCAAGCAGGAAATTCACAACTACCTCCCCCACACACCTCCAGTGACCCCTACTTCATGCCCAGAAGATGGCCAAGATGCCCTCCCTCTCATGAACTGCCTAAGGTCATAAAATCAGCATCGCTGACAGATGGCCATCTAGCCTCTGCTTAAAAACCTCCAGGGAAGGAGCGCTTACCACCTCCCGAGGAGTACTTACCACCTCCTGCTTGCCAGTTTACTGGAGGCTGACCACTGTGGGAAACAAGATCTGGTCTAGACGGACCATTGGCTTATGCCTGGGAAGGGGTCATTTGGCTTATATGCCTTATCTGTCAGCACCCTGGAGCAGATGGTTTGCCTGCAGAAGGCCCCGGGCTGGTTCCCAGCACAACCAGTTAAAAGATCCCCGGCAAGAAGTGCTGGGAAAGACGCCAAAACGATTTTGACTCAGGTCATGTTGTTAAAACCCATAAACGATAAGACGCCGTCTTTTAAAAAAAGCAGTTCAGTATCGAAGGAGTGACACTCTTAAAACAGACAGAAATGCCGGCATTAGAGAAGCAATTAAAAGACTTATTGTGAAGAATTAAGCAAGCGAGCACCGTTTAAACGAAATCCAATAAAGACCGCAGCAGCCATATTAGGAAACAGCAGCAAATTAACCGTCACACGCTCACTTGAGCTGGTAGCCAGATGTATAAAAACTGTAAAGAAGTTTTAAAAAAAACCTGACAGTGGCAGGGGTGAAATGCCAGTTTAAACAACAGCAAAATGGTCCTGCTCCATGATTGGTAAAGGTTTGAGCCTACAAAGGAGACCTGGTTCATGCACACAGGAGAACGAGGCAGGAGTTGTGAGCAGGGTTCCCCCCCTTTTTACTCCATATTTTATTTGTTTTGTTTACAGCATTTGTATCCCGCCTTTCTGCTCTTACAAGGGCCACCAAGTCAGCTAACAATTTAAAATGTACATTACCACCACATACGTATTTTGTATCTTCAGCTATAAGCAAAAGTAGTCCCCCCCCTTCATGCTGTATTTTACTTATTAATTTACAAAATGTATATCCTGCCTTTCTGCCTCTTACAAGGGCCGCCAAGGCAGCTAACAATTTAAAACATGCGCGATAAAATCACATGCGTATTTTGCCGCTCCCTCTTTGCTTTCTGGCGTCTTTTTCATTGATTTGAGCCTTGGTTCCGATCAGGTGCTGCTTCGGAGACTTTATGAACTGGGGAAAACTCTTACGATTCTATGGTGTTGAGGCACCCCCCCCCCCCAATTAGCAGTCTTTAAGTAGAGGCTGGACCAACACTAGTCAGGGATGTTCTAGGCTGATCTTGGTTAAGAGCAGCGGACTCTAATCTGGAGAACAGGGTTTGATTCCCCACTTCTCCACATGAGCGGTGGAGGCTAATCTGGAGAACTGGATTTGTTTCCCCACTCCTCCACACGAAGCCAGCTGGGTGACCTTGGGCTAGTCACACACTCTCAGCCCCACCTACCTCACAGGGTGTCTGTTGTAGGGAGGGGAAGGGATGGTGATTGTAAGCTGGTTTGATTCTGCCTTAAGTGGTAGAGAAAGTCGTCATATAAAAACCAACTTCTCCTCCTCTCCTCCTTCTCACTCTTTCCCCCCTTTTTGTGTCTGGTTTTTTTTTAACATCTGGTCACCTGTCATCATGTTTCAGCCACTTGAATTTCTCGGCCATGCAGGAGGCAGCGACGTTCCTGCAGGGCACCCACGACTTCAGCACCTTCCGCTCGGCCAGCAAGGAACTGCCTGTGAGAAGCCCTGTCAGGACCCTGATGCGGGCAGAGGTCAGACCCTCTTCCGGTTTCCTCTTGCATCACAGCCAGGACAGGTGAGAGCTCTTTGCGCCAAAAGGGCGCTCTTGGTGTTCCGCAATTCAGTCGGCAACCTGCATATATCATGCCGAGTGTGGCGTTGTGGTTAAGAGCGGTGGTTTGGAACGGTGGCGTCTGATCTGGAGAACCGGGTTTCATTCCCCAGTCCTCCACACGAGCGGCAGAGGCTAATCTGGTGAACCAGGTTGGTTTCCCCACTCCTCCACATGAAGCCAGCTCAGTAACCTTGGGCTAGTCACAACTCTTGTCGAGCTCTCTCAGCCTCAGCTACCTCACAGGGTGTCTGTTGTGGGGAGGGGAAGGTGATTATAAGCCGGTTTGTTTCTTCCTAAAGTGGTAGAGAAAGTCCACGTATAAAAACAACACTACTTCTTCTGAATGGCACGTTTTTCCTTTGCGTGGCTTATTTGGCTCTTTCGCTTGGCATGGTTGCGCTCGATTGTCGGGAGGAGTGAGAAGCTTAGCGGCTGCCCTCCTGTTCACCCTTTCTTCCTACGCCTGGAGACATTACTTTTTTATATAGGTCAGTGAAAACAAAATAGGATAAAGCTGGATTTTATCCCGCGGTTTTGCTTGTAAATCTTTTTTTGTTTGTTTGTTTTGGTTGGGTTTTTTTTGCTTCGGAACCCGTTCGCTATAAAAGAATATGGCTCCTTGCTAATGGCATGTTCAGTCTATGTTGTTACGATTCCTCTTAATCTTATTGGGTTTGGAGCGGTGGACTCTGATCTGGAGAACCGGGTTTGATTCCCCACCCAACCCCACAGGAGCAGCGGAGGCTAATCTGGTGAACCGGGTTGGTTTCCCCACTCCTCCACATGAAGCCGGCTCGGTAACCTTGGGCTGGTCACAGCTCTTAGAGCTCTCTCAGCCCCACCTACCTCACTGCCCACATTGATATAGAGAGGAAACCGGGGAGTTCTCCTTTCTCTGAAACCATCCTCGTCAAGTCTCTTAACTGCTTCCTCAAGCCTGAGCCAATCCGGTGAGTTTCCAAAAAATACCAAGCCTTGCATTTAATCCTGGAGATAGGGCGGGTCGAACTCCCTGTGGCTCTGCTCGGAATTGGCCATATAAGAGCCAGTGTGGTGTAGTGGTTAAGAGCGGTGGTTTGGAGTGGTGGACTCTGATCTGGTGAACTGGATTGGTTTCCCCACTCCTCCACATGAAGCCAGCTGGGTGACCTTGGGCTAGTCACAGTTCTCTTAGAGTTCTCTCAGCCCCACCTACCTCACAGGGTGTCTGTTGTGGGGAAGGAAAGGTGATTGTAAGCCGGTTTCCTTCTTCCTTAAGTGGTAGAGAAAGTCGCCATATAAAACCAACTCTTCTTCTTCTTCATAGTGAAAAACCAGTGACCATCAGGCCATGGACGCTCTCATTGGGTGGCGGTGGCATTTCAGTACCATGGACAGCTCCTTAGTCTCTCCCTTGGGGCTCCTGTTACCAGCCTTGGCTGTCCCTCTTCATCGCCTCTCCCCTTTCATTCCTTCACCCTTACCCAACAATAGACTGATATTTCTTGCAAGCCTCAGCCCTGAGAACAAAATTAAATACTGTCAAATATTTAAGGAGCTCTTCTCAGGTGCGCTTCTGGGCGCTGCGATTTAATTTCTCTTTTCTTTTTTGACCGGCGTGCTCCCAAGAACCATGACATCGATTCTTTACAGTTCAACTCAACCTCCTCTTTTCTTTCTGGTTTCCCCTCCTGGAAAATAACCCCCGTTTCTGAATCCAGCTTTCCGGCTTCCATTTTAAAGTCAAATTCAACCTTTCTACTGGGCTGAGTGTTGCTAGCCCTGCCAAGAGAATTCTTGGGTGCCGAGTCTGTTATGGAGAAATGAGTTATGTTGTGGGGGCAGAATTGGCATCCGTTGCTTTGCGGAGGATTTTATTTTCTAGAAAGTCGTGAGGGGGAATCTGGAAAGTGAGAAGGAGTGTTTGGGGGGTCTTAGGGTTAGATCTGAAAACACACAGCACAGTTCTGCTGCTCAAGCTAAGCAGGGTCCTTGTCAGGATGGGAGACCACTCGGGAACCTGACAGATACAGCTGCGATGGAAGAAAGGCATTGCAATAAATAAAGTTATAGTTTAGGAACAAAGATACCTAAGGAAGATCATTCCAAAGGAGAGCAGATGCCTTCTCCTTCAGAACGTTCGATCCTTAAAAAAAAAGTATGTATATATGTTGCATTTTTAGGATTTTGACCATCTGAAGCGGGGTAAGGCGGGGACCAGAGAGGAAGAATTTTCTGGTTTGTCAACCCACACGACTCCTATTGTTTCTTTCTCGTACCCGCTCGGGGTTGCCAGGCTGTGGGAGACGCACCAGCTGTTGGGAAAGCGTGATCAGTTTTCATGTGATCAGAAAGGGGGCTGATGTCATTGGGGGGTACTCGTGGGAGTTTGGAGCTAGGCCACGTGGCCAGGGGACGGGGCGGAGATTGCTGAGATCGTTTTGATTACTTAAAAGCCACTTTGGCAGAAAAGAGAATACTGGTGACTTTTTCCTCATGTGTTGTGTTGGTCATCATCCCCAAAAGAAGAGTCTGAGAAACTGAGCAGTGAAAGTCCAGAGTTCAAATTCCACTCCAGCCAAGGGGGGCCTGGTGGAAGCAACTCTGAATTTCAGGCCTCCCTTTCCACACCACAAAAATATGAGAATAATAACAACAATAATAATGGGCTAGGAAGTGAGCAAGTGTAGGTTTCTAGTGGATACTCCCATCTATATCAGCACTGTGTCATCTCACCAGCAAAATCTCTTACAGGCAGGGAGGGGCTGTGGCTCAGTGGTAAAGCACCTGCTTGGCATGCGGAAATTAAGTCCTAGGTTCAATCCCCAGCATTTCCAGTTAAAAGGATCAGGTAGACAGCAGTTCTGGCCATTCTGACTTCAGCAGTAGGGGTCTGAGATGGACGATGGATGCCTCCTAAGCAGGGCTTTGTGCTATAGTTGGAGAAAGAGCCTGGCTGTTGGAGCAATTGAATGGGTCCAAAGCAAGTTGTGAATGGGCTGCAGTTGTTGGTAGCATGCCAGCTGCCCCAAACCTGCAAATTTTAACTGGTAGATGTGCGCCAGTGTGGTGTAGTGATTAGAGTGCTGGGCTAGGATCTGAAAGACCCAGGTTCGAATCCCCACTGATGCCATGGAAGCTCGCTGGGTGACCTTGGGCCAGTCATGCACCCTCCGCCAAACCTACCTCACAAGGTTGTGGTGAGGATAAAATGGATGAGAGGAGAATGATGTGAGCCACCTTGGGTCTCCGTTGGGGATAAAGATGAGGTCGAAATGAAGTCAAAAAGATGTGACGGATAATGTCTTAGACTTATGATTCCAACCCCCATGTAATCATTATGGGGAGTTCAGGGTAAACTCTCCTCTGCTCTTGGAAGGCACGCTGCCGCACGTGGATCAGGGCCCACGCTACCCTTCCCCAGCCTCTAAGAAGCTTTTGGCAGCGCCGTGTGCCGTAATCATATCGCCACTCGGGAGGGGGTGCTCCCTCGAGTTTGCTTTTTGTTCCAGCATCACATCGAGCGGTGAATTGCTTATATTTTAGGTCACGGAGAGATTTAGGAAGAAGTGGTGGGTGGGAGGTGGGAGAGCGGGCGATTTGCAAATCACAAAAAGCACGCTTGCTCTGGGCAGCCTCTTCTAATCTTGCCCCCCCTCCCCCATGCTGGCTCTCGCACGCACAAGGACCCCTGCGTGCCTCCAGTCCAGCCTCACTGCTCCTATCCTTCCTCTCGCTGTGGTTTTAATATTGCTGCTTTTCTTTTCTCCTTCCAGCGAGCTGAGGTTTTGGGAGCTGGAGTTCCAAGGCCGGTCATTTCTCTACAAGCAGGTACTGTGGGCGACGACGTCATGAAATCTCGTTTTCGGCTCTTTCTTCCCACTCTCCTTCCACTCACCTCAACAGTACCATCTTTGCTCAAGCGATGGGGAGATTCTGAACAGCTTCCTTTTGGGAAGAAACTCCGAGTGACTTTGCACTCCTCATTTGATCGGGAATGCACAGGTTGAGCAGGTAGTTCAGGGGCGCTAGAAGCAAGTTAAATTGTGGAACTCCCTGCCCCAGGATGTGGAGATGGCTGCTAACTTGGAAGGCTTGAAGAGGGGAGTGGACATGTTCATGGAGGAGAGGGGTATTCATGGCTACTTGTCAAAATGGATAGTAGTCATGATGCATATTTATTCACTCCAGGATCAGAGGAGCATGCCCATTATATTAGATGCTGTGGAACACAGGCAGGATAATGCTGCTGCAGTCGTCTTGCCTGTGGGTTTCCTAGAGGCACCTGGTTGGCCACTGTGTGAACAGACTGCTGGACTTGATGGACCTTGGTCTGATCCAGCAGGGCTTTTCTTATGTTCTTGTATTCTTAAGCGCACAGGCAGGGTGCACTAGGGTTACAGTGGTAGTTTTCACCCTTCCAGAGTAAAAAAGGTAAGGTAAAGGTCCCCTGTGCAAGCACCGGGTCATTCCTGACCCATGGGGTGACGTCACATCCTGTTTCCTAGGCAGACTTTGTTTCGGGGTGGTTTGCCAGTGCCTTCCCCTCCAGAGTAAAAGCTGGCTCCTAAACTCAGCCCGTGTAAAGTTAACGGAAGCCAAATTTTGGCATAAATCGTTAGGGGAGAAGATCAGAGCATGTGCTTTTAACAAACTGGGGTACCCCCACATTAAATAAAACCTGTCGGTATGCAGAAAACTAATGAGCTAACTCATAATAAAGTAGCCAGTTGCAGGGGGTGTCGTTGGGAGCCAGTGTAGTACAGTGGTTAGACTGTCAGAGTAAGTTCTGGGAGAGCCAGGTTCAAATCCCCGCTCCACCATGGAAGCTCGCTGGGTGACCTTGGGCCAATCATGCACTCTCAGACTAACCTACCCCACATGGTTGTTGTAGGGCTAAACCAGAGGTGAGGAGAATGACGTTAGCCGCTCTGGGTTCCTTATTTGGGAGAAAGTCGGGGTTAAAATGAAGAAAATAAAGTTGGCATAGTGGGAGACGGGCAGATCACCGCTACCTAGGGCCACAATCCATCTGGAAGCTTTTCTGGCGCAAGACACACTGGGATGAATTCCACAAGGAAAGAGAAGGTGTGATGCTACACACACACACGAGCTCTGCAGAGCTCCTGATAATTCCAGTGAAGTGTGCGAGGGAGAGTTGGTGAAAGGTTATGATTAAGAAGGTTAACTGCCGAAGTACATGGGCAATCTCAGACACCTGTGTGGTGTGCAATAAAGTTTCCAGGAGTTGGAGGTTAGGGCTTCTGTGTTCTAATTTTATTTTAAAGAAGTGACTATACAAATTTGATTTGCGGAATTTATGGCATTTGCAGAATTTGGCTTGCGGAATTCCACTTTGCTCGGCACGGAACTTACGAGGCATGGGTGCAGAGGTGACGAAAACACAACTTTTTCTGTAGCTTCTGCTGACGTGGTGGGACAGATTTTTACTGCACTCCTGCACCGGGTTCGACCTTAAGGTGATATTCGCTGCACCGTACTGGCTGACACTGAAGGAGCGGTGTGATGTGACGGCTTAAAACGAGGACCCGAATTTAAATTCCCTGCTGAGGCCATCCGTATCTCTCAGATCAACCAACCTTACGGGGCCAGACAACCAAGCAGGCTGCCTGAGCTCCCCAGAGGAAGAGTGATGAAAAAGTAAGACAGCTGACCGGATCTCTGCTTACCTTGGCGTATGGTTGTCGGCCTTTCCTCAATGAGCTAAACTCTGGATTAACCTCCAAAGCACACATCCCCGAAGGATAAAATGGCAGCCAAAACATGGGACTGTCCCTCCCCCAAGGAATGACAGCTTTTCAGGGGGCACAGAAGGAGTCACAAATATTTGCACCCTTGAGCATGGCGAAACAAGCAACCTTTCCCCCAGCGCGATCAGATCCTCAATTTGGCAAGCGTTTCGCCAACAAAAAAAGATGGAGAATTTGCAAACAAACAAAAAAGCCCCCCTCTCTAGAGCGCACCCACCCAGGAAAGCCCCCTCTCCCTTGAGCACGCCCACACTCTCACTGTGGAAAAAAGATCCTGTGCAAAAATTCGGTCCTGGGGAAATTTCAGCGGAAATGTTGAACCGAAGCATCACCACTTTGATGTACAGTGCTTCCTAGTGGTGAATTCTAGGAGAGCCATATGTATTACCATTATCAACGTGTATTTTACGTATCAGGCTGACCTGTGGATCAAGACACTTTAATCCCCCCCAATAGTAAAAGGCTTTAGAAGAAAACCATAAACAAAGTGGCATAAAAACGTAATAAAAGGCACCATCTAAAATTTGGCCAATAACCCTTTCCCAAAAAAATATCTGCAGAACGGGATGGCTGTCCGTGGCAATTCATTGCAGACAAGGAGTGGGAAACCAGTTCAGTTTTAGACCAGAAGCACCAATAAGGACTGTGCTGGGTTTGCAAACCTCAGTAGGGGATTAAAAAACAATTTCCTTTGCTCTGGAGTGGAGTGACCAGTTTGAACCCTGGTTCAAAAACCACACTGTTCCACGACGGGACCACCTTTCTCCACAATGGGGCCCCAAAGTGACTTACATTGTTCTCTGCTCCCCTTTTTTATCCTCACCACAACCCTGTGAGGTAGGTTAGGCTGAGTATGTGACCGGCCCATCGTCACCCAACGAGCTTCCATGGCAGAGAGGAATTCGAACCTAGGTCTCTTTAACCACTGCCCCATGCTGGCTTTCTATCAGGATGCTGGTGATAGCAGCCGAGGAAACCAGCACCCATTACGTTTCTCCTGTTATAGGTTATAGGTCTCGGGGAGGGAACAGGATATCAAGGCAATCCCAACCACTGAGATGGGGTCAGGTTAGGCCCCTAGGACAGCCCCACAGTGAGGTGGAGTTGTAAGAGGGCTGTCTGGAAGGGGCTGGAATTTGGGAGTAGGAGGAAAGGATGTTGACTGGGTGGTCAGTGGCTGCTGATCATTCACCTTCCAGTGGACAAGTGTTTTGTCGTAATGAAGGATGTGACACACACCCTTGGCAGGGCTGCAGCCAGCAGCCTAATACTTGGCCGTTGCATTTGAGAAATTCATGGAGGAGCAATCTATACATGATAGCTCAATGGATCCTCCATGGTCAGAGGCAGTGTACCTCTGAGTTCCATTGAGGGGGGCAGCAACAGAGGAAAGCGGTTGCCTTCACGCTCTGCTCGTGCATTTCTCAATTTAGTAGGATGCTGTACTGGATGAACATCCAGCCTGATCCAGCAGGGTGCTGTTTGTGGTCTTGCACTGCTCTCGGGTGCGGGGTCAACCCCTTGGTCCCCCTTGCTCCGACTGATAACCTCTTCCCAAGGTTTTGGGCAAGGGTTTCTTCGAAGTCTGCTGTTTGCCATCTGACAATGGTGGGGATTGTACCCGGGGCATTTGGCATGCCAAACAGGTGCTCCATCACCGAGTTGCCAAACATACCCTGAAAAAACCAGCCTGCCTCATAGACTCTCGGTCTGTTTAGCTCTGAATCATCTCTGGCCAGCAACATCTCACCAGGAACCCCCAGGCAGAGAAAAATCTTTCCCGGCACTCGTGATCCTGACAACACTGGGGGTTGAACCTCAGCCCCACTCTGCACAAAGCGAGGGAGCACATAGGCCCTCTCGGTAGTTTAAGAGGAGGGGAGCTTTGCGTGTCTGTATGAAGAGCACAACACCCACCCGGAGCCTAGCTTGTCTGGGAATTGAGGGCGGGCTAGAAGTTAAATTAATAACAAATAAATCTTAGGAACTCTGAAACATCCCAGCAGGTATGTCGTTCTTCTCCGGAGTGTGACTGAACTTGGGTGACTTGGAGTGGGAGGGGCTGTTTTCCTCCTACACTTTGTTCCGTGTTGACATTTTGCCCTTCATAAGGGGATGTGGTTGGTGGGTGTTTTGGTTAGGGTTGTGTGTGTGTTTTTTAAAAAGAGGAACGCTTTCACTTGCACTCCCCCACCCATCTTCCTCTCCCCGCTGCCGCCAGAAACGGCACCCAAACTGGTTGCATAACAGCTCCAGGTTCCTTTGCCTGCAAAATCTCTTGCTGGCGGGTGCAGGTGGGCGGCGGCGCAGTTTCGGCTGCCGTCGCTTGGCTTTGGGTCACGATACGCCCACCAGAGCCTCGCGCCTGCTGGAGCCGAGTTCCCACCGACAGGTTGAGTTGACGCGCGAGGTGGGGGTTCGTGACTCTTGGCAGAAAGAAAGACTGACGAGAGTTTCCTTCTGTAAAACTGACAGGCGGCTACCGTCTGGGTGGGTGGAAGGTGTCTCTGCTCATGAGCCCGAAAACATTTTTATTGCGTTTCGAAGCTAATGTAATTGACTTGCTGGGGCCGACCCAAAAATATCCATCTAGCACAGCTTGCAATGTCCAACCTGGCTCAACCAGAAACCTCTTGGAAGCCCACAAGCAGGGCAAGAGGGCTATCTCTTGGGGGGGGGGGTTGTGTCTTGCATTCAGAAGCTAGTGTAGTGGTTAGAGCAGGGGTGTCAAACATAAGGCCCAGAGTCCGGATGCAGTCCGCGAGCCAGCTATCCCCACCAACACCCTCGATCTGGGCTGACTTCGATGGACTAAGGGTCTGATTCAGTAGAAGGCTGCTCCATGTGTTCATGTGAGGGACAGTGCCTGCTAACTCAGAAGGTTTGCGGGGGTGTTAGGCTTTCGGGGGTGGAATTCAACCTCCGGCAAACATCTGCCCAGCACAGCTGCGGCAGAACGAGAAACGCGACCCTCCTCTTATTTGCAAACGTTCGCTCTTTGCCGAAAAGCCCGCAGGTCAAGGGACTCTTGCCAATTTCGAGCCTTTCTCCCCCATGCAATTTCATCCTAGGTGCGGCGAATGGCCGGAGTACTGGTGGCCGTGGGCCAGAACTGGCTGAAGCCCCACCATGTGAAGAGTCTCCTAGAGGCCAGGGACCTGATGGCTTACCCCAAGAACGCCATTGCGCCAGCACACGGGCTCTTCCTCAAGGAAGTAGAGTACTGCGAAGCGGGTGAGTGACACCCTCCCCCCTTCTCATAGGTGCTTGGGGGATCCTCGTTTTCAGATGTTCCCCTCTATGCCATGAACATCCGCTGCCAGGTCAACCTCCAGGAGTTGTTAAAAGAGGACCTGCAGACATAGGACTTAGGCAGATGATGAGAGAGAGGGCATCTTGGCCATCTTCTGGTCACTGGGGGTGTCGGGGAGGAGCTGAAATGCTTCCTAAGGGAGGGCTCTGCCAACGCTCACTTGCCCGCTCATGTGGGCAAGAGAAAGTAGAGGGGGGGGGAATTGCACTGGAACCCAGTGGTGATGGGCAACCCTCTAGGAACCCCCAATCTTTATAGGCTAGACCAGGGGCGTCCACCTCAATTGTTACGAGAGTCAGATGTGACATCAATGTCACTTGTTCGGGTCATACCTGGCCAAGCCCAGATTGAGAATGGGGGAGGGGGGTCCGCCTCGGTTGGCTTGTGGACAGGATAAGAGCTCTCAAGGGGCCAGAGCTGGCCCTTGGGCCTTCTGCTTGACACCCCTGGACTAGACATTCCAGGAAGTCTAAGAGCATCGCCCAGAAGTGGTGCCACTCCAGGGATCGGACGCAACCTCCCTCCACGCACGCTTTTTCCTGGGGATTGGGCCAGCCCACTTAGACTGTAGAAAGCCTTTGGATGGGCAGTGGGTGTCCCAACAGAAGATGGCACTTACAAGAACCGAAGCTGCACAGATGTTTAGGAGGGTCTCGGTGTGGGGCGCTTGGGATTTCTTTTGCCCCCCCCCCCAAACACACGTTTATTTACCTCTCTTATTTTCGCAGATTTGGAGATGGGAACGACAGAGACAGAAGAACAGTCCGGGTTGATGTATCATGGACCCCAGGAAGACTGCTAGCGCACCTTTGGGGGGGAGGCAGGAGGATAGTCTAGAAGTGCACTCTTTTTGCCCCGTGGGCATGTCAGCATCCCCACCCCATCTACAGTTCAATGTTGATATAGACCGGAGCATCTCTGTGCAAAATGAGCCAAAGACAATTGGGGAAAAACGCAGCCCTAAAATGACAGAAGAACGACAGTAAACCTCAAGCCGTTCGCCTGGGCCGTCTATTTTGTGGCCATACAACAGAATTTGCACTGCAGGGCACCATGCGTCGCCCTGAGGATTTTGAGACTGATTTTGGATGAAGCAAGCAACTGGCCTTCTGGCTGCAGCAACGAGTTTGAGGAATCATGGGGATGAAGAGCAGGCGAAAAGCACAACTCCTCGCTGCCTCCCCGATCAGCTGCTCTTGCCCAGCAGCAAAGAGAAGATCTCAAGAAGCGGAAGTTCCCTGACTTATTCTTGCCTCTGCCCCCCTACTCACAAGCTGGCCTTAGGCAAACCCCGCACTCTGCTGTCAGCTTCATCAGAGATCACAGTATTGAGCTAACTTGTAAGGTTGATTGGGGGGGCGTGTCTGAGATTGTGTATGTCAAGTGCTCTGAGTACTCCAAAGTGCTAGCTGAACACTAAAGGTTATTTTTAAAAAAGAGGTTATACAAAATGAGAGAAGCGTATTTTGCAAAAAAAAATAAAAAATAAAATCTGCTTTTTAACTTTTGCTCTCTTTTCCTCGTTGACTCCCTGGCTCACGTCTGAGAAAAGAATTCCAGTTCCAAATCACTTCATAAGGTAGCCCTGTGTTAGCCTGCAGGTAGAACTGCTAGCATGGTGTAGTGGTTAAGAGTGGCGGACTCTAATCTGGAGAACCGGCTTTGATTCCCCGCTCCTCCACATGAGAAGTGGACTCCAATCTGGTGAACCGGGTTGGTTTCCCCACTCTTCCACATGAAGCCTGCTGGATGACCTTGGGCCAGTCACCGTTCCCTCTGCTCTCTCTCAGCCCCACCTACCTCACAAGGTGCCTGTTGGGGGGGAGGGAAGGTGATTATAAGCCACTTATAATCCTTTTGGTAGAGAAAAGCGGGGTATAAAAATCAACTCTTCTAGATGAGAGTCCAGGAGCACCTTCGAGCCCAACGAGATTTTCAAGGTATGAGCTCTGGAGAGAAAGGGAGCTTTGACCCTCCAAAGGTCACACCCCGAAAACTTTATTGGTCTCTCTGGTGCTCCTGGACTCGAATCCAGCAGTTCCAAACAGGGCTCTCCAATCACATGACTCAGAGGGCATGTGTGTGTTTTGCCACAGATTTACCTAAATGCATTTGACCTACAAGTATTTGATCTCCTCTGGGCACAGAACAGGGGTCACTGGGAGAAAGGGAGGGAAAGGTAGCTACAAATATCCTGCATTGTGCAGGGGTTTGGACTAGGTGACCCTTGGGGTCCTGTCCAGCTCTTATGTTTCTATGTACGGCAGCCAGCGGGGGGGCTACCCCGTCCCACACCGGACAGCTACACCTAGCCTGGCAGGTCTACAGCGAATCGAATGGGGGCCACCAGACCCTCGGAGGCAGCCCAGGTGTGGCTGCTGCTCACCTGCACCGTCTCGCAGCCTCCGCTTGAACTGTAAACCTCAGCCCCGGCGCTCTGCTCATCATTTCCTGTGGCTTCTTGCTGTGGAACAGATGAGTCGGCCTTCCCCCCACCCCCACTTGCCAAAGCGTGCAGGAACAACTCACCACGGCAGCACTCTCATTTCAAGAAGAGGAGAGAAACAGGAGGCACAAAGTCCTGGTGACCCCACCCAAAGGAGCAAGCTAGGCCAGCAGAACAGCAAGTATCACGCAAGCTGGTAAGTTTCCCCCCCCCCCATCCGCCAGAGAAGGTTTGCATGGGTTTGTTAACAGCCATTGGTCTCTTTCCTTTATGAAATGGCCGGTCCGTTCCATCCAGACTCCCGTTTCCAGCCAGCTGCCTTCAGGAAGCTCGGTTGGGGCACGAAAGGCACCGTCCGTGCTCGGGCCCAAGCCTCTGTATGCAGAAAGTCCCGCCTTAGTTAGAGCTGGCAAAGGGCCCCATTCGATATAGCGGTGTGCTGTCCGGCAGTAACCAAGCAACATCTCTGAGAAAACTCGTGAGCAGGACAACACAACAGTGTCTCCCATCTCCCTAGCGCCTGGTATTCGGAGGTAGACTTCCAACAACGATGGAGGTACCATCAAAAAAGGTTGCTAACTGACTACTCCATGTGTTTGCCCAGCTTCGTCTAAGTCAGCGGCTGTCGCCGTGATGGGTGCCAGTGACTTTCTTTCCCGAGGCGTGTAGCTAATTCCTCAATCTATCCAGAATGCCGGAGCAGATGAACCACTGGTCTGATCCAGCAGGGCTCTTCTTATGGCCTCATGACCTGATCCTCTTCCATAGGATCTAGAAACCCCTTCCCAGAGGCAGGCAGCCACCTGACTCAATGAAGCTCAAATAGGGCATGAAGGTACTGGTCGTTCAGTAGCCCCAGAGTGGAAGGCAAAGGCCCCCATCCTGCATGATTTTGTAACCCCTCTTCTAAAGTCTCCCCTCAGTCATGTTTCTTTCCTAAACACCCCAACAATTTTCCTCTGCTCTACAATGAAGGTACTGGGTTTTTTTCACTTCGTTTGCTTGGGTTTATGCGGATTGGAAGTAATTTATGATCTAAGGCAGTGGTTGCCAACCTTTTCACTTGTGTACCCTTTGGCCGCCTGTTTCCATAAATCGAACCCCACATACTGTGTGTGTGTTAAGTCAAGTAGCTTCTGACTCATGGGGACCCTATGAATGAAAGTCCTCCAAAATGTCCTATCTTTGACAGCCTTGCTCAGATCTTGCAAATTGAGGGCTGTGGCTTCCTTTATTGAGTCCATCCATCTCTTGTTGGGTCTTCCTCTTTTCCTGCTGCCCTCCACTTTTCCTAGCATGACTGTCTTTCCCAGTGACTCTTGTCTTCTCATAATGTGATCAAAATACGATAGCCTCAGATTAGTCATTTTAGCTTCTAGGGTCAGTTCAGGCTTCATTTGATCTATAACCCACTGATTTGTTTTTCTGGCAGTCCACGGTATCTGTAACACTCTCCTCCAACACCACATTTCAAAGGAGTCTACTTTCTTCCTGTCAGCTTTCTTCAATGTCCAGCTTTCACTCCCATACATAGTAACAGGGAATACAATGGCATGAATTAACCTGATCTTGGTGGCCAGTGACACATCCTGACACTTCAGAATCTTTTCTAGCTCTTCATGGCTGCCCTTCCCAATCTCAATCTCCTTCTGATTTCTTGGCTGCAGTCTCCCTTTTGGTTAATGATGGAGCCAAGGAATAGAAAGTCTTCAACCATTTCAATTTCCTCATTGTCAATCTTAAAGTTAAGTCTCCTGTAGCCATTACTTTTGTCTTCTTGATGTTCAGCTGTAGTCCTGCTTTGGCACTTTCTCTTTTAACTTTGAGTAGTAGTCGTTTCAAGTCTTTGCTATTTTCTGCCAGTAATGTAGTATCATCGGCATATCTCAAATTGCTAATGTTCCTCCCTCCAATTTTCACTCCAACTTCGTCTAAATCTAATTCAGCTTTCCTAATTATATGTTCTGCATATTACCAAAATGTTTGTAACTAATATAATTGCTATTATTTCAAATGCCTTTTCTCGCCATTATTCAACTTTTTTTCACGTACCCCTCAATATCCTGGTTTGTACCCCTGGGGGGGTACATTGAACCCCAGGTTGGGAACCACTGATCTAAGGCAATGGTAGTTCCCCAAACTGCTGCCCAAGGGTTACCCCACAGGACAGACAGTATCAGGGCATCCTTGCATTTTTTAGTGAAGGTCAGGGAAGGGATGTTTAACCTTCTCTGCCCCTCCCTTGTTCCCATATTCTCAGTCCTGCCAATTTAATGTTCTTCTGTCTCTACTTTACAGCTCCGCTTTGCACTAACCCCAAGCTTGCTTGCCTGTGAAAACGGAGCCTCCCTGTTAACCCGGAAGAACAAGAACCCCTTCCACAAGCAGAATCTTCCAATTCGTCAGGATGGCACGTTGAGTGCCCTCAGATCTTGTGGAGAAAAACAGAAGCCACTCTGGATGCAATGGAGAGGCCAGCCAATGTGACGCCGGCCAACGCCAGTTCCGAGTGCCTCCTTCAAGCGGACTTCCAGTATTCCGTCTTCCCTGCCGTCTACAGCACGGTCTTCGTTTTGGGCCTGCTGGAAAACATGGCAGCCTTCTACCTCCTGACCTGCAAGACGGCCGGTGCCCCCCGTTCCTTTGTCTACCTCATCAACTTGGCCGTGGTGGACACCATGTTCGTCTGCGTCCTGCCGTTCAGGGTCCACTACCACCTCAACCGCAACGACTGGGTCTTCAGCGACCTGGCCTGCGCTGTCACCGGCAGCATGTACTTTGTCAACATCTACCTCAGCATGGCCTTCTTCACCTGCATCTGCGTCGACCGCTACGTGGCGGTCCTCCACCCTTTCACATACATCAGAATCAAGGGCGTGCACTACGGGATAGTCTCCGCCCTCCTCTGGGGGGTAGCGGTGGGCGTTGCCCTGCCGCTGGTCCTGGGGGGGCCTTTGACCTCCCACAAGAGCAACAGGACAGCCTGTTTCGAAAGCTTTGGGGCGGGCAGCTGGAGGGGGCGGATGGTGCCTTACAACGTCTGCGCCCTGGTGTTCGGCTTCGCCATTCCCTTCGTGGTAATCTTGGTCAGCTACCCATTGATCGCCAGACGCATCTCCCGCATCCCCCGCAGTGCCCGCAAGAGGAAAGCCCTGGGGACCATCTACCTGATCCTCCTCATCTGCATAACCTGCTTCCTCCCCTATCACCTCACCCACCTGCTCCACTTCCTGATGCGGGCCGGCCTCATCCAGAACTGCCGCTTTGCCACCTTCATTTACCAAATGCGCCGGGTCACCTTAGCGCTGGTCAGCTTCAACTGCTGCCTGAATCCCATTCTTTACTACTTCACTTCGGCTGGCAAGCGGTGGCGCTGCCAGCTACCTTTCCAAACCAGGGCCACCAAGGTCTACACCATCAGCGGCAGACGGAACTGCAGGCTCCCATGTGCTCGCCAAGTGCAGCAACTGGACGTGGATGAGTTGAAGTTGTCGAGAAGGTTGCAGCAGCTTGGCGGACCTTAAACGGAAATTTAGCTTCCTCAATGCAGAGAAGAAGACATAAGAAAGGCCATGCTGGGTCAGTCCAAGGCCCATCAAGTCCAGCAGTCTGTTCTCACAGTGGCCAACCAGGGGCCTCTCGGAAACCCCCAAATAAGACGGCTGCAGCAGCACCATCCTGCCTGTGTTCCACAGCATCTAATATATTCAGTATGCTCCTCTGATCCTGGAGAGAATAGGTATGCATCATGACTAGTATCCATTTTTAGTAGTAGCCATGGATAGCCTTCTCCTCCACAAACATACCCACTCCCCTGTTAAAGCCTTCCAAGTTGGTGGCCATCACCACATCCTGGGGCAGGAAGTTTCACAATTTAACTAGGCGTTGTGTGAAGAAATACTTCCTTTGATCAGTTTTGAATCTCTCACCCTCCAGCTTCAGCAGGTGACCCCGCATTCTAGTATTATGAGAGACGTCGCTCGAGTTGCAGGGATTGTGGCCAGAGGTCCTGAGCGCCTCTGGCTCAAGGACCTCAGGGATGGGGGAAGACCTTTTGCTGCTGCTTGGGGGGGCCGATGCTGAGCTGGGGGGACCAGCGGTCTGATCCTGCAGAAGGCACTTCCTGTGCCAAGCCCACAAGAGCGTCCCTATTTTCGTCTGTGAAACGTTGGAGAGTTTGGGGCACAGCGAACAGCTTCATAGCTTTTTAAAAGAAAATTAATAAAGTCATGGGCGGTAATTGCCAGTAGATTTGCTGCACCTGCAGTGGGCATTAGTATCCAGAACGGGACCTTTGTCTTGGTAAGTCACTCTGTACACGCCAGCAGAAAAGGCCAAAGGTACCATAATTAAAATTTATTTTAAAAGATAAACCAAACACCTACGGTATTTACAGTGCACCTGCTCCTACTGCTTACGGAAGACTTCCCCCAAAAAAGGCATGGGAGGGGGAGTCACGCTGTGATTTGGGGCAGGGCCTTCTTCAGCAAAGAAGTCACGTAGCTTCCCATCTCTTCTTCCTGGATGCGGAAACCAAAAAGGAGAAAGCATTCTTTGAAATCTTTCCAGCCTTCTTTCTTAGTTTGCGTTGGAATTCAGTACTGCAACACTGCTCTGCTAGCCTGAAAAGCACAGATTCCTTTTTCTTTCTTTCGATAAAAGCGTCACAGCTGGAATGCTAACAGATAGATTGTGGGGTAAATCTTAATAAATCTGTTACCCAAAGGTGCTGCGTGATCTCTTTGCTGTAATGGGCTTTACACAGCAAACTCTTAAGGATTTTTTTTTTTTTGTATAGGATTAGATCAGGGGTGGGGAACGTCAGGCCCGGGGGCCGTATAAGGCCCGCGAAATCATTTGGTCTGGCCCTTCGTGGGTCCTGGCAGATCTCTAGCTCTAAGACTGGCGATCCGCCCCCTCCCGCGGCCAGGAATAGCCTCTATTCAAGGTGGATGTTTGTTTTGCCGAGAAAAGGAATCTCCTTTCCCCCTTGCAGAAGAGTCATTAGCTATGGAGCTGCTAGGACCACCCAAGAAACTATGTTAACCCTTTCCCACCTGGGCTGTGGAGAAACGTATTTCCTCTGCACTACAAGAGGGCTGGGGGCAGAAGTGGCGACAATGGAGGGGTTAAAGGGGGCAGGGCCAGAATGTGCGGCCCGCGAATGATGTTATAAATATCCAAATGGCCCTTGGCAGAAAAAAGATTCCCCACCCCTGGATTAGATGTTTTAGGGAGGATGGAGCTGGTCTCGTAAGTGCACATGGGCGTGGCTTTCTCCCCCGGGCGGTTCAGAGGGACAGCGTGGTGTTGTGGTTAAGAGAAGCGAACTCTAATCCGAAGGACTGGGTTTGATTCCCCACTCCTCCACATCAAGCCTGCTGGGTTACCTTGGCCGGTAACAGTTGTCTTAGAACTCTCTCAGCCCCATCTACCTCACAAGGGGCCTACTGTGGGGAGAGGAAGGCACTGGGATTGTAAGCAGCTTTGAGACTCCTTACGGTAGAGAAAAGCGGGGTCTAAGAACCACATCTTCTTCACATGGGATGAAGACACACAGTGCAGCTTTTATTTGGCCAGAGACCACAACAGGCTACCTCCAACTGAGACAGATGTCGCACCAAACAGTGGTTAAGGAGAAGAAGAAGAAGAGTTGGTTTTTATATGCCAACTTTCTCTACCACTTAAGGGAGAATCAAACCGGCTTACAATCACCTTCCCTTCCCCATCCCACAACAGACACCCTGTGAGGTGGGTGGGGCTGAGAGAGCTCTAAGAGAGCTGTGACTAGCCCAAGGTCACCCAGCTGGCTTCATGTGGAGGAGTGGGGGAATCAAACCCAGTTCTCCAGATCAGAGTCCACCGCTCCAAACCACCGCTCTTAACCACTACACCATGCTGGAGGAGGCCTGAACTGACAGACCACATCCCATCCCTCCCCTTCCAGAGACAGGAGTGAACTAGCAAAGCCAAATGCAGAGGGGAAAGAGAAGTGAAGTGGAGGAAGAAGCTCCGAAGCGGGGCTTTGCCTGCGGCACGCTTGGGAGCTGAAGAAGCAGATCGGTTTCTGAATTACGGCTCGTGCAGAACCTCGGTTTGATGCCCTGTCTGAATGGAGTCCCCGTGTCTTACCATAAAGCACAAAACTAAGCCTCACCTGGTACGTCCACGAGACCAGCAGGAGTTTGGTGGCCGGGTCCTCCGACTGGACCGTCACCTGGATCAGGATGGACTCCACCATTATCGAAGTGTCAGAGAGGTGCTGTACGGAATAGTCCTTCAGGATGCTATGGAAAGACGAGCAAAGGGAGGTCTCGTTCCCATTTTCCACGGCAGATCCCACAGCCGGCGAAACCCAGACCCAAAACTAATTTCCATAATCAGACATGTAATTTTGTAACATTCTGCTATCTGTTTTCTAAACATTAATACACATTTTTCTTTGGTGCAACCATTACCCAAGACAGGAAATGGGGGCACTGAGTTAAGAGAAGGGGGGTGGAAGAAGTTGGTTTTTATATGTCGACTTTCTCTACCACTTAAGGGAGACTGGCTTACAATCACCTTCCCCTCCCCACAACACCCTGTGAGGTAGGTGGGGCTGAGAGAGTGTGACTAGCCCAAGGTCACCCAGCTGGCTTCATGCAGGAGTGGGGAAACCAACCCGGTTCACCAGATTAGCGTCTGCCACTCATGTGGAGGAGTGGGGAATCAAACCCGGTTCTCCAGATCAGAGTCCACCGCTCCAAGCCACTGCTCTTAACCACTACACCACGCTGGCTAAATAATAATAAAACAACTGGAAAACTATTATCGTTTCAGGCATGTTTTTAGTGGGATGTGGAGGTTTCAAAGTCTGGCATCTGTCCCTCCCCTCAGCTAGCAACACCAAGAAGTTACTCAGAATTGTTCAATTTATACAATGGCATTCTGCTTTTCTGGGTGCAGAATTTGGACCACGTGGGTACAGAATGTTTCTTGGAGGGGCAGCAGGCAGACAGTCTGGGCTATGGGTCCTTCCCAGCTATTGGCCTTTCTAGGGCTCTCTCCGGCCCCACCCTCCCAAGATACAAACAAAAGGTTTTAGGCATCCAACGGCTGGAGCCGAAACACACACATCCTCCAGTCTATCAGCAGATAAACGCGAGCAGGAGAGTGGCAGGTAAATCCTACAAACAAAAGTGCATATTCAGAGTGACGTTGCTTAAGATTTCACCCCCCAAAATACCAACAATCAGAACAGTTGACCTGGGAGGGCATCTGGGCATGGATGGAGTGTTTCTGGATACTTCTGTACCACCAAACATTGTTGGGGTGGGAGGTGGTATACTGACCCAGAGATGTTTGGCCTCCCCATATGGCAAAGGGACAAACACAAAAGTGTGTAGACGTGGGCACCTTTGGAATTCTGACACGGCCTGAAGGCCACAGCAGCAAAATGGCTGCCACAGGAGGAGGAGCCAGCCGCAAAATAATTGCCACAGTTTAAATCCAGTCACGCTGGGCAGATCTTTGTGCTGTGGTGGCAGCCGCTGCCAAAGCAACATATTTAAAAATCTGCACAGCCAATCAAAGCTCCAATCAGAAGCCTTGTGGGGCAAAAGCCCTACCTGGCCCCGCCCACTTCCTAAAACACTTGGCGGGCGCCATGGACCCCGGGTGTAGACAAACCACTAGTCCTATGACCCATGTTAGTAGTGGGGCACCAAAATGCTGCCCCCCCCCCAACAAACCCCATTAGAAAGGAAGATTTCACACCTCCTAATTTAGGTCGACTCAGCCTCCCATCCTTCAGAGGTTGGTAAAATGAGGACCCAGCTTGCTGGGGGTAAAGGGAAGATGACTGGGGAAGGCACTGGCAAGCCACCCCGCAAACAAAATCTGCCTAGGAAACGTCGGGATGTGACGTCACCCCATGGGTCAGGAATGACCTGGTGCTTGAACAGGGGACCTTTACCTTTTTACCTTCCTTTGCTCCTGTGAGTGACGGTGGAAGCGGCCTGGCGACAACAGAGACCACACGGGGAGCTCCTGATCTGTCAGAGACTACGTAATACATTTGTAACATGAGCCCCGTGGCCCAGAGTGGCAAGCTGCAGTCAAAAGCTCTGCTTACCACCTGAGTTCAATCCCGAGGGAAGTCGGTTTCAGGTCGCCGGCTCAAGGTCGACTCAGCCTTCCGTCCTACCGGGGTCAGCAAAATGAGTACCCAGCATGCTGGGGGTAAAGGGGCATGCACAGGGGACCTTTACTTTTTAATTTAGGTAGATTACACGTAGATTATGGACTACGAGGACACGTGGAGTTCCCAATGCTGCCTCCCAGGGCTATACTTTTCTATCTGCGACAGGAGCCCCCTGGAGAGACTCCAAACCTCACGGCCTTGCCCCACAAGGCAAAAGCTTCTGTCTTGCTTCCCTGCCTCCCGGAGGCTAAATTCCTCTTCCCTAAGGAGGCTCCTTGCCCCAGCATCACATTGAAGGGGGAAAAAAACCAGGCGGACCCCAAACTACTGGGTGCTGACATCCAACCCAAGCACCCACCTCTTCAGGTGGTTGTAGACGCGCAGCCCCGTCTCATGCTCCTTGCGGGGGTCCTGGAAGTGGATGCGGCAGGTGAAGCGCAACTGGTGTTCCCCCAGCCCCAGCTCCTTGAGGGCTTGCTCCGGAGAGACCAGGCGGAAGCTCTGCCGGGAGAGAAGGAGGAGTTGGTTTTTATACCCTGCTTTTCTCTACCTTAAGCCCTCTCAAAGCGGCTTACGATCAATATTCCCTTCCCCTCCCCACAACAGACACCTTGTGAGGTAGGTGGGGCCGAGAGAGCTCTAAGAGAACTGTGACTGGCCCAAGGTCACCCAGCAGGCTTCGTGTGGAAGATCTGATTGTCTGAACCCATGCCAAGAAAAGTATGTTAGCACAGGCTGAAGTGTTAATAGAGGTCACAATCCCCCCTCCAGCTCAAATCAAATCATCTTTATTACAGCCAAAGGCCAGCATAAAATATACATCCTATGATAAAACCATACAGCTCCCACTTAGAACACTTCACCCATACTTACTAGTCTGAAGATTAATCCGTAAGGTCTTTGTTCATCATTAATACTTTCTGTTTCTAACAGATATAAGAGCAAAATTTTGCTACGGAGTGTGAGATAAAAGTCACCCTATTTTCCAGTAGATATTCTACCAAGAAGAAGAAGAGTTGTTTTTTATATGCCGACTTTCTCTACCACTTAAGGCAGAATCAAACCAGCTTACAATCGCCTTCCCTTCCTCTCCCCACAACAGACACCCTGTGAGCTAGGTGGGGCCGAGAGAGCTCTAAGAGAACTGTGACTGGCCCAAGGTCACCCAGCAGGCTTCGTGTGGAAGATCTGGTTGTCTGAACCCATGCCAAGAAAAGTATGTTAGCACAGGCTGAAGTGTTAATAGAGGTCACAATCCCCCCTCCAGCTCAAATCAAATCATCTTTATTACAGCCAAAGGCCAGCATAAAATATACATCCTATGATAAAACCATACAGCTCCCACTTAGAACACTTCACCCATACTTACTAGTCTGAAGATTAATCCGTAAGGTCTTTGTTCATCATTAATACTTTCTGTTTCTAACAGATATAAGAGCAAAATTTTGCTACGGAGTGTGAGATAAAAGTCACCCTATTTTCCAGTAGATATTCTACCAAGAAGAAGAAGAGTTGTTTTTTATATGCCGACTTTCTCTACCACTTAAGGCAGAATCAAACCAGCTTACAATCGCCTTCCCTTCCCCTCCCCACAACAGACACCCTGTGAGCTAGGTGGGGCTGAGAGAGCTCTAAGAGAGCTGTGACCATTATTATTATTATTTATTACATTTATACCCCGCTCTCCCCAACCTGAAGGTTGGGCTCAGAGCGGCTTACACAGTCTAAAAACACAATAAAACAATAACCCTTTAAAATACAATTTGAAATAGCCCAATAATGCCCCTCAATGGTGCCAAAACTCCAGAGACAGAAATTTGTAATAAAATTAATCTAACCACACTCTAAGGTGGTATAGAAGGGGTGGTGCTCAGCAGTGGGGAAAGGGGGGGAAAGGACCAGGGAGGCCAATAATTATAATGAGAACCATCGCTGGCCTCAACCATAAGCCCAGCGGAATAGCTCCGTCTTGCAGGCCCTGCTGAACTCCTGAAGGTCCCGCAGGGCCCTGATCTCATTAGGGAGGCTATGCCACCAGGACTAGCCCAACGTCACCCAGCTGGCTTCATGTGGAGGAGTGGGGAATCAAACCTGGTTCTCCAGATCAGACTCCACCGCTCCAAACCACCACTCTTAGCCACTACACCAAGCTGGCTCTCAGTCTTCTTTTGCTCCTTTTGCTTACATTGTCCTTTATGATCAGCGTGCCGTGCATGAGTTTGGGCTTCTTGGAATCCGGCAAGGGACCTGGAGGCAAAAGAGAGAAAGGCAGAGCCATTAAGCAACACGTGAAGCTGCCTTCTACTGAATCAGACCCTGGGCCCATCAAGGTCAGGACTGTCTACTCAGACTGGCACTGGCTTTCTGGGATCTCAGGCCGAGGTCTCTCACATCACCTCTGCCTGGCCCTTTCAAATGGATGCTGGGGATTGAACCTGGGACCTTCTGCAGGCCGAGCAGATGCTCTATCTCTGAACCACTCTGCAGTCACCATCTGTCACTGGTCCAAATTCCACGGTACCCCGCCACAAGACAGGAAACACAACCACTGCTCAAGGGACCTCAGACTTCACATTCAACCCCAATGGTCCCCCTAAGGCCTCTGCTTGTGGTGCTCAAGATGTGCCAGCTGACTGTAGAACCACTGGAACCCTCCCCTTCTCCTTACAGACATCAGGTTTGTTGTTCTCTGGCCCGGAGAACAAAAGAACTGGCACCCTATTGAGATGTGCCGCCTCCAAAAGGTGGCGACCCGGAGTCTTACCGATCGCGAGTTCTCGCTTCAGAAGCCCAAGGGAAACGTCCACCGGGATGTTGGGGCTGGTGAAAACGGTCACCGTCTCTCCGTTTGCAGGCATGTGGCAGTTGATGTCTGTGTGCGAGAGAAACACAAAGACAGGGACTATTAGGGAGGGGGGTACTGAATCTTTAGAGCTGAAAAACAGGCTTGGCAAGCAGTAAAAAGGTAAAGGTCTCCTGTTCAAGCACCAGGTCATTCCTGACCCATGGGGTGTCGTCACATCCCGACTAGGCAGACTTTGTTTACGGGGTAATTTGCCAATGCCTTCCCCAGTCATCTTCCCTTTACCCCCAGCAAGCTGGGTACTCATTTGACCGACCTCGGAAGGATGGAAGGCTGAGTCAACCTTGAGTCGGCTACCTGAAACCGACTTCTGTTGGGATTGAACTCAGGTCGTGAGCAGAGCTCGGACTGCAGTACTGCAGCTTACCACTCTGTGCCAGGGGGCTCCTATTGGAAAGCAGTAGCATTTCCAAAAAATCAGGAAAGTACAGCTGTAGATTTTACTTTTGTGTGGTTGGGAGGGCCAGACCAGGATCTGGGAGACCCTCGTTCAAATCCTCTCTCAGCCACGAAGCTCTCTCTCTCTCTGTCTGCCTAACCTACCTCACAGGGTCATTGTGAGGATTAAATGAAGGGAGAATCTAGTACACCGAGAGCCTTGGAACAAATAATGGGTGCAGGACAAATAATGGGTGCAGACTCAGCACTGCCATAGACCTCCGGAGGACTGCGTAAGCCTCACAGGCTCAGCCTGGAGCCCAGACCCATTTGGGCCACTGTTCACAAGACCTCCCCCATCTGACACCTGGGCCATTTTCTCCCATGGGCAAAGGCCTCTCTCATCCTACCGGTGTTACCTCTCTGGACAAGTTAGGAACCTCAGCTGCAGCTGAGCCCACGGCCGAGCCCAGAAACACACAAAAGGGAAGGGAGCCACCAAAGAAAATTAAGTTGGAGAGCTCTGCCAGAGCCTCAGCTGCAGCTCAGGTTGGCAGGAAGGAAGAAGAAGAGTTGGTTTTTATATGCCGACTTTCTCTTCCACTTAAGGGAGACTCAAACCGGCTTACAAACGCTTTCCCTTCCCACAACAGACACCCGGTGAGGTAGGTGGGGCTCAGAGAGTGTGACTAGCCCAGGGTCGCCTAGCTGGCTTCGTGTGGAGGAGTGGGGAATCAAACCCGGTTCTCCAGATCAGACTCCACTGCTCCTAACCACCACTCTTAACCACTACACCATGCTGGCTCTCCAGCCTTCTGCCCACACTCGCAACCTCAGTCAATGGCCACTGGCATTTCAGCCTTCACTCGATCACATGATTCCCCACTGAAAATTTAGTCGCCACCTAGGGCGGCAGGGTGCTTGGCGGATTAGTCACCCAGGTGAACTGACTACAGGACAGGAAGCAAGCCAGTCCTCAACTGGTAACTTGACAGAGCAGCTCTGCAAAACACGAAGAGGCCTTGGAGAGTGGGGGAATCAGGGGCAAGAAAAATCCCACTGTAGGGTGGACGTACGGAACTCCTGCTCGATCTTCTGCTTCAGGAACTCCATCTTCTTTGCCTCGCCGTGGACTAAGAGGACATTGCGCGGCTCGGCCTGGCGGATGAGCTGCATGATGCCTTTGGCATCTGCGTGGGCGCTGAAGGACATGTACTCCACCTGCAACTTCACTTCTAGCTGGAAGGCACAAGACAGACAGACAGGACTTCAGCCACTGGCACCAGGCACCAGAAACGTGGTCCGCTGACACCCACGCCAAGCAGGCGGTTGCCAGGCTGTCTCCATTTGCAGCTCAGGGTTGGATCTTTGGGTGTGTAAAGTGCCGCCAAGTCAAAGCTGAGGCAAACAGAGGTGGGTTTGCCGCTGCCTGCCTCTGTGTGGCAACCCTGCACGTCCTTGGTGGTTTCCCATCCAAGTACTAACCACGCTGACCCTGCTTGACTTCCAAAATGTGATGAGATCAGGCTAGCCTGGGCCATCCAGGTCCAGGCAGATTAACTGGTTTGCTGTTGTCTGCCTTCCTTGGTGGTCTCCCATCCAACTACAAGTGTCTTTGCACAATGCATAGTTAAACTGTGGAACTCCCTGCCCCAGGGTGTGGTGATAGCTGCCAACTTGGAAGGCTTGACGAGGGGAATGGACATGTTCATGGAGGAGAGGGCTATCCATGGCTACTAGTCAAAATGGATACTAGCCATGATGCATACCTATTCTCTCCAGGATCAGAGGAGCATGCCTATTATATTAGGGGCTGTGGAACACAGGCAGGACAATGCTGCTGCAGTCGTCTTGTCTGCGGGCTTCCTAGAGGCACGTGGTTGGCCACTGTGTGAACAGACGGCTGGACTTGATGGGCATCGATCTGATCCAGCATGGCCTTTCTTATGTTCTTACAAACCAGGGCTGACCCTGAAATTGGATGAGGTTAGGCTAAGCTCGGGCCATCCGGCTACAGCTGGGGGGAACTTTACCAGGTTTCTTTTGGATGCATTGTAGGCAAGGAGGGATTCAGATGACAAAATTGAGGGGCTACAACAACTGGACTCAAAGCTTGCTCTTCTACTGCAGACGAACATGGCTGTGCACCTGGAACTATCTTCCAGATCTGGGGCTCTGCATGTTTTTAGTGTTGTTGGGTTTTTGTTTTGCTGTACACCTTGTCCGGTTTTTTTTTTAAGGCAATTCATAAATATGACTACAAATAAGGAAATTTCCTCGTCAAAACGTTAAACTCACACTCTGTCTCCCCTCCATTTCCAACTTGCGTTGTCCACCCAGAATTTTGTGGCCCACCGTCCCTTGCACGCAGTATCCGGGCATGATCACCTGAGGAAGAGAATCCAGAAGGAAGTGGCTCGCCGTTTCAAACCGCGATAAAAAGAAATGGATTATAAAAGCGCTTCTCTTGAAACAAACAAACATTTGCAAGTGTCGAGAGGCTTTCCTACCATGTTCTTCTCATTTCCGGCCCATTTCTTGAAGATATGTAGGGACTGTCCTGCGTGAAGCATCCCCGGGGTGGCAAAGACAACCTAGAAAGGCCAACAAGAAAAGTGTGCAGCGTCAGGGGGAGCTGGTTTCCAAGAACCTCCATTTTCGTTTTCTAACTAAAACAAGTTCCTCACTAACCCCCTAAGAGGTTAGAAGATAAGCTTTGTAAACACGTTTTTGACTTGAACACTTTGTTCTATGCAGCTACTTTAAAAACAGTGCCTTTTTACAAAAATCATTAAAAAATCAAGAGCGTGGTGAATATTAGAAGAATTTGATTTTATACCCCGCTTTTCTCTACCTTAAGGAGTCTCAAAGTGGCACACAATCACAGTCCTTTCCCCTCCCCAAAACAGGCACCTTGTGAGGTAGGTGGGGGCTGAGAGAATTTGGAGAGAACTGTGACTAGCCCAAGGTCACCCAGCAGGCTTCATGTGGAGGAGTGGGGAATCGAACCTGGTTATCCAGATTAAGAGTCCACCACTCTTAACCACTAGGCCACACTGGCTACGTAGAAGGAGGAAGAAAGAAGTATTAAAAAGGGGGGGAAATATTCTGCCCAGCACTACCACATAATGGGCTTTGTATTTAAAACTGCCCAAAATGGAAGTCCCTGATCCCCCATGGCATCCCTCCACCTCCACACGATCACATCAGGGCTTTAACCATGCCTTGCAAACTCCAACAGTACCAACCATCGGTCCCGGGTTGTCAGCAAAGGCCTGGTCAAAGGCCTTGATGTGTTTGAACTCAAACATGTTTCTTTGGACAAAGGTCTTCCGGATCTTCTGGTTGGTCCATGTGATGAAGAGCTTGTAATAGTGATTGGCCTTCTCAGTCAACCCCGTCGAGAAGTAGATGGGAGCTTTCAAGTTCATGCGTTCCCTTCAGAGGGAAAGAGGGGAAGGAGAGATGGAATCAATGTGGTTCCTGGCACGGTTTAGGACAGCAGGCAGAGGGTACCCAGGATGAGAAAGAGACTCGGTTGTGCTCACATGCCCACACCCTGCAGAACCTGAACAGCCACCTTTTTGAGCTCTGTCTGCACTCCCACCCAACCGTCACACAAACACAGAGGAGATTCTGGAGTAAAAATTATGAGAGAAGAAACAGAGCTCTTTCTTCAACGGGCAGAGAGTCAGCAGCAAGAGTAACATGTGCAGCAAAACAGAAAGCAGAGAAATACCCAGATCTGACTGAATGGATGAACAAGTTAACAGAATATGTAACTATGGCAAAACTAACATCTTTTATACACACCAATTTCAGAATTTCAGGAAAAATTGAATGGTTTTTTAAATTATATAGTTAAAAAATTAAGAATAGAATTAAATCAAAACAGAATAAGAATGATTTATGTAGTAATGATTCTCTAATAAATATGCCATCGGATATGAAGATATATTGAGAATAGAAAGTATTGTAACTCAAATAAGTTAATTATTAAAACGTAATTTCAAAAACAGTTCCATATTAAAAAAAAACAGGCAGAGAGTCCAAGGGAGACGGAAGGACCAAGGCAGAATCCAAGAGAGCAAAACTGTGGGAGGGGCCGTGGCTCAGTTTGTAGAGCATCTGATTGGCATGCAGAAGGTCTCAGGTTCAATCCCCGGCCAGTAGGAAAAGCAAGAGGGCGGGCCTCCTGCTCGCCCTAGCCAATAGGATGTAAGGACGAGCAGGCGGCCGCCTAGCAATAGGAACCAAGAAGTGACTCAGCTCGGGAGGGCGCGCTCTCTATTGGCTTGGGGGCGGGCGGAGAGAAGGGCCTGAAAGAAAGCAGGGGGAAATGGCAGCCTTAGAAAGGAGGCCGTGAGCAAGAAGAGACCGGGACGCTCGAATTGTGTGAGTTTATTACGTGGAAAAAGACAAAACATGTTGGTTTTGGAGCGCGCATGCGCAAATTGCGCAGCGGGGTAGGATGCGCCGGTGGAGAGTGCTGCGCATGCGCCATGTGGGCTTTGCAGGGCAGGTAAGAGCGGGGCGCGCAGCATCCTGCGGGAGGAGAGGAGAAGACGGGGTTGTTGTCATGGAAACGGGAGGAGTCCGTGGGGGGGGTTGAGGTACCCAAAACCCAGCTCTGCCCCATGAAAGGTCTTTTTTGGTTACTGTCATTGAGAGGGGCTGTGGCTCAGTGGCAGAGCATCTGCTTGGCATGCAGAGAGTCCCAGGTTCAATCCCCGGCATCTCTAGTTGAAGGGACCAGGCAGGTAGGTGATGGGAAAGACCCCTGCCTGACATCCTGGAGAGCCGCTGCCAGTCTGAGTAGACAATACTGACTTCGATGGACCAAGGGTCCGATTCAGTAGAAGGCAGCTTCATGTGTTCAAGACAGAATCAAAGGGAAAACAAATGATGTGCCTTCTTACCAGAAGGTCTCCAGTAAGATGCAGAGCTCCTGAGCACGGCCCAAAGCAAACACCGGAATCAGCACCTGCAGAGAAGAAAGCAAAGGGGGGGAGATGCTTAGATGTTCCTGCAGTCAAAGCCCAGGCTATTCAAGAGCAAATCTAATGAACTGCCTTGGAGATCCTTCATCAGAAAAGCGGGGTGGGGGGCTCCTTTTTAAAAGATACATACTTTTCCTCCTCGCTCAACGGTTTCGTGGACCTTCTTCAAGAAGTCCCGCTCTCGGCAGCGCTTGGAATCTCTGATGGTCGTGGCGTAGGTGGACTCGGAAATGAGAAGGTCGGGACGGCATTTATCGATCCAGGCAGCTCTGAAGACAAAAGAGCACCGAGAAGGCTTGAAGTTCCCGCAGGTCCCACCAGGCCCCTGAAATGGATCTGGCCAAGGTCTGACTCTATGACCTTGGCATCAAACACTCGCCAAACATGCAGTGCTTGAAATCAGTGTTCGAGATGCAATTCTGTTCCATATTTAATTTTTGCCTATCATTTTTTTCCCACCCTTCCTCCGGGGAGCTCAATTTGTATCCTTGCGCACCCCGTGAGGGTAGATATGGCTGAGAAAAAGTGCCACAGATCAACCAGCGAGCTTTATGGCTAAGTTGAACCCAAGACTCCCTGATCCTAACCCTCTAACCACTGTACACCACTGCATCTCAATGCAGCATGTGAGAGAATGGGATAGCATGTGAGAGAATGACTGGATCCCACGATTTTAATATAGTATACTGAGCAGGGTTTCCTTCTTGAAATATGGGAGGCAAAACAGTTTTAAAGACAGACCGTTTCCCTCTGTTCTCTGTCTTTAAAGCAGTACTGACCAACTCAGTTTGGAGAGGAGGGGAAGGGAATCACGGGAAAGGGTTAAAACCTGAGAATCACTGACCAAGGAAGTGGGATATCTGTGTGATTGACAGGAGAAAAGGATGGACAGTACAAACCGCGAGGAATGGACGAGTGTGCAAAAATGTCTGAACAACCATGTCAGAGAGAACCATGAGTTATTGATTCATGTGGGAGACTCATAATGTACGATGAAACTAAGATGATGACCTCCCTAATGCTTCCACCACTGAAAAAATACACCCATGACCACTGACAGCTTCTCTCACTTACCCCAAGTGTCGGTCTGGAGTCATGTTATAGTCACCCTAATGAAACAAAGAGCAAACAAACCCTTCTTAATCATTGCAAATTATTTGGCACACCCAGTGAATATGAAACGGCCCCAGCTGGGACGATGCAGCCATGCACTTACCGTATAAACCACCGACTCGCTGCCCACTTTGATCTGGAACATGGCCGCCCCGAGAACGTGCCCCGCGTAGTATGCCTTGATCTCCAGCTCGTCGTCCACCTGCAAGGACAAGCCGAACGGATCCAAGTCTTGAAGCGGTCCCAGCACATCTCCAGAACAGTCAAGGGCGGAAATCCTCAGCGGCTCAGGGCCAAGTCACTTGAAAGACCGCGGCCACCCACATGAAACCGCTAGGAATCGAGATTGGCTGGTTTTGCCCTGCTTTGCCAGAGGTTAACATTGACGGAGACATCAGTACCAGTCGGAGATGGAGCTCTCTTACCTGGACTGTCTGATGAAGATGGACAGCCACCACTTTCTTCATACAGTCCTTGATCATCTGAGAAGTGAAGAAGTTCGTCTCTCCTTTCTTGTCCACAGTGATTTTCCTGTAGTCCTCTAGCAGGATGGGGCAGATGGCCTTGGTCGGGTGGGTCATGTAAATGGGCCCGTCGTAGCCGACCATCTCGCTGAAATACGGCAGGGCCCCACAATGGTCCAGATGAAAGTGACTGGGAAGGGACAGGTTACCATAAATATTATCATCTGATGCTGACAGACTAATCCATTTGTTATCAGATATAGATCCTTATATTTCTCAAAAAATGGCACTGTACGGCCTAGCAGCCAAGAAAATCAGGGCGAAGCAAATCACAAAAAGTGGAAAAACTGGATAGAGCCAAATGGGCAAACTTCAATTTTTTTAACTTTTGTATTCCTTTTAATGATACTGTATACGTTAATTTGCTGTTAAATTGTTTAGTTCTGCTATTATATTGCTTTAGATTATAATGGCCTATGGCCTTATACAATAAATTTGACTTTGACTCACTAGCTGTTACCATAAATGGGATTGGGCCCTGGTGTCGTAAAGCCAATAACCACACCAAGGGGGTGAAAGGAAAAGGTTTGTTTGTGATCACAAATAGGTGCCCAAGCAACCAAAAGCCAACCACACCCTCCCACTCAAGGCGTGCCCAATTTATACCTTAATCCCATTTGACGAATGCATATTCCTTATAAGGCAAGCACAATTCTTCGTTCTATTGGCTAAAGCTAAGATCATCTAGCCATCCCATAATAAACCATGGGGGGTAGTAAACTTTATTTATTTTTCGGGGGGGGGGTGTTTTTCATGTTGATACATCATTAGATAACTACCGTTCACTTCTTCAGAAGGTCGACTGGACCATGTTACGATTTTCAGCACTTTCTGTGAAACCCCATTCAATAGGAAGCCAGTCAACTAATCCATTTTACCAGGCAGCGAATGATCCTGAAATATGATATCTTAACAGAGATTTGCCCACCTGATGATTACACAGTCCAGGAAGTCGGTCAGCCTTCCATTCTGAGTGATATACGAGAAGTCAGGAAACCGCCTCTGGAAGATACAAGCGGGGCAGCTGCACTGACCTAGCCAGGATTTCCTCTTCCACCGGCCATCAGTTGCGCCCGCGCCCCCTCTTGGCATCCCCCCTCAAACTTACGTCATCGTTATAACCCATGTGCATCCCGCAGTCCAGCATGATGTTCTTTCCTGCAATGGACACCAAAATGCAGCTGCGGCCCACATCTTGGCCTGCTCCTGAAAGGCCAAGAGACGGTGAATGAGTTGCCTGAAATCCTCACAAGGCTGCCATAGGGCATTTATGCAGGGTCGATTTTGACGCTTGCTTAAAGCTGCTTTTTTAAATCCGCCCTTTAAAATGACTATTCACGGTCCCGATGCAAGAGGAGAAAGTCACACAAATTCCACCCCCCTCACTCGCCTGCTCCTTCGTTTGCACAGCCAGTGGCAATGGTTGTTTGCACAGCTAAGCTGTGGCTGTGATTTTTCATGGTTCCTTCAGTAAATGCTTCGATGCAGGGGCGGAGCAAATACAAAAGGTCGCGTTAAAGGGGCTCTTAAGAAATGCGAAGTTCAGTGTGAAAAAATAAAAACAAATATGCGGGGCACTTCAGCCTGGAACGCACTGCTAATTACCAGGCATAAACAGCCATAGTGTTCTCAAAATGCTCAGCTGTGTAGAACATACAGGGTATGCTATTTTTTTCCACAAAGGGACCTTTTCAGTAAACGAAACACATTTATCTGTACCATGGGTTGTTGTTCTCTGAATGTCTTGCCTTTCATATGAAGGAAACCCTGGACAGAGTAGGGCATTCTGAAAGACCGTACGTTTTAAGAACATACCCCTATCCGTCCCCAACACAGATTGTAAAACAGACAACAATGTTCACATCGCTTACCCAAGGGAGTGACTTTTATCTCAGGCATGATTATTTCTGCCTCAGAATTCCAACTGCGAGGAAGGCTGTTGCAGAAATCCCATGAAGACGTCAAGGTATCAGCATCTCAGATACGAAGATGTTCTGAAGGAAAGCAAGGGGGGGTGGAAGTCCATAAAGAAGTTTATTTGCATGTGAGTTGGAGCGCAGCTATCGTATACCCTTGACCGAAGAATGGTACACTCCGTCAATCTGGGATGGTCATCCTCTTCCACCGAGCGCGCAGCTTCGGGAGGGACGCACATGGAGCGTCGAGGGAGGTAGGGGACACCCGCCTAGCCAGCCAGATCAGCCGAATCAACCCTGGCGATCAATGGGGTGACAGATGTCACAGCCAGATCACCCTCACATCCATGTGAGTTAAAAGAAAAGAGAAGCATGCCGTTTTAAAAATTTTGTGATGAGTATCGATCAACAAATAGTTCTGCGTGCTGCGTCCTTTCAGCCTTCTTAAAATTCTTAAAGTAAACTGTAAAAAACAGACAAAATCTGCCCAAAATTACAGATGGCCCCTGTGAATTGGGCAGGGGAGAATTTGCAGTTAAGACACTAATTAGAGGTAAACTGCACAGGAAAAGTTAACATGATCAGCGCAGTTAAAGGACTCACAGTTTGAACCTAAGAGTGCTCTCCTGGGAGTAAGTCACACTGAACAGACCTAAGTGAGATTCTGGATAAACTTGTTCAAGATGGGACTATAAAACAGCTATTAGCAATGTCAACAAAAGATTAAGAACAATTCTAGAACACAGTTATTGCAATTGAAATAATAACTTGATTCTTTTATGTGTAATTTTGGGACGGCTCCAATGCCTTTAATTGCTATAGAGTAGGTTTTCCCCAGAATAGGCAAGCAGTTCATAGGAACTTTCATAGGGAAAGCCAGCTGCTGAATTCGATCACGGCGCTGTTAAAAGCACAAGCTCAGCACCACTCAGAATACTGCCTTGAGCTTAATTATTGCTAGCCTTCAGACAGTAAGCTACACGTGACAAAAAAATCTCTCTTTATTTTATGGTAGTCCATAAAGTAACCATGCACACTGATGGCTAAGCATAAATATATTACATCACCAATATAACACCTCTCTGTACCTCTGGGATTCAGCACCTTTTGTCTTCACAACAACCCTATGAGATAGGGTAGGTCACACAGAGAGTGAGTTGCCAATTACTTCCTGTGAGGTCAGTTTGAGCCCAAACTCTCTGCGGCTTACTCATTCTGGCTTTTAAGCTACATATTAATGAATATATTGACATGCAATTATTGATAGTTAACACAGTGACAAAGTCAGTAATACTGCACTATTAATGATCAATTCCCTAGCCTGGGTGACCCAGGCTGGCACAATCTCGTCAGATCTCAGTAGCTAAGCAGGGTTGGCCCTGGTTAGTACTTAGATGGGAGACAACCAGGGAAGTCCAGGGTGGCTACGCAGAGGCAGGCAAAGGCAAACCGCTTCTTTTTGTCTGCCTGACCTGAAGAAGGATTGGTTTTTATATGGTGACCTTCTCTACCTTTTAAGGAGAATCAAACCGGCTTACAATCTCCTTCCCTTCCTCTCCCCACAACAGACACCTTATGAGGTAGGTGGGGCTGAGAGAGCTCTAAGAGAGCTGTGACTAGCCCAAGGTCACCCAGCAGGCTTCATGTGGAGGATCAGAGAAACCAATTCAGTTCTCCAGATCAGAGTCTGCCACTCATGTGGCGGAGTGGGGAATCAAACCTGGTTCTCCAGATTAGAGTCCATCGCTCCAAACCACGACCCCACGCTGGATGGCCCAGCCTAGCCTGATCTTGCCAGATCTCAGAAACTAAGCTGGGATGGCCCTGGTTATTAGTTGCATGGGAGACCACCAAGGAAGTCCAGGGCTGCTACACAGAGGCAGGCAGTGGCAAACCACCTCTGAACGTCTCTTACCTTGAAAACCCCATGGGGTCGCCATAAGTCAGCTGTGACTTTCCACCACCATGAACACATGAAGCTGCCTTATACTGAATCAGACCCTTGGTCCATCGAAGACAGTATTGTCTTACTCAGACCGGCAGCGGCTCTACAGGGTCTCAGGCAGGGGTCTTTCACATCCCCTACCTGCCTAGTCCCTTTAACTGGAGATGCTGGGGATTGAACTGGGACCTTCTGCATGCCAAGTAGGGGCTCTGCCACTGAGCTATGACCCCTCCCCAAACATGTGTTAATGTGACAGATGAACATATGAAGCTGCCTTCTACTGAATCAGACCCTTGGTCCATCAAAGTCAGTATTGCCTACTCAGACCGGCAATGGCTCTCCAGGGTCTCAAGAGAAAGGTCTTTCACATCACTTACTTGCCTAGTCCCTTTAACTGGAGATGCCGGGGATTGAACCTGGGATCTTCTGCAAGCCAAACAGATGATCTACCACTGAGCCACAGCCCCTTCAGTATTGTCTACTCAGACTGGCAGCAGCTCTCCAGGGTCTCAGGCAGAGGGTCTTTCGCATCACCTACCTGCCTGGTCCCTTCAACTGGAGATGCCGGGGATTGAACCTGGGACCTTCTGCATGCCAAGCAGATGCTCTGCCACTGAGCCAAAGCCCCTCTCAATGACAGTAACCAAAAAAGACCTTTAATGGGGCAGAGCTGGGTTTTGGGTACCTCAACCCCCCCCCCACGGACTCCTCCCGTTTCCATGACAACCACCCCGTCTTCTCCTCTCCTCCCGCAGGATGCTGCGCGCCCCGCTCTTACCTGCCCTGCAAAGCCCACACGGCGCATGCGCAGCACGCTCCACCGGCGCGTCCTACCCCGCCGCGCAATTTGCGCATGCGCGCTCCAAAACCAACACGTTTTGTCTTTTTCCACGTAACAAACTCACACCATTCGAGCGTCCCGGTCTCTTCTTGCTCACGGCCTCCTTTCCAAGGCTGCCATTCCCCCCTGCTTTCTTTCAGGCCCTTCTCTCCGCCCGCCCCCAAGCCAATAGAGAGCGCGCCCTCCCGAGCCGAGTCACTTCTCGTTCCTATTGCTAGGCGGCCGCCCGCTCGTCCTTACATCCCATTGGCTAGGGCGAGCAGGAGGCCCGCCCTCTTGCTTTTCCTACTGGCCGGCGGCCCCCCTACCCTCTTCCCTATTGGCTGCAGTCCGCCCGCACCCTTTCTTCATGTCGATTGGCTCGGCGGAGACACGCGTCACTGTGAGGGCGGAACAAAGCGACGAAGCTGGGGGCAAGGAGAGACCAATGGCAGACAGCGCTGGGTGAAGCGGCCCAGTTTCCCCGCCCCTCTCCCGCCTCCATGCTATGGGCAATTGCTTCTGCCCTAGGGCCGGCCCTAAAGGGATTAAGATGATTGGTGGGGCGGCGGAGGAAGGCGGGCAGGAGCGGGGAGGAGGGTTTTTATTCGCTGCCAAGCGGCCACTCGGGAAGCAGCCTGAAGTCGGGAAGGAGGAAGCGGGGACCGAGGTGAGCGGGGAAACAGTCCCCCAGGGAGGGACCCCTGGGGCTGGGTGAGGTAGCAGCCAAGCAGCCACCCCCGGGAGTGGGGTGGAACCATCGACTGGCTATAGAATCGAGTCCCAGGCTGTGTACTACGATGGGGGAGCACAGTACTGCTATATATTATTAAAGCAGAGGGATAGATAATTGTAACATTTAGCATGACCCTTTAATATTTTATATTTAAATGGTACTGTTTCATGTCATTGATGTTTTATATTTAAATTGTACTGTTTAATGTGACTACGTGGCTAAAACGACCGAACGGAGGCTGTCGTACTCTGGTCACGTCGTGAGTGGGCAGGAGTCACTGGAAAAGACAATAATGCGAGGAAAAGTTGAAGGCAGCAGGAAAAGAGGAAGACCCGACAAGAGAGAGATCATTGTCGGAGGCTTTCACGGTCAGAGTTCATTGGTTCTTGTAGGTTATCCGGGCTGTGTGACCGTGGTCTTGGTGTTTTCTTTCCTGACGTTTCGCCAGCAGCTGTGGCAGGCATCTTCAGAGGAGTAAGACTGAAGACACTGTCCTTCAGTGTTACTCCTCTGAAGATGCCTGCCACAGCTGCTGGCGAAACATCAGGAATGAAAATACCAAGACCACGGTCACAGCCCGGATAACCTACAAGAACCAAAGAGAGGGATTGACTCTATAAATCCCAGTGGGATTTATCTTATCTGAAGAAGTGAGCTGTGGCTCTCGAAAGCTTATACCCTGCCAGAAAATATTTTTGTTAGTCTTTAAGGTGCTACTGGACTCTTGTTCTTGACTCTATAAAGTAAGCCACGGCCTTCAATTTGCAAGATCTGAGCAAGGCTGTCAAAGATAGGACATTGATTCATAGGGTCGCCAAGCGTCGGAAGCAACTTGACGGCACTTAACACACGCATAGGAAACGTCAGGATGTGATGAAAAAGAAGGTGAAAAAGAAGGATAACATGTTGTTTTATTTTAAACATTTCTTATTGGGTTTTTCCCGCTTAAAAAGGGCACACAGTAGTGTACAAAAAAACAGGCGTTGAAAACACCTTAACAGGAAAACCTAAACTATCAGCTACACAAACTGTGGAAGATTACCCACATGTAGGGGAGGGTCCGTGGCTCAGTGGTAGAGCATCTGCTTGGCATACAGAAGGTCCCAGGTTCAATCCCCAGCATCTCCAGTTAAAGGGAGCAGGCAAGTAGGTGAGGTGAAAGATCTGTCTGCCTGAGATCCTGGAGAGCTGCTGCCAGTCTGAGTAGACAATACTGACTTTAATGGACCAAGGGTCTGATTCAGTAGAAGGCAGCTTCATGTGTACACTTGCACAAGCCTCAACCAATGTGCAAGCATTCCTAATTAACGAAAGCCAGTGTGGTGTAACGGTTAACGGTTAAACGTGTTGGACTAGAATCGGGGAGACTTGAGTTCAAATCTCCTATCTGCTGTTAAACTTCACGGGTGACTGCACACCAGTTCCTTCCTTCCTTCCTCGTTTACCTGCTTCAGAGTTATTGTGAGGATAATATGGGGGAGGAGAGAATATTAAATTTGTAAACAAGGTTGTGATGCAACGACTTCTAATCATCAGGAATGTGATACCGGGAAATAGTACAAGTGCACCTGAGTCTTCTCATTAGGCTCACGTTATGAGAAAGCAAGGCTCATTGGAAAAGACAATAACGCTAGGAAAAGTTGGTGGCAGAAGGAAAAGAGGAAGACCCAACATGAGATGGATTGACGCCATCAAGGAAGCCACAGACTTCAGTTCGCAAGGCCCAAGCAAGGCTGTTATAATGACAGGACATTTTGGTGGTGGTGGGAAGTGCTGTCAAGTCACAGCGGACATATGGCGACCCCATAGGGTGCTCAAGGCAAGAGATGTTTAGAGATGCTTTGCCATTGCCTGCCTCAGCGTCACACCCCTGGTATTCCTTGGAGGTCTCCCTTCCAAATGCTAACCGGGGCTGACCCTGCTTAGCTTCTGAGATCTGACAAGATTGAGCTACCCTAGGCTATCCAGGGCAGGGCAGGGCATATTGGAGGTGATTAATTCATTGGAGTGTCATAAGACAGAAGCAATTTGATGGCACGCGCACTCAGATGAGAAGCGCAAACCACGTGAAACTCTTTTCTCATGATTTGTGGAGGTCATTATCATCTAATCTAGCCAGCAACATCTTTCCAGGCAGCAGTCACACAATCGATTCTATGATCCTTTTTAACAAGACAGGCTGGAGATTGAACCTGGGTCCTTCTGTACGCCAAGCAGATGCTCCAGCAGTGAATCACAGCCCTAGCCTATTTATTTAGATTTATATCCTGCCCTTCCCTGACTACAGTCACACTCAGGGCAGCTACCAACAGCAACAACAAAAAACCCCAATCAATATAAATTCATTATAAAATTTAAAACCTTATAAATGCTAAAATTCAGAAAAGTGCCATAATAATAATCAACAGGAAGGGGTAATCAAACAGGAAAGGGCAGAGAAAAATAAGAGTTGGTTTTTATATGCCGACTTTCTCTACCACTTAAGGGAGAATCAAACCTGCTTACAATCACCTTCCCCTCCCCACAACAGACACCCTGTGAGGTTGGTGGGGCTGAGAGAGTGTGACTAGCCCAAGGTCACCCAGCTGGCTTAATGTGGAGGAGTGGGGAAACAAATCCAGTTCACCAGATTAGCCTCCTCCGCTCATGTGGAGTGGGGAATCAAACCCGGTTCTCTAGATCAGAGTCCACCGCTCCAAACCACCGCTCTTAACCACTACACCACACTGGCTCTCTAACTGGATTACAGGTGACGGGTGCCAATTTAGATCGGTATCTGCACTAGAGGCTTCTGAGAAGAAGTGGCAAATAATTAGTCTCTCCCTTGGAAAACATAAATGGCAATCGTTCATCTGAGGCCTCCCAAGCTGGAACACTGGCAAAGAAGGTGCCCTCCTGACCCTCTTCCAAAGAGGTCCTGCAGCCAAGCTGAAAAAGACTGTAAGAAGTCATGGTCACTATGCACTGCTGGGAGCAATAAAGCTCAGCTGAGTAACTCCAGTGTAATTGCAAGTATCTAAAAGTAGATTGGGGTAGTTTGTGCGGATCACAAAAGCCACAAAGTCAGGCTATTCCCAGAGAAGGTCGGGCTTTCAGCAGACTTGCCATGTAATGCAAAAATGAACTTTTATGGCTGTAAATTGGCGGTGGGGGAGAGACCTGGGCGTGCTCAATGAAGCACAGAAGGTTGAAAGCCGCTGAGAGTCTGTTAAAAGAGGTGCTGCGGTGGCCATGGTATCGCTTTTTTTTTCTTGAGTTTGCAAGCGGACGGAAAGATTACACGCCAGTTGCTTAGATTATCTTGGACGGTGAGTTGGAACAGTGACAGGAAAAGGCTAGGCTAATTGCTGAATAAGAGTGGTGACTGGCCTTCTTACCATGCTATAATCGGCTGTATCTCGCATGCACCTGCTGATTGGCTATTTGCGCCTGTGTTGCTTGTTTCTAATTTAGGGCTCCACCATGGCTAACGGCGATGATGGGTTTTCCCTGAGGGAAGTGCTGGTCACATTCCAGTCCTGCCTCACTGACCAGCAAGAAGTCCTAATGGATCCTTACATAGCAGGCTGGAAAGGACTTGTCAGGTATGATTACAACCTCACAGTGGACAGCCAACGTGGCACAGTGGTTAAGAGTGGTGGTTTGGAGCGGTGGACTCTGATCTGGAGAACTGGATTTGTTTCCCCATTCCTACACACGAAGCCAGCTGGGTGACCTTGGGCTAGTCACAGCTCTCTCAGAGCTCCCTCAGCACCCCCTATCTCACAGAGTGGCTGTTGTGGGGAAGGCGATTGTAAGCCGGTTTGAGTCTCCCTTAAGTGGTGGACAAAGTTGGCATGTAAAAACCAACTCTTCTTCTTCTTCACTGCATGATCCTATGCCCGTCTGCTCAGAAGTAAGTCCCACTGTGTTCATTGGGACCTTCTCCCAAATATGTGGGCATAGGATTGCAAGCCTTCGTTAGGGATCTAGCAGTTCAATCCTATACAGAGTTACTCCACTGTACACCCATTGATTTCTGTGGGTTTAGACTGGAATGACTGCATAGGATTGCACCGTAAATTATATAGCCTCATGACCTCCTCTATTCTGCTACCAAAAATGTATAGGATTAGAATGCATTCAGTAAATCAGAGAGATTAATGGAAGTATTTCTTTGTGAAATGCATAATTGACTTATGGAACTCACTGACACAGGATATAGTGACAGCCAATGTAATTCACTGACACAGGATGTTGTGACAGCCAGTAGGGTAGATGGCTTTAAAAGGGGATTGATGTTCATCAGCTGTCGTAATAGATAAATGGAACCTTCATGGTCAGTGAAAGTCTACTTCTAAATTCTACTTGATGAGGAGACCATGCTTATGGACCTTCTGGAGACATCTGGTTGGCCGCTATGGGAAACCAGATGGTGGACTAGACAGAAAATTGGTCCAATCCAGCAATTTACAGCGATTGATAGATCTGTCTTGCAGTCACTTATTTAGAGAATTAGCATGCAGCTTCTGTTACTTGAAAACTCTACAGAGTTGCCCGTAAGTCAGCTGTGACTTTACAGCTAAA
This sequence comes from Euleptes europaea, assembly GCF_029931775.1. Classification (NCBI taxonomy): domain Eukaryota; kingdom Metazoa; phylum Chordata; class Lepidosauria; order Squamata; family Sphaerodactylidae; genus Euleptes; species Euleptes europaea. Next base: position 6,433,994 of record NC_079330.1, read on the forward strand.
AATAAATAACTGGGGGATTTTTAAAATTTTTACTTATGCCCTGTAGGAAAAAGTACTTCTTTTTGTCAGATGTGTGCTTAGGGCCAATCAAGTTTGTTGAATAACTCAAAATTTTAAGACAGAGAAAAAGGGAGATCTACATATTCCTCATAGTTTTTCATAGTTCTTTAAAAAGGCAAAGGTCATTCCTGACCCATGGGGTGACATCACATCCTGACGTTTCCTAGGTAGACTTTGTTTACGTGGTGGTTTGCCAGTGCCTTCCCCAGTCCTCTACCCTTTATCCCCAGCAAGCTGGGTACTCATTTTACTGACCTCGGAAGGATGGAAGGCTGAGTCAACCTCGAGCCGGCCACGTGAAACCAACTTCCATCAGGATCGAACTCAGGTCGTGAGCAGAGCTTGGACTGCAATACTGCAGCTTACCGCTCTGCGCCACGGGGCTCTTTATAATTCTTTACATGCCTGTAAACTAAGTGCGAGGATAGAAGGAAACATGAGCTTCCAAGTTGCAACCTCTCTTTTGGCACAGGACGTGTGTACAATCTTCTGTCTTAAATCCTAGGTTCCTCAACACCTTGGGCGCCATCTTCTCGTTCATTTCCAAAGACGCAGTAGCCAAAATCCAGGTCATGGAGAACTACCGCAACGGCGATCAAAAGGCCCAGTATATGACGCTTCAGTCCATGGTGAAGCACGAACTGGCCAGCAACCTGCTGGATCTGAAAAAGCAAGGGAGCCAGCCCCCCGCGGGCTGCCGGACGATCCTGCGTCTTCACCGTGCCCTCCGCTGGCTGCAGCTCTTCCTGGAGGGCCTGCAGACCAGCACCGAGGACTCCAGCACGGCGGCCCTGTGCGCCGAAGCCTACAATGCCTCCTTGGCCAACCACCACCCATGGATCATCCGCAAAACGGCCCTCTTGTCTTTCTACGTCCTCCCCGCCCGGAACGCCTTCCTGGAGCTCATGAACGTGGGCACCCCTGCGGAGGCGGTGGCAATGCTGGAGGAGGCGCTTCCCAGCATCTCCAAGGTCTACGACGTCACGCAAGCTCTGTACGCCCAGCACAACCTTCTCGACATCCCATGACGGAGCGGGGCCCCACAATCCATGCTTTCCCAAGCACCAACAATCCATGCTTTCCCAAGCACCAACAATCCATGCTTTCCCAAGCATCAACAGTCAGGGCATGCACAATCACTCCTGCCCGAATCCGCATATAAGCAAGGAGCACGCTGAAACCAAAATCCATAGCTTCTCATACTCAGCTCTTGTCATAAATCGGTTTTCCTATAGGTATAAACTCTCCAGTGTCCAAATGCCTGTTTTATTTAATTCAAAGAAACATGACCAGTTTTCTGGTCTTGCTTTAACACAGTTGAAAACAATCATGTTCCGGTTAGTTAGTTAATTGCAGAAGTAGAGACTGAATTTCTCAGGGCACAAATGACTTCGGGCCTGGAAACGGAGTCTTTCTGGTCTTGGGTGTAAATTGTGCAGTGTATCAATCAAATATTGTTTACTCAAGGCTTCACAGTATTCAAATGATGCTTTGCAAAGTCAGCTCTTTGCAACAGATTGCTGTGTGTGTGTATATATATATATTTAGTATTAAGATGGGGGAGAATGATGCTTGAGGTAAAGGGGACTTACGTAATGGCATGATCCACAGGCAAAAGTCCATATTCTTCTAGGATGTGGCGCTATCATGCGTTCGTAGAAGGAAAAAAGAAGGGAATAGAACCCAACCTAGAGAACAGAAGTTGGGTACCCAAGGTTGGGTGGGATGAAAAAAATATAAATGATGAAAATATATAATTTATTAGAAGCGTTACATCAAGATTAAAATTATTTAAAAACCGTTAAAATAGCACAATGGCATTTCCTAAGGTTGCTGTCTGTCACCACAGGCCAAATGCGTTTTGGCCTATATGGCCTTCCTCAGTGGTCTATTTGAATCACATGCAAAACATGCACACACATTACAAATACATTTACATATACAGGCAATATGAAACAGAACAGGCATGTAATAGGTTGTATATATTACCAATTACACCAACATCTGGTAAGACTGTCGTAGGTTTTTATGCTGGCCTGTATACGTCTCCCACATAAGTTGTGTGCAAGTATCAACCTATTCAAACAATGTAAATATATTTGTAAGGTGTGTGCATGTTTTGCATGTGATTGAAATAGACCACTGAGGAAGGCCATATAGGCCGAAACGCATTTGGCTTGTGGCTGTCATGCGCTTGCCATTCCCTGAATCAGAAGTTCCTTTTTCAAAAACAGTCTTGTTAAAATCATTCGGCTTTTCAATTGCTCAAAGCGGCAAAGAAAGCAAAATTCAAAATATGTAGAGTAGTTCTGCCAGAACCTTCAACCCCACAGCCCGAGGTCCAGAAACAAACATGTTTCAGTCCCACTAAATTTAGTTAGTCAGACTTGACACTAACTTGTCCCCCCTCCCCCGGTCATGGGAACAAAACAGGGCAAGCCTGTGCATGTTTACACAGAAGCAACCCCCAGTTTATTCAGTGGGGCTTCCTCCCAGGTAAGCGTGCACTGGATTGCAGCCGTACGCATGCCGAACTCTCCCTAGCTCAGACCCCAAGCGGCTGCAGCCGGTTCTGCGTGGACTTTTGCTTATCTGCTACTGAAATATCTTTGACCCTCTAGACTTTTCTGTTAGGAAATGCTTTAAAAAAAATTAAGTATGCTGTAACATTTCGGTACGTTGCTACACAAGGCTGTTGGCCGAGCCTTTCGACAATCCAAGGTGTTCTGTATAAAGGATATGCTGGATTTTCTCCTCGTTTTCCAAACCAATCAAAGTGTTTGCTGGATTGTTTTTTCTGTCTGTTTCATGTCTGTCTAAAGTGTCTTTCCTTCAGGTGGAAATATTTGCACTACAGTCCTGTGGACAGAATGCTCATGCTGTGATTGTACTGGAGATTATATATCTATTGCTGGGATTGAAATAAATGCTATCTCTGCACAGGAAGCCGCTGTCTTGGGTTTTCAGTACTGAAAAGCAGGAATGTTGGTGGTGCAGTGTTTCCCGCTTCACCATTAAGACAAGCTTGACGAACACCTGGGTCGTGACTCCGCCCCGTTTGCATGTGCCAACGGGCGAAGTACATGTGAGAGCCAGCGTGGAATAGCGGTTAAGAGCACCGTACTCTAATCTGGTGAACCGGGTTGGTTTCCCCACTCTTCCACGTAAGGGCTGTTGGGTGACCTTTGGCTACTCACCGTTCTCTCCAAACTCTCTCAGCCCCACCTTCCTCACATGAACACATGAAGCTGCCTTAAACTGAATCAGGCCCTTGGTCTATCAGAGTCAGTATTGTCTACTCAGACCGGCAGCGGCTCTCCAGGGTCTCAGGCCGGGGTCTTTCACATCACCTCCCTCCCTAGTCCCTTTAACTGTGGATGCCGGGGATTGAACCTGGGACCTTCTGCATGCCAAGCAGATGCTCTACCACTGAGCCACAGCCCCTCCCCAACCTCACAAGGTGTCTGTGGTGGGGAGAGGAAGGGAAGGAGATTCTAGGATGGTTTGAGACTCCTTAAAGGTAGAGAAAAGCGGGGCGTAAAAACCAACTCTTCTTCTATGGATACCCCCTTTGAAGCAGATGTGCATGCCGTCTGCCTCCTGCCCCTAAAAGCTTACACTTACCCAAAAGCCACGGCCCACCAAGTGATAGCATGACAGTGGTAGACCCTCTTAGAGCCAGCATGGTGTAGTGGTTAAGAGTGGAGGACTCTAATCTGGAGAACCAGGTTCGATTCCCCACTCCTCCACATGAAGCCTGCTGGGTGACTTTGGGCCAGTCACAGTTCTCACCGAACTCTCTCAGCCCCCACCTTATTAATCCATGAACAAAAACCTATCAACATGATCCAGGGCTGGAGAAAGCAAAACTTCTCCCCCTTTCCAAGCCAATGTAAATTACCCTCTTGATGAGCAAACAGCAAAGATTTAAGAACATAAGAAAGGCCCTGCTGGATCAGACTAAGGCCCATCGAGTCCAGCAGTCTGTTGACACAGTGGCCAACCAGGTGCCTCTAGGAAGCCCATAAGCAAGACGACTGCAGCAGCATTGTCCTGCTTACATTCCACGGCACCTAATGTAATAGGCCTGCTCCGCTGATCCTGGAGAGAATAAGTATGCATCTTGACTAGAATCCATTTTGACTAGCAGCCAAGAATACCCCTCACCTCCATGAATATATCCCCTCCCCTCCTAATGCCTTCCAAGTTGGCAGCCATCACCACATCCTGGAGCAGGGAGTTCCACAATTTCACTACGCCAGTGGTTTGCAAAAGAGCCACCCTGAGTAGCCCTGCTGGACATTTGCTTAGCATGGATGAATAAGTCTCCCCCCGCCCCCGGTACATGATCGTGCTTTGCTAAACAAATCTTTCGGGACATTTCCCCTCCTTGCCATCTGGAACTCAAGTTAATAAAAAGGTATTTGAGGAGGGCGACGCCTGGCATTTCAAGAGCCTTCCCTGCCTGCCTCGAGCTCGTTCTGCTCTAAAACCAGGACTCAAAGGGGGCTGTTGGAACCACTCCAGAGGCATGGCCGTTCTCCTGCTCGGTGTCGGTTTGGGCTGGGCCTTGGCCCAGGAAAAGCGCTGTATCTCTTCACAATTCAGAAAACCCGGAGACTACCTCCTGGGAGGATTGTTCCCTTTACGAGTCCTCACCACCAGCCCAGCGTACCGGACCTTGCCGGACGTTTACGTGTGCGAGAGGTAAGGGGGGCGTCGGACGCCAGCCACCCAAGCCAACGCTGCAGCAAAATACCCCGATACCTGTGGGTATAAGTTATCAGCGGGGAGGGGATGCTTTCACACTCCAGCTTGCGTCCTTCCAAAGTGGGTGCTATTAGGGCGTGGGATGGCACAGCCAGACGTCTGCCAAGGCTCACGGATGGCTGGCATCTAACTAGGAATGCCAACATGGGGGGGGGGGGGCTGGAGTTCTCCTGGAATGACAACTGATCTCCAGACTACATAAATCACTTCTTCATTGAAGAAGAAGAGTTAGTTTTTACATGCCGACTTGATCACTTAAGGGAGAATCAAACTGGCTTACAATCACCTGGGACCTCTTGCATACCTAGCAGATGCTCAACCACTGAAGCCACAGCCCCTTCCCCATCAGAATAGAACCTCCATGATCAGAGGCAGTATACCTTGGAGGCAATATACCTGGATCCTTTTAGCTGCAGAACCTGGGACCTCTTACATACCGAGCAGATGCTCAACCATTGAAGCTGCAGAACCTGGGACCTCTTACATACCGAGCAGATGCTCAACCATTGAAGCCACAGCCCCTTCCCCATCAGAGTGGAACCTCCACGATCAGAGGCAGTATACCTAGGAGGCAGTATACCTGGTTCCTTTTATCTGCAGAACCTGGGACCTCTTACATACCGAGCAGATGCTCAACCATTGAAGCCACAGCCCCCTTCCCCATCAGAGTGGAACCTCCACGGTGTGAGGCAGTATACCCTGGAACAGCAGATGCTTCTAAAATGCTGGGCTAGATAGACCTCAAAAAGAGCCCTGTGGCGCAGAGTGGTAAGCTGCAGTATTGCAGTCCAAGCTCTGCTCAAGACCTGAGTTCGATCCCGAAGGGAGTCCGTTTCAGGTAGCCGGCTCAAGGTTGACTCAGCCTTCCATCCTTCCGAGGTCGGTCAAATGAGGACCCAGCTTGCTGGGGGTAAAGGGAAGACGACTGGGGAAGGCAATGGCAAACCACCCCGTAAACAAAATCTGCCTAGTAAATGTCGGGATGTGACATCACCTCATGGGTCAGGAATGACCCGATGCTTGCACAGGGGACTACCTTCACCTTTAGACAGACCTCGGTCTGATCCGGGACAGCCATGTTTATAGTCTGAATCCACCCTGTATGTCTTTTTTTTCCTGTAGGGTGTACACCGCAGGTCTCATCTGGGCTCTGGGGATGAAGTTTGCAGTGGAAGAAATCAACAACTCCACCGAGCTGCTGCCGGGGATCGAACTCGGCTACGACATTTACGACAACTGCTTGGAGCCGATCGTGACCCTCCAGCCCAGCCTGCTGTTCCTGACCCAGACGGGCACCAGCAGCATCGGAATCCTTTGCAACTATACCGACTACCGGACCCGCGTGCTGGCTGTCATCGGGCCCCACAGCTCGGAGCTCTGCACCATCACCGCCAAGCTCTTTGGCTTCTTTCGGATCCCACAGGTAATTTTGGTAGCGTGTAGCACCAGCGTGGTGTAGTGGTTAAGAGCGGAGAGGTTTGGAGCGAAGGACTCTGATCTGGAGAAATGGGTTTGATTCCCCATTCCTCCACATGAGCAGCGGAGGCTAATCTGGTGAACTGGGTTGGTTTCCCCACTCCTACACATGAAGTCTGCTGGGTGACTTTGGGCTAGTCACACTCTCTCAGCCTCACCTACCTCCCAGGGTGTCTGTTGTAGGGAGGGGAAGGGAAGGTGATTGTAAGCCGGTTTGACTCTTCCTTAAGTGGTGGAGAAAGCCGGCATATAAAAACCAACTCTTCCTCTTCTTCAACTGCAGACCAAAGTTGGGCCTTATGTACTGCATGTTCCAAAAACCAAACTGGAATCCTGAATAATTTATGCAAATTAATCTGTTGGCATACTTCCTCCTATTTCGATGGCAAAGTGATCAAAGGTGTACAATAGCCGATTGTGTATCAAAATGCAAAACTGCACTCTTGTGGACGCCACAAACAGACTTAGGGGGTTACCGCATTATGTATTCCCAGCGATGAATTAAGAGTTTGAAAATGTTATAAAAAATACTGTTCGCACTTTGTTTGGCCCCTTTAGCTGTGAAGACGTCTTCCAACCATTTTTTAGCCGTGGCATCCAAAAACCCTTTTAAAGCGATGTTTTTTATAACATTTTCGAACTCTTAATACATCGCTGGGAATACATAATGCGGTAACCCCCTTAGCTAGGAGGTTGTCGGGCAGAAATGGACCATCGACGTGACCAGCGCTTATGTCACTCCAGGTCAGCTACGGCGCCACGGCAGAGAAGCTGAACAACCCGGAACAGTACCCCTCTTTCTTCCGGACCGTGCCCAGCGACAAGATCCAGCTGGAAGCCATGGTGAAACTCCTGACCTTCTTCAAGTGGAACTGGATCGCGGTCGTAGGCAGCGACGACGAATACGGCCGAGAAGGCCTCAGCCTACTCTCCTCCATGGCGGCCAGCGCAGGCATCTGCATCGCCTACGAGGGGCTGATCCCGGCGGACGTGTCGATCCCCAACCTCGAGGAGACTCTGGAACTGGCCATCCAGTCCATCAACAAGACCAACGTCAATGTCGTGATCCTCTTCTCCAACGACCGACCCGTCCGGGCCTTCCTCAAAGAGTGCCTCCGGCTCGGGCTGGGCAAGAAGGTGTGGCTCGCCACGGAAGCATGGGTGATGTCCGACGTGGTCACCTCGCTCAGACAAGCGGACTCGATTGGGACAGTCATCGGTTTCATCATCAAAGGAGGGAATGTCTCCAGATTTCAGGAGTATGTCGGGAGACTCTTGCACCTGACCCAGCAGGAGAGCTTCTGCGAGGCTTCCCAGAAGGAAGCCGATAAGGTGGGCTCCGACGTTCTGGGGCCGCAGTGCCCGCAATGTGACCACCTTCTCCCGGACAACATCAGCAGTGTTCTGGAGCATCGGCAGACTTTTGCGGTGTATGGGTCTGTCTACAGTGTGGCCCAAGCGCTCCACAACGTGCTCGGTTGCGAAACCGGGCAGTGTAAGAAGAGCAGCGTCAAGCCTTGGCAGGTAAGAGCACACAGGTGAGGTGTCCCTCTTCAGAATGGGAGGCAGATGGGAGCTCATCGACCTACCTCCTTTCAGTGATCGAGACAGACCTCATAGAATCATAGAGAGGGAAGGGGCCACCAGGGTTGTCTAGTCCAACCCCCTGCACAATGCAGGGAATTTGCAACTACTAGAGAGCCAGTGTGGTGCAGCAGTTAAGAGCGGTGGTTTGGAGCAGTGGAGTCTGATCTGGAGAACTGGGTTTGATTCCCCACTCCTCCACATGAGCGGTGGAAGCTAATCTGGTGAACTGGATTTGTTTCCCCAGCGGTGCGTTAGCTATGCACATGCTAATGGCTATGCAAACAGGAACGAAGGAGTAGGCGAGTGTGGGGGGGTGGAATTTCTCCTTTTGCGTCGGGACCATGAATAGGCATTTTTTAAAGTTGCATTTAAAAAAAGAGCTTTGAGCGAGCATCACAATTGACCCTGCATAAACGGCCTTGGTCTCTTGTCTTGAAAACCCCACGAGGGGTCGCCCTAAGACAGCTGTGACCGGAGGGCACTTCACGCGCATAAACAGATAGCTTTATTAACTGGGAGGTAAATTTGGAAGGTGGAATCCCGGGACTTTCACACCGCATCCCTCTCCCTTTCTGCAGCTGCTAGAAGCAATGGAGGGACTCAACTTCAGCACCCGAAACCAGTCGTTCCATTTTGACCAATCCCGCAGCATCAACAAGGGCTACGAGGTCATCGGGTGGAGCTGGCAGGACGGCCGGATCCGGTACGTCACCGTGGGAGAGTTCGACGCGAACCTGAAGATCGACAAATCCCGGCTCCACTTCCATACCGAGAATCAAAAGGTAAAACAGCGAGTGACCCAGCCCTGCAAACCAGAGAAATGGTTACGAAGGGGGCCAATATCCTGGGTGTCCTCTCCATCTCCCTAGGAGCCCACGTCCCAGTGCCTCACCACGTGCCAACCTGGGCAGATCCGCCGGATGAAAGGCTTCCACCTGTGCTGTTACGACTGCATTGACTGCGAAGAGGGGACATTCTGCAGCAGTTCAGGTAAAAACGTTGAGGATCTTACAACGGCCTCCCTGCACCACAAATGTATAGATGGGCACCTTTCCAGTGTGGTGTAGTGGCTAAGAGCGGTGGTTTGGAGCGGTGGACTGTGGGTTCGATTCCCCACTCCTCCACATGAGCGGCGGAGGCTAATCTGGTGAACCGGGTTTGTTTCCCCGCTCCTCCACATGAAGCCAGCTGGGAGACCTTGGGCTAGTCACAGCTCTCTCAGAACTGTGAAAGAATTCATTTATTTGTTTAGCCACAGGCCATTACAAAATATCCTTACATATGTACAAAAAGCTTAAAAGGGGATAAAATTGCATCAATATGCATTGCCTGGGTAAAAAATTATTTCATATAGAATCTCTATTAAAACAAATATCGCACTCATTTGCTTTCCTATACAAAGTTTTTCTTAATAGCTTTAAGAGCTCTAATCTTCTTGGCCGCGATGGCAAATTGAGACATTCTGAAGGTGACACGTGAATCAGGGTCAGAGACTAAATTAAAACAAAAAATCAATTTCAGAACAAAAATTTACTCCCTTCAAAATTCCATCAAAGTTGGCTCACTATACAACGGACATGACAGCACATAATGAAAAATGTCCTCCGGTGATAAAGTCACTCTCTCAGCCCCAACTATCCCACAGGGTGTCTGTTGTGGGGAAGGGAAGGTGATCGTAAGCCGGTTTGAGTCTCCCTTAAGTGGTAGAGAAAGTCGGCATATAAAAACCAACTTTTCTTCATCCTCTTCTTCTTCTTCTTCCAAGGCCCACAGCTTGACAGAGGAAACTAACCCCAACTGCAAGGGCTGAGCTGATCTCAGGCCTGGAGTCAGGGTGTTGGGCCAGGAGGTGCGCTTGCCCTGCCTGGGGCACCATTTTGCCAGTGTCTCGGCCCCAAAGGGATCAAATCGGTGGGTGGCGCCAAAGTCATTGGCTCTGGCTCATCTCCTGTGGTTCCCATTTGCCCGCTCATGGCGGGAGACCTCCAGCTGATTGCAGTCCTCGCCTGCCGACGCTCAGCTGATCGGCGGGCGGAAACTGGGGCCAAAGGGTGTGTGTGTATAATCATCCCAGAGAGAAAAACTAAGAAGAAAAATAAGGCCTTGGCTACTTACATTAGGTTCTGGCCATATTGTTCCTGGTGATTCCTAGAGCAACCCAGAAGTGACAAGGAGAGTTCTAGCAATTGCCCTCACATGAACACATGAAGCTTCCTTATACTGAATCAGACCCTTGGTCCATCAAAGTCAGTTTTGTCTACTCAGACCGGCAGCGGCTCTCCAGGGTCTCAGGCAGGGGTCTTTAACATCACCTCCTTGCCTAGTCCCTTTAACTGGAGATGCCGGGGATTGAACCTGGGACCTTCTGCATGCCAAGCAGATGCTCGACCACTGAGCCACAGCCCTAAGTTCTCCAGGGTCTCAGGCAGAGGTATTTCGCATCACCTCCTTGCCTGGTTCCTTTAACTGGAGATGCCAGGGATTGAACCTGGGACCCTCTGCATGCCAAGCAGAGGCTCTACCACTGAGCCACAGCCCCTCCATAACTCTCCCGCCAGTTGCTCGACACTGCCTGGTCACCTTATCATCTCCAGAGGGGCTCCCTGGTTAAAACCAGGCCGTAGAATAACCCGTTTGCAGGCAAGCGCCACGTTGAGGCCGGTATTTCTCGCTGTCCTTCCGCAGACGACTCCGCCTGCACCGCCTGCCCCGAGCACCAGTGGTCCCCCAGGCGCAGCACGCAGTGTTACGACCGCAGCGAGAAGTACTTCTTCTGGCTCGAGCCCCTGGCCCTGGTCTTGCTGGGCCTGTTACTTTCCGCCTTGGCTCTCACCTGCCTGGCGGGGGCGCTGTTCCTGAAGAACATCCACACCCCTGTGGTGCAGGCCGCCGGGGGTGGCATGTGCCTCTTGGCTCTCGGCTGCCTGGCCGTGATGTGCCTCAGCACCAGCTTGTATGTCGGGAGACCCAGCTCCACCGTCTGCAAGCTCAACGACCCCTTCTTCACTCTCTGCCTCAACGTCTGCTTCTCCACCATCTTGGCGAAAGCGCTCCAGATCGTCCTGGCGCACGACTTCGCCGACAGCCGGCGTACCTTCGTGCACACCCTCATTCGACAGCGGCCTTGGTCTATCGTGGCCTCCTGCTTCCTGGTGGAGAGCGCGCTCTGCTTCTGGTACGTCTACGCCGTCCCGCCGGTGGTGGTCAACAACTACACCCTCTTGCCGACCCAAGTTCTGGTCCAGTGCAAGGTCCAGTCCTGGCCCGTCTTTGCCCTGATGCACGGGCACAACGGCGCCCTGGCGTTCACCTCTTTCCTCTGCACGTTCATGGTGCAGACGCCGGCCAAGAAGTACAACGTCGCGCTGGGCATCACCTTCGCCATGATCGCCTACTTCGCCGCCATGATCTTCTTCGTCCCCACCTACACCTCCGTGAGGCAAGAGTACCAGCCGGCCGTAATGATGGCCGCCATTTTGCTGTGCACCTTGGGGCAGCTGGCCTGCTTCTACCTGCCCAAGTGCTACATCATCTGGTTTAAGCCGGACTGGAACACGACGGACTATTTCCAAGACTACACCCGGGAGAGGGTGGAGGAGAAAGATTCTCAGGATTAGGAACCCGCCACCCCAAGTTTGCATTCCACAGCAAGTTTGTGGGAGAGAGGAGGAGTTTTGGCTGCCTGTGGTGTATTTTGCACCACTGTCGCTGGACAGTTTGGAACAAGTCCTGCAACAGAACTGTGGTTTAAGTTATGCAATTACCAATTTTAATAGAGACCTTCTAAACATTTATTAAATGTTTCTATCTTGACTGTAGTCAACCGATGGGAATCTAGTCGAAAGTAGAATCACAACATTAAGGAATGATTGATATTAATTTAAGTTACTCTAACTTTTATCCTTTTATATACGGCAGATTGTACTATGCCAATAAAGGTATTTGAAATTTGATATTAAATGTCTAATAGAAACATTCTATAACATTCTGTTGCCCCAGAAGGTCGGACCAGAACCAATGGGTTGAAATTAAATCAAAAGAGTTTCCGTCTAGACGTTAGGAAGAATTTTTCTAACAGAGCGGTTCCTCGGTGGAACAGGCTTCCTTGGGAGGTGGTGAGCTCTCCTTCCCTGGAGGTTTTTAAGAAGAGGTTAAATGGCCATCTGTCAGCAATGCTGATTTTGTGACCTTAGGCAGATGATGAGAGGGAGGGCATCTTGGCCATCTTCTGGTCACTGTGTGTGTGTGTGGGGGGGGGGGAGGTAGTTGTGAATTTCCTGCATTGTGCAGGGGGTTGGACTAGATGACCCTGGTGGTCCCTTCCAACTCTATAATTCTATGATTCTATTTCAGTGGTTCCCAAAGTGGGCAGTACCACCCCCTGGGGGGGATTACCCAGGGGGGCACTAAAAGGCAAGGGGGCAGCAGGGGGAGCACTACAGGTGGGCCCCCTTCAACTGTGTTGTTCACTAATTCATAGTAGATCACAGTATGGCACCCTGCTGGCAAATTGGGTGGAAACTATCAGCATTTCCCCCCAGACTTTGAAGAGCTGGTACCACTGGATCAAGTTCATCCGTTTTGTTTCAACAAGATTTGATTTTGAATAGATGCGCAATTAATTGTTACTGTTTTGAAATTTTATTGGTATTATCTTCTTTAGTGAGTCATGCAAACACCTATTTTGAATAATGCTTTTTATAGGATAGGTTAGAGGGTGCTGGGGTTGAGTTTGTGGAACCAAGGGGGCGGTGGCCTGAAAAGTTTGGGAACCCCTGTTCTATATCATGCTAAACAATAAGATAAAGTCTAGTTTTCACTGTAAGGAGGGACGGCGGAAGGGTATAGCCCAATATCAGATCTTGGAAGCTAAGCAAGGTCAGTACTTGGAAGGGGAGCCACCAAGGAAGACCACACCAAGTCAAACTGTTGGGCCACCTAACCCAGAACTATCAACACCGATGAGCTGCTGGTTTCCAGAGTCATTTCCAGAACAGCTGCGGTCAATTTGGAAGCCGTTTTATGGAAACTGTGAACGTTGGATATCACAGACCAGCAAAGCAGAGGCTTGATCACAAAACAGCATGGTCTGCCCAGTAGCAATATAATTAATCTGCTTGGGTCAGTTAAAATTGCATTACTGTAAAACTATATGGAATGATGTTAAGTTTTAAGGGATTAATGTATTCATGTGTGTGACTTGTGTTGAAAAATCTGTTTTAAAGCAACAGAAGCCAAATCAGAAAGTCAAAGCTTTCCTGTACGGCAGAAGCAGACTTCTGATGAAGCTAATGCAAATTAGCGAAAAAAGGATAAGAGTCGCGAAACCTTGTAAACTTGTATAGATTGTTTTGTTGCATAACCTGAATCATTTGTTGGAAATCACGTTTGGAAATATAAACCATTATATTCAGTGCAGCCCTGACCTGGATGGCCCAGGCTAGCCTGATCTCATCAGATCTCGTAAGCTAAACAGGGCCAGCCCTGGTTAGCATTTGGATGGGAGACCACCAAGGAAGTCCAGGGTTGCTGTGCAGAGGAAGGCACTGGCAAACCACCTCTGTTAGTCTCTTGCCATGAAAACCCCCCAAAAAGGGGTCGCCATAGGTCGGCTGCGACTTGACGGCACTTTACACACACATATTCAGTGCATCAGCGATACTTTATGTATATGTGTGATTTCCAGGGTCTCGGCAGAGGCCTTTCCCAGCCCTACCGCCTGAGGTCCTTTAACTGGAGGTGCCAGAGATTTAAACTGGGATCTTCAGAGTATGTCGCTTTACAACCAAGCAACAACCCCTCACAAAAAAGGCACCTATACAAAATGCTGGTATCGTAGCATTTAAAGTAATCAACTACAGAATTATATAGTGGACAGCCCTAGTTCCCACGTGCATCTTTCCCCATCTCCTTATTGCGTTCTTTCTCTCAAAAAGAAAGGCTCAAAACAAAATGGTGGCTCAAGAGCCAAGATAGACATTTCCATCTAGACATTAGGAAGAACTTTCTAACAGTTAAGAGCGGTTCCTCGGTGGTGAGATCTCCTTCCCTGGAGGTTTTTAAAAAGAGGTTAGATGGCCATCTGTCAGCAAGGCTGATTCTATTACCTTAAGCAGATGATGAGAGGGAGGGCATCTTGGCCATCTTCTGGGCATGGAGTAGGGGTAACTGGGGGTGTGGGAGTAGGTAGTTTGGAATTTTTGCATTGTGCAGGGGGTTGGACTAGATGATCCTAGTGGTCCCTTCCAGCTCTATGATTCTACTGAGGTCTCACTTACATGATGGTATGACAAACCTAGTTAGCACCATCATTATCCTTTGGAGGGAGGAAGAGGTCACACAAAATATTGGCAGAAGAAATTAATTTTTTTTTTCATTTATCACGTGGGGAGAAGATAAATCTGTATATTCTGCTCGTTCTGCTGTTTGCATAGCGAGGCTGAAACCAGATATATATTTGCAGCCTAAAGAGAGTTCCAGGGTGCGATACAAGAGGGGTATTTTTCCACAGAGATTTTAATGTGCGCTGGTTTCAAATTTGCATAGCCACTTTTGCAAAGAACATGAAAACCCAGGGAGAGAAGGGATGCAAATTAAACTCCGGCTCCGAACGCAAATAATATTTATTTCCACATTAAAGTTGGGATGCTCTTCGAGCCACAATGAACATGCAAAGGACCCACAAAAAGGATCTGAGATTGCTCCAGATTGGTGTACCCTGCCCTGTGTTGGAGGGGGGACATACCCTCCAATATTTCACAGATGAAGAATAGGAACATGCTTCCGAACAACCATGATCAAACCAAGGAGAACCACTCTTCCCCATTACATATGGCTCAACTCCACCGGCCGCATTCTGGGTCGACTCCACCATTAGGTTTATTTAGTGCATTTTTAGCCCACGCTTTCTACAAGGAGCTTAGAGTGGTTCCCATCTTCTCTGCAGTAGCCTCACAAGAACCCTATGAGGAAGTTTAGGTGGAGAGAAACTGTGACTGGCCCAAGGTCGCCCAGCAAGCTTCAGGGCAGAGGGGGGATTCAAACCCAGGTCTCCCAGATCCGAGCCCGACACTCTAACACAGCACTGAGTTAACCAGAACAAAATGCACAACCCTTCCCCTTCTGTAACCTGCCTGGGAATTAAGACCGCAGGGAGAGACCCTCCTGACGTTCCCACCAACCAAAGAAACTCATCTGGTGGGCACACGAGAGAGGGCCTTTTCGGTGGCAGCCCCACGATTGTAGAGCAAACCCCCTAGGCCTCGCCCTCCAGTTTTTGATCTTCAGGAGGCAGTTGAAGACAGTTTTATTTAGGGCTGCATTTAATTTGTTTTAGTTTATTGGCAATTCTAATGGAGATTTTAAACTGCTGTCTTTTTTTGTGTTTTATAACCATTGTTTTATTTATATTGTAAGTCACCTGGAGTGCTACAAGGTAGAAAGGCGACCCATAAAAGTTTTAAATAAATAAGCAAATAAGCCTGTTTGATTTTGGGTGAATCCTATGGGTATTTCGAAGCTCGGTACTGTCAGCTTAAGAGCTATCTGCAGCAACTCTTGAACTCGGTGCCCCAGGTGGCTGCCGGTCCCTCTCCTTGTGGGACCGATCTGCCACGCATACAAAACCCAAAGAAAAATAATAATGTTAAATATCAAATCCATTCATTCT
Source organism: Euleptes europaea (assembly GCF_029931775.1). Taxonomy (NCBI): domain Eukaryota; kingdom Metazoa; phylum Chordata; class Lepidosauria; order Squamata; family Sphaerodactylidae; genus Euleptes; species Euleptes europaea. The sequence goes on from NC_079330.1 coordinate 6,449,556, forward strand.
CACCCACCCTCTGGAAACTGTCCTCTTTTTTTGATGAGTGACGTTTTGTTTTTGCTATGCTTGGATTAAAACCTGCTAAAGCCAATTCAGAGTAAGGGTTAAATGGCTTTGTGGGCCTGGTTTAGTCCAGGTGGCCGTCCTCGGTCACTGAGTTTCAGGTACAGCATGTAAATCACACATTTTTGTTTATAAATCAGCTTAATCCTCTCCGCCCACCCTGCTCTAGGATGGGGTCTTTGAGGCACACTTTATCATCCCGTCTCTGTTTCCACTGACTGCTATTCAAATTCAGGAATCAGAGGCTGCATAGAAGAGATCCCTGGCCTTTTAAAGTCCCGATTGATTGGCGGTCCCCTCCAAACACCCATTCCTACCACTCCTGGACAGGTTACAAGAAAAGATGGGCAGTCGGAGACAGAATGAAAACGAATGAAATGCAGTCATAGGAGAGAAAAGGCAGGGATCGAAGGTATGAATGTGAAGTAAAGAGGACCAAAGTACAGGTAAGCGGACGCCTCTTTTCTGAAGAACTAACTTTTGTGGGGGGGAGGTTATTTAGGGCTAGGGGTAAACGCGATCACCCTTCGCATTGATGGCAGAGTTTGGTTATGTGGATTCAAAGACAAACAGGAAAAGAAAAAGGAGAGTTGGTTTTTATATGCCGACTTTCTCTGCCTTTTAAGGAGAATCAAACTGGCTTACCATCGCCTTCCCTTTCCCTCCACACAACAGACACCTTACGGCGCAGGTGAGGCTGAGAGAGTTCAAAGAGAACTGGGACTAGCCCAAGGTCACCCAGCTGGCTTCATGCAGAGGAGCGGGGAAACCAACCCAGTTCTCCAGATTAGAGTTCACAGCTCATGTGGAGGGTTGGATTGGGAAATCAAACCCGGTTCTCCAGATTAGAGTCCACCGCTCTTAACCATGACACCATGCTGGGTCTCAAAAAATGATCTGATTCTTTGCAAAGTAGAAGCCTCTCACAGCAGTGTGGCAATTTCCTCCTGTGCCAGGCAACTGACTGCCCAGAAGGGGTGGAAAAATCAGATTGCCATTGCTTGTCCAGTGTCCAATACATTGCTACGCTAAAGCCACATGAAATTGAAAACTCAAAACACGTTCACCAAACTTTTCAGGCTCTTTTGAATACTTGTCTGTCCAGGGCTTCAACCTTGGCCAACCCTTTTTTTTTTTGCAAAGATTAAGGCTCAAGTAGGCATGACAGAGATCCCGTACCACTGTCCCTCTATGGCAAGCAGCTCCTGAAACCTCAATTTGCCTCAAGGCCATGTAGGAACAAAAGAAAGGATTTAACCCTTCAACTTACCTCTTCGGTGTCCATCATCGAAAAGGGCCCCGCTAATCTGCTTATTTGCATTATGAACGGGAAAAATATGCATCCTTTAAAAACACACACATGCATTTTTTCTTTAAACGCTAATGAAGCCCAGGGTCAAGTAGCAAGACTGGGTGGAGGGTTAAACCCCCTCTTCCTTCCCTGCACAGCCCTAAGGCAAATTGAGACCAGCACAAGGATGTAAGCTTATGTCTTACAGACGGAGGGAGAAGTGTGATCCATCGCGCCATTCTTTTGCCCTTGTCCACTTTGGAAATGGTGTCATATGGATCAGGAAGTCACCCGGTTTGCATCTTGCCCCCCCCCCACAAACTCACTGAGGCAAGCCCCCCCCCCACCAATTTAGAGCCCCTTTGCAATATGGGGCTAACAATAATGAGCTACCTTGCAGGGTTGTCTGTAAGGATGACAAGGTAATGCTTTGAACCCTCAACAGCGTTGCATCACTGCAAGATCTTAAATGGGTACTTCTCTCCCCCCTCAAGGCAAAATGGAAACCCACTTGCTGCTCGGGCTCGTAGCTTTTGTCCTTTGCGTGAGGCCCCATAAATCGGAGACCAACTCCCTGGCCACCCAATTCAGCACGCCAGGGGACTTTGTGATTGGCGGATTGTTCGCGTTCCACTCCAAGGTGCGGTACAAGACCCTGGCGGAGATCCCCACATGTTACAGGTGAGCCGGAAACAAGAGGCCTTCCAAAAGTCTGCCAGGAATCGGGTTGCCAACTTTGGGTTTGGAAATTCCTGGAGACTGTAAGGATGGAGCGTGGGGAAGGTGGGGTTTGGGGAGGAGAGGGACTTCAGAGGGGTATAATGTCACAGAGCCAGCGTGATGTAGTGGTTAAGAGCGGTGGATTCTGATCTGGAGAACCGGGTTCGATTCCCCCACTCCTCCGCATGAGTGGCAGACGCTAATCTGGTGAACGGGGTTGGTTTCCCCACTCCTACACATGAAGCCAGCTGGGTGACCTTGGGCTAGTCACTCTCTCTCAGCCCCACACACTTCAAAGGGTGTCTGTTGTGGGGAGCGGAAGGGAAGGTGGTTGCAAGCCGGTTTGAGTCTTCCTTAAGTGGTCGAGTAAGTCGGCATATAAAAACCAACTCTTCTTCTTCCTCCCAAGCAGCCATTTTCTCCAGAGAGCTGATTCTAAGGAGCTTCACTGTGATGGTATAGTCCCCCCACGTGGGGTGGGGAGGGCACGCACATACCACCTCTACAATGCACATTTGAATGCCCTCTGTCGGCATTTCAACTTGCGCCCTATTGGTTGAAGTTTCGTTATCCACTATCAACCATCCTCTCCCTAGCTTCTATGCGCATGGGTACCAAACGCACCTCGGCATGCGCTTCGCCATTGAAGAAATCAACAACTCCCCCTCCCTGCTACCCGGCGTCAAACTCGGCTACGAAATCCACAACACCTGCAGCAACGTGGTCGTTGCGACCAAGCCAGCGGTTGGCTTCCTTTCCAAATCCCCTGGGGACAGCGGCCCCGAAGTGCAGTGCGATTACACAGACTACAAGCCCCGCATCATTGCCGTCGTGGGTCCGGACAGTTCGGAACTGAGCGTGGTGCTGTCCCGGCTACTGAATTTCCTTTCCATCCCTGAGGTAGGAAAGAACAACCCGCACACTGGTCAAGCATGGGGAAAATATGGCAGTAGGCCGGCAGCTCTGAAAGGTTGCCCATATACCCAGTCAGTTGATGGCAAGAACCTTAAATATCAGGGAGCCAGCAGGACTCGAACACGAGACCTTCTGATCTGTGCCCTGCTGCCCCTGGTGGTGAGCTGAAGAACTGCAGATGCAAGAACATCTTAGCAGTATTAGAAAAGAGCAAGAGTCCAGTATCACCTTAAAGACTAATTTTAGTCTTTAAGGTGCTACTGGACTCTTGCTCTTTTCTACTCCTGCAGACAGACTAACACGGCTGCCCACTGTGAATTATCTTAGCAGTATGGCATTCTCTGCCCCCCCCCCGCCCCCGGCCATTGCTAAAGGTAAGGCAAAGCACCAGGTCATTCCTGACCCATGGGGTGACGTCACATCCCCACGTTTACTAGGCAGACTTTGTTTATGGGGTGGCTTGCCAGTGCCTTCCCCAGTCATCTTCCCTTTACCCCCAGCGAGCAGGGTCCTCATTTTACCAACCTCGCAAGGATGGAAGGCTGAGTCGACCTTGAGCCGGCTACCTGAAACCGACTTCCGTTGGGATCGAACTCAGGTCGTGAGCAGAGCTTGGACTGCAGTACTGCAGCTTATCACTCTGTGCCACGGGGCTCCTGCCCTTCTTCTTGCCAACTGCTTTAATGAATAGGGTTGCCAGGTCCCTCTTCACCACCAGCGGGAGGTTTTTGGGGCGGAGCCTGAGGAGGGCGGGCATACTAGCCACACATAAAATTTATTTATAAAGAAGAATCATAGAGTGGGAAGGGGCCACCAGGGTTGTCTAGTCCAACCCCCTGCACAATGCAGGGAATTTGCGACTACCAGAGAGCCAGCGTGGTGCAGAGGTTAAGAGCGATGGTTTGGAGCAATGGAGTCTGATCTGGAGAACCGAGTTTGATTCCCCACTCCTCCACATGAGGGGCGGAGGCTAATCTGGTGAACTGGATTTGTTTCCCCACTCCTCCACATGAAGCCAGCTGGGTGTCCTTGGACTAGGCACACTCTCTCAGCCCCACCTACCTCACAGGGTGTCTGTTGCGGGGAGGAGAAGGGAAGGGGATTGTAAGCCGGTTTGGTTTTTCCTTAAGCGGTAGAGAAAGTCGGCATAGACAAACCAACTCTTCTTCTTCTCCTTTTGAAACGATCTGCCCATCCAACAATTCCTATTCCATCGGCACCCCTGCCAACCCCTCGATAAAAGCCATTTGAGCAGAGCGAACTCAGGGCCCTGCGTCCCTCCTCTCTTCCTCCAGGTCAGCCATGCGAGCACCAGCGAGACCCTGAGCGACAGAGGGCTGTACCCCTCCTTTTTCCGCACCGTCCCCAGCGACAAGAGCCAAGCTGACGCCATTGTCCAGCTCCTGCGGAAATTCCACTGGAACTGGGTGGCCGCCCTGGCGAGCGACGACGAATACGGCCGCCGGGTGCTGGAGGTCTTCGTGCAGGCGGCCCTGTCCAAGGACACGTGCATCGCCTTCGAGGCCATCCTGCCCAGCGCCCCGACAAAAACAGAGAGGCGGAAGCAGCTGGCCAAGATCGCCAGCCAGCTGGTGGAATCCCGCATCAACACCACCGTTGTCTTCGCACCCCCCGCCAAAGCCGAGGAGCTGTTGACGGTCGTGCTCGAACGAGGGCTAGCCGGCAAAGTGTGGATCGCCAGCGAGTGCTGGGCCACCGCCGCCACCCTTAGGTTCATTCCAAACTTGGCCAGTTTGGGAACTATTATCGGGATTGGGGTGAAAAGCGGGAGGATGCCTGGCTTCCTGGAGTATGTACGACGCATCCTAGCTGGTCCTGAGCAGGGCCAGGATAGCTCCGCCATAGGCTGGGAACATGAGCAGTGTCCCGAATGTGGGCGCCTGACCCTCGCCAACCTCTCCGACATTGTCTACGGCGCTAAGTTCCACGAAACGTTCAGCGCCTATAAAGCCGTCTATGCCGTGGCCCATGCGCTCCATCAGCTGCTCCGGTGCAACGTTACGAGCCAGAGATGCAACATGGACCAAGAGGTCTACCCTTGGCAGGTAAGCGGGCATTCACCTAAAGATCAGCCTTGTAAGCCACCCCACATGGGATGCTGTTGAGTTGACCTGATCACAATGGCAAGTGGGAGGAGAGATCCCAATGGATGAGGTTATGCCTACCACCATAGGGGAGGGGCTGTGGCTCAGTGGTAGAGCATCTGCTTGGCATGCAGGAGGTCCCAGGTTCAATCCCCAGCATCTCCAGTTAAAGGGACTAGGCAGGTAGGTGATGTGAAAGACCTCTGCCTGGAGAGCCATGGGGAGGGGCTGTGGCTCAGTGGTAGAGCATCTGCTTGGCATGCAGAAGGTCCCAGGTTCAATCCCCGGCATCTCCAGCTAAAGGGACCAGGCAAGTAGGTGATGTGAAAGACCTTTCTCTGCCTGAGACCCTGGAGAGCTGCTGCCAGTCTGAGTAGACAATACTGACTTTGATGGACCAGGGGTCTGATTCAGTATAAGGCAGCTTCATGTGCTCACTGAGAAAGCAGAGCCCGCCTTCAATTCATGTTAGAACTTGGGGGCATCCAATAAAATCAGCTGAGCACAGTTTCAGGAGAGCCAGTGTGGTGTAGTGGTTAGGAGCAGTGGACTCTAATCTGGAGAACAGGGTTTGATTCCCCAGTCCTCCACACGAAGCATGCTGGGTGGCCTTTGGCCAGTCACCATTCTCTCTGAACTTTCTCAGCCCCACCTACCTCACAAGGTGTCTGTTGTGGGGAGAGGAAGGTAAGGTAAGCTGTTTTGATTCTCCTAAAAAGGTAGAGAAAGTTGGCATATAAAAACCAACTCTTTTTATGGAGAACAAATGATAGTAACCTCACCTGGACGTGACCAGAGAATGGATAACTGTGGCTAGATTATTCTTTTCCAAGAAGGGCTACTGTGGATATTTTAGTGAACCCTCCTTTCTATTGACCCAGGTCTCAACCATCAGGGCTAGAACCTTGTTATTAAAAACCATAAAGGAATCCAGCATTTTAAAACAGCATGCTTAGGAGCAGATCAGGATATTCTAAAGCCATATTCTTTAGAGGTTTCTTACTTCCCGGTCCACATTTTGCAAAACAGCTTAAGCAAGATGTAAAAGACAGGACGTGTTTTCCCATTAAGACTTACCAGAGAGAACAACACCCCATCTGTGATTTTCATTAACTGCACCTTCTGGATTCTCCGTTTCTTATAGCTGCTGGAAGAAATAGCCAAAGTCAACTTCACTGTGGAATCGCAGCCAGTTTATTTCAAGAATGGCAATCCGCCAACGGGTTACGATCTGGTTCTCTGGAGATGGAACACCACCAGTAACACCACCAGTAGCTTTGAGTTTGTTTCCATCGGCAGCTACGACACTTTGCAACGCGAGCTCACCCTGAATGAATCCAAGATCCAGTGGCACACGAGAGATAAAAAGGTTCATACTCACAAGAAAGTCCCCCATTTTCTGGGGGGTGGATGGAAGATCAGGTTCTGGGCCAATCAAAATCAAAGTAGTTCTGGATTTGGTTGTCAGCATCTCCAGGGAAAGTATCTCAAGTAAGTAGGTGTTGGTCAAAATCCTGGAAAGCTGCTACCGATGAGATTAGACAACACTAGGCCAGACAGACCAATGGTCCAAGTTGCTATATTGAATAACATGCTGTCAAGTTGCAACCGCCTAATGGCAATCCCATCGGTGGGGTGTTGAAGGCAAGAGATGAGCAGAGGTGGTTTGCCATTGGCTTCCTCTGCAGAGCAACCCCTTCCTTGCTGGTCTCCCATCCAGGTAATCACAAAGGCTGACCCTACTTAGCTTCCGAGATCGGGCAAGCATGGGGAAGGGCTGTGGCTCGGTAGTAGAGCCTCTGCTTTGCATGCAGAAGGTCCCAGGTTCAATCCCTGGCATCTCCAGTTTAAGGGACTAGGCAAGTAGGTGATGTGAAAGACCTCTGCCTGAGACCTTGGAGAGCCGCTGCCTGAGTAGGCAATACTGACTTTGATGAAGGGTCGGATTCAGTATAAGGCAGCTTCATGTGATCATCCTGGTCAAGGCAAATATGTGAGTGCTGTCAAGTCAAGGTAAGATTGTCAGTTAAGAAGACTTAAACCCAGTTTTGCCTACTGTCGTTTGCCTACTGCTGTACTGCCACACCACAGTGGCTTGAATTTAGACTATTGCAGAATAAACAAATCCAGCAGGCAGAGATGAACCTTTGGCCACTTGTAATACTGCATGTGGGGGCAGTAATCCATTTGAGAATGGGGGGTGGGTGGGTTACAAGACTGTCCTTTGATCTTTGAAATGTCCAACCACCCAGTCTTCCTCTTTTCCCACAGTTGATAAAGGTTTGACCCCCCCTTTTTGTTAAAGCCCCCAATATCCAGATGTTCGCAGGACTGCATGCCCAGCCAGAAGAGGCATTTAAGAGGCGAACACAACTGCTGCTATCAGTGTGAGGACTGTCCAACCGGTTACTTCCAGAACAAAAATGGTGAGCGGGATCTATAAACTGAGAACACCCTCGGTGTAATGGTTAAGAGCGGTGGTTTGGAGTGATCAAGTCTGATCTGGAGAACCGGGTTTAATTCCCCACTCCTTCACATGAGCAGAGGACGCTAATCTGGTGAACCAGTTTGGTTTCCCCACTCCTCCACATGCGTGGCGGACTCTAATCTGGAGAACCAGGTTTGATTCCCCACTCCTTCACACGAGCGGCGAAGGCTAATCTGGTGAACCGGATTGGTTTCCCCACTCCTCCACATGAAGCCAGCTGGGTGACCTTGGGCTAGTCACACTCTCTCAGCCCCACCTACCTCACAAGGTGTCTATTGTGGGGAGGGGAAGGGAAGGTGACTGTAAACCTGTTTGATTCTTCCTTAAGTGGGAGAGAAAGTTGGCATATAAAAACCAACTCTTCTTCTTCTTCCTCTTGGGGATAGTGTCAGAGCAGTAGAGAAAGGATGCCTAGCGTCTTGTCCCCTCTATCTCTCCAACTCACTAGTCTTGTCCCCCTCTGAAGTCTGAGGTCAAAAGAGTCAAAGCCCTTCACTTCCAACACCTTCCTGCCTCACCAATAACTTTTCTGTCTAGATCCAAGCGAATGTACCCAGTGCCCCAAACAGCAATGGTTTCTCGAGGAGAACAGTACGTGCCAGGATAGGACGATTGAGTACCTGGAGGTGACCGATCTACTCCCCGTCATCATGCTGAGCCTGACTATCTTGGCCCTGGCTCAGATGGTGGCCATCGCTGGCATTTTCGCCAAATACAGGAGCACCCCGGCAATGCGCTACATCGGCAGCTTCCCGACTTTCCTGCTCATCCTCTCTTCGGCTTGCTTCTGCAGCAGCTTCTTCTTCTTCACGATCAAGCCCTCCCTCTGGGTCTGCCAGCTCCGGCAGCCGTTCTTCTTCCTCAGCTTCACCGTCGGCTTGGCCACGTTACTCGGGAAAGTCGCGCAAAGCTCCGGACTCGACCGAACCCTGAAGAGCCCTTTGTTGAAGAGATATTCACTGGCTCTCTGCGTTCTCGTCAACGCAGCCGTTCAGAGTCTTCTCTGCATCTCCTGGTATCTCTGGGACCCGCCGTCCTTGGAGGAGAGCACCAACTTGGAGAGAAGCATCCTGTTGCAGTGCCAAGACGTCTCTTTCCCCGGCTTTGGCCTTCTTCTCGCTTACAGCTACTGCCTAGCGGTCGTCTGCTGCATCTGCTCCTTCTGGGGAAACAGCTCCCAGAGGGCCCACGATAAAGCCACCAAGGCCATCAACTTCGCCATGGTCTTGATCATCATCATCTGGACCCTCTTCGTGCCCACGTACGCCACCTCCCAAGGAAAGTTCGTCTCCTTGTTCCAGGCATTTGCAGGCCTAGCGAGCGTCTTCGCCATTTTTGGCTCCTGCTATTACCAGGTGTGCTATGTCGTACTCTTTGCACCCCACATGAATACCGACAGCCATTTCTGCAGCCTGCCTCAGAATCCTCCTGCTGAGGACGAGTCCGACACGGCAGAAATCAAGTAGGCGAAGCCGACCCAGAGGACTCCAAGACCCGGGAGCAGCTGGGAGAGCCAGCGTGGCATAGTGGTTAAGAGTGGTGGACTCCGATCTGGAGAACCAGGTTTGGATCCACCCCACAATCTGGTTCTTGCTTGTACTGTGCAGAGAAAGGTATGTGACATACCCACCCATAAGAACATAAGAAAAGCCATGCTGGATCAGACCCAGGCCCATCAAGTCCAGCAGTCTGTTCATGCAGCGGCCAACCAGGTGCCTCTAGGAAGTCCACAAACACAACCACGGCAGCAGCATTATCCTGCCTGTGTTCAAATGCTGCTGCTATTATTATTATTATTATTATTATTATTATTATTATTATTATTATTATTATTATTATTATTATTATTTCTGATGGTTAGAAATTCATAAGTTCAGACGAGCTGTATTTATATCCTGCCTTTCTCCCTGGTGGGGGACCCAAAGCAGCTTACATTGTTCTCCTTTCCTCCACTTTATCCTCATAACAATCCTGCGAGGTAGGTAGGCTGAAAGTGCATGGCTGGCCCAAGGTCACCCAGCAAGCTTCCATGGCCAAGTGGGGATTCGAACTTGGGCTTGCTTCTCAGATCCTAGTCCAACACTTTAACCACGCTGGCTGTATGAACCTATGTAGCCTGACACCTCTCCCCCCCCCCCCCCGATGACTGGGGAAGTCAGAAAAGGAACGTTTGTTACCTCTTCTCCCTTCGAATGTAGGAGATGAAGTTTGTTTCAGAACTGTGGCCCATGATCCTGGGGTAGCCAGGAACAAATCTATGCTTAGAGGAAGAAAGTTGGATTTACTAGCATCGAAAATAAAATAATCGCCACCAATGAAGAAAAGACATGAAGTGCTTCCGTCACATAAAATTAAAAGTTTTTTTTAGTGTTTAAAATAGCATTTACACATAAGCAGCTATATATTAACTATACAGACACTTGAATTTTTAATACAATATCTACAAAAAAATTCAGTTATAGAATAGACATTTAAAATGGGGAACGGTGTGGTTCATGCCACTAAGAGGTCAATCTTGGAGTCAAACAAGTTCTAGGTCTGTTGCCCAATAGAGGGAAAGGGGGGGGCAAATATATGCTCCCCTCCCACTAATTAAAATCTTTTGACTTGTTCCTCTTCTCTACTGTACATAAATTCTTTACACGTCTTTCTAATCACTGATTAGAATTAATCATTCTTTTAAAGTCACTCATTACAATCCAGTTAAATGCAATTTAAAAGAGGGGGGGGGGGAACTTCACGTTTTGTCAGTGCCAGGATGGGGCGGTTGTTTAAACAGAGGAACCAGAAGAAAAGAATCCCAGCAGTTCAAAAAAGTCAGCTGTCAATCCATTGGTGTAGGTTGCCCAAAATGTATAAGGCGATTAATCATATAAAGGGACAGGCCGCTTTGAAAGAAATGGGTGAACATGGAGGTCATCAAGAGACAATAACCGAGTCTTTTATTAGTGAAGACAGACATAATGTATCAAAGGGGAAGACAGACATAATATTTTTAATGTGATGAAAGAAGGCAGAACACATGCTTGCTGCATTTCTCTGAGACATCTGTCTCGGTAAGCACGGGGTTTAAATCCATTTGCCCCACCCTGAAATAGTTACATCTGTCTTCACTGCTAAAATGTTACATCTGTCTTTAGTTTAAGACTACAGTGTTGATCTCACAAACCAGGGAGTACATCTTGACTGAATTCATTATAACTTACATACATACATTTCTCCTATGATAAAGTAACTGCAACCACAATGCAATACCTTCATTTTGCATGGATTTGAAAAAAGCACAGCAGGTTCATCCTATAAGCTCTTATAGGTCTGTTTCTCGGGTATCAAAAAGGGGCCATGCCAACTTTTTTAGTTTTCAGCGTTCAGCCATGGGGCTACTTCGCACACGACTGTTTCCTGCACTGGTGTCAGAAAACAAGGCACGCACACATGTGAATAATCATACGAGTCGAATGAGTCCGTGGCAGATCACATGCTTTACATGCAGAAGGTCCCGGGTACAATCCCCAGAAATTTTGTTCAGAAAGGATCACAGATAGGTATTAGAGAGCTGCTGCTACTCAAGAGTAAAGGGGTCGACATTCTGTGACATTTCAAGCGTGAAAACACGGACATTCTTGCACACTTATGACCCTTCTAGGAGGTTGGATTGTGCACTACACACTGCCTTCGCGTTCAAGCCAAGTCACATTATTCAAGAGGTTTAACCTCTGTAATAATACCCAAGTGGTAACACACAGCAAGTTTTTTTTTTAAAAAAAACTTGTGCTTCTAGTGCTTAGGGAAAGGGGCACTTTTCTAGCGCTCCAGGAACGAAGTTCCTTGCCCCCATTTTCCCTGGTCTGGCAAAGCAAAAATAAACCATGCGCAATATGGGTATGCATGCAAATTCCATCACAAAATCCAGCTTTACTGGCACCGATCACGATTTCCGCAGCACACAAGAATGCACAACCCTGCTTATGCTCATGGTTCGCTCAACAGGTATCAGGACGGTGGAGGGGGGGGGGAGAAATACTGCATAATTCACAAAGGTGCCAGCCCAATCTGCCAATAAGTGGAGAGGCAGGTTTGCAAACTACTCGGCGGAGCAGGACGGCAAAGGTACTGGCGCACCTTGAAAAACCAAACCCTTCCGCTTGTGGCATGAGACAGCCTGGCACTGCGGATACATGGGAACTGAACCTCCCAGAGAACCGGTCTGTGATTCCACCACCAATGACACTAGGAGACACTGAGCTCAGGACATAGAATCATAGAGTTGGAGGAGACCACCAGGGTCATCTAGTCCAACCCCCTGCACAATACAGGAAATTCATAACTACCTCCCCACCAACCCCAGTGACCCATACTCCATTCCCAGAAGATGGCCAAGGTGCCCTCCCTCTCATGAACTGCCTAAGGTCATAGAATAAGCATTCCTGGCAGATGGCCATCTAGCCTCTTCTTAAAAACCTCCAGGGAAGGAGAGCTTACCACCTCCCGAGGAAGCCTGTTCCACTGAGGAACTGCTCTAACCGTTAGAAAATTATTCCATATGTCTAGACGGAAACACTTTTGATTTCATTTCAACCCGTTGGTTCTGGTCCGACCTTCTGGGGCAACAGAAAACAACTCAGCACCCTCCTCTCTATGACAGCCCTTCAAGTACTTGAAGATGGTTATCATATCACCTCTCAGTCATCTCTGCTTCAGGCTAAACATCCCCAGCTCCTTCAACCTTTCCTCATAAAATGGCACATGTCATCAGATTGTTCTTATGTTTTTATTTTTCGGCAGCCATGACGGGAACATGGAGGGCAATCAGGGAATATGATCACGGCCTTGGGAAAAGGAGTTGACATCTTTCCCCCTCCTGCATGTCATTTTCTCGACCCTCCACCCTTCTCTCTGGAGCTGCTACTTGCTTCGTGGGGCAGGAAGCCACCAAGTGCCTGTCAATCTGATGTGATTTGTGGCATATTCAGCTCATGGGCTGGAAGGTGGAGGTTTGGAAAATACGCACGGGGGAGAAATAATTTTTTAAAAATCCTGTTCCTAGGCACCAAGCATGAACCACATCCCGCCCCTGGGGCTCACGTCTGAAAAAACTTGCAAATGGCAGATCTTCAGAGTCACACCTAGCTTGGTGCATTATTGCTCAGCTGATGGGCAGCTCAAGTGAACAAACTAATCAGTGCAGAAATAAATCTTTCTCCATAAATGTAAGAGACATGAAAGCAGCCAGCAGAGTACTGCAGAGGCAAGTGTGGGGAGAAGAGGGTTTTCCTGCTCCCAGAGGACCAAACTGTGCAAATGGGAAAGCTCTGCTCACCTCTACTTATGATAGGAATGACAACTCACACGGGGCTTTTGACAGAAGGGTTCATCGCAAGAGCCCAGCAGTTGGTAATGTTAATGCCAAGACAGGTGTAACATACCTGACAGGTGTTCTTTGCCCCTGGGATGAGTCAAGCTTCCCCTGACTTCCACACATACATTTCTCACAAATCAAAAGCGGGACCAAGCTCTCAGGCCTTTTAGGCAGGGATATTTCCCCACGGTCACCCCCACCGACTGCTTCAGAGATTCCTTTTGATTACGCACGCCTTTTCCAAAAGTCAGAGGTTGACTCGCTCTCCCCGCGCATTTAGCCTGTGTTTTCTGGATGCTGTTTTAGCCAGAATCTGGAAAAGGCAGGCAAAACGCGCGGGGAGAGCGAGGTGACCTTTGACGAACGGAAAAGGCATGCATAATCAAAAGGAAGCCCCGAAGCAGTCGGCGGGGGTGACCATGGGGAAACATCCCTGCATAAAAGGCCTCAGTCTTGGGCCCGCCCTTGTTCTTTCAATGGCCCGCCTAATGTTTTCGAAGCAACCGTCACTCGCGCATTTGTGTACACATCCCTCTTTCATCTAACTAAAGTAACAGTAATAATCACAAACCGTTTGCACAAACCATTACGGACATTTCTCCAGGGGCATGTTCGTAACGTCACAGGCAGTAAGTGCTTGCCCAGTCCCGACTCCCCTTTCCTTGCTCTGGAAATCTGCGGAATTGTTCCCCCTCTTCCATATGAGAAGGCAGTGCGTGTTTTCACAGCAGCAAAAGTGCGTCAAGTCAGCCAATTAATTTTTTATACATTCACAATGCGATTCCGGCTGCGCCTATTTCAGGGTGCGCAGGATGCTGCCCCAAACCTCAGCCAGAAACCATCCAAAGAGGTTCTTGGACATTATCTCTTTAAGAGGTCACACGGTTGCCTCCAAATTTAAGGGTGCATTTCTACACGATGGTGTCCTCGTCGCTGTCCGGCTGCCTTGCTGGAATCAAATTTTACAATTTCCTATTCATTACAAAGGTCTACCGTTGTGAGGGACTCAGGATATTTGGCCTTTTTTTGTATACATATAGCGAGCTGGATTCTGTCGTTCTTCACTCTGGCTGTTCCCATCAGCGGTGTAGGGAAAAAAAACCTACCGACGCCAGAGAGGATTGAAGAACACTGGGTCAAGTATTTCCTTAATTGTACGGCAAACACAGCGCCGAGAGTAAGTTAACACTGGTGGCAGCAGAATCCGTTTTCTCCTTATCTCTATGAAGGAAAGAGTTGGACCGCAGACCTGTCATTATGGAGGCCTGTAGCAGCTTTTGGAAACGGGCAAACACTGACAGCCACCGTGGGGCTTCTTTCCACACAGAATGAACAAATGGTGAGGGTCACTGTAACCCAATGCAAGGTTGACATTTGGCCGTAACGAACAGGAGTCCCATTACAAAGTGCAGGGTGGTGAGCCATGAGCACATACCCCAGAAGTCGGCATTTCACCTACTTCCAAGTAGCTTTTTTCCTTCTTAGAACAGTTGTGTTAGTATTTAAGCAAAAGGAAGCAACCTTGGAATGGAACCGCCCACCTCTGGAGAGAGCCTCCAAGAGAGCATCTCTGCTTGGACACACCCTAGGTTTCACAGCTGCTAGCTAGCATTGTCCTTATAGGAATAAAAATAAAATCAGAAGTAGCCAACGCGCGTGGTGGGAAAGGGGGGGAAATCATTTTTTTAAAAGGTGCAAATACGCATGATGGGAAAGTGTAATACAAAATCTTATTCCTTGATTCAGCCAAGAAGGACACAGTATAATTGCACTGGAAGAGGTGCCACTAAGAACAAAGCTTATATGTGAAGAGAACACCAATCAACCACATTCAGAAAAACAAAGATAAGGAGGAGGGGAGTATGGGAGATTCCACTGATTTGCTGATATTCAACATCCCAGAATTTCTCTTCCTTGTTTGTTTGCAACACACAATCAAGAGTCAGGAAGGTGTGACATGCAAGAACAGTCAAAATGTTTATTTTCTCCCCTCCCCGGCCCCGATTTGTTTTAAGCGTCCGAAGTCGATTCGCCAACTAAAAAGCAACCCCACTGGAACAAAATCAACCCTTATCGCAGAGTGTTTGAAGGCACTTCTGATCACATAATATCAACGAAGAATTCGCAAGGGTTGCCCATGGCCTTCTGGAATGACTGACGGCTCCCCGTCAGCTCGGGAGGGACGGAGCCGAGTTCTCGTACGGGTGGCCCTCCGGGAGGCCCGCTCGTCCCATAGACTTTGGAACCCAGCTTTGGGAGGGTGTAAAGCGGGGGGACTCCCGGGGGCCCGTACGAATGGTGGCTGCGGGGGCTCCTCTCGCTGGGGGTGGCGGAGACGTAGCTGCGGTGGCTGAGCTGACTGGGGGGCCGCTCGTGCCGTGCGATACTACCCCCTCCCCCGCTCCGGGCGGTGTGATCCGATTCGCTGCCGCTGCCAGCCGATTTGCGATCCTTCTCCCGGTTGAGCGCCCTCCGGCTAGTCTCGCTGTTGCTTCGATTAGAGCCGCTGCTTTTACTTCCTGGGGGTGGGGGAGGATGGGAAGGATCAACGAAAGAAAGTGAGGGAAGTGGGTTAGCTTAACCGCACTTCCTTCCTTTGCTGCCCGCTAAATTGGTTCCCCCTTGGAATTATCATGGAATAGCAGCAACAAAAATCCTGCACAACACAGAAGCCCGCGTGCTATGGACGGTTACAGGATTTGACTCGATCACGGTCACTAAGACAAAAGCAGATGAGATTCCATCATGCATGGATGCCCGGAAACTGTGTAGAAGCAACAGAGCAAAATAGCATGAACAGGATGGTGTTTGAGATGAACAAGGAAAATGAAGCAAAGGAGCAATTGTTAAAATGCAATAAGAGACTTTCAAAGCTCAAATGGAGCATAGCGTTTCACGCAAATGTGAGTTCCAAAAAAATGTGGAGATTCCAATCCATTTGCTTTATTTTTTACATTTATGCTAATGTGTCATACAGTGGAAAGGCAATTCCAGAGCAGCTGGTGCTGCTTGGAAGAGGAGTGCCAATGTTTGGAAGTGACTTGCCTAGCTCTGGGAGAGTTGCCCTAGGGATTGAGCCAAGAGATGCCACATCCTGGTTCCAAGATTCCTTGGGTGGTGGCTCAAAGGAAGAGGAGAGGAATCATCTATAGATGATGGTCAGCAGGAGCTGCCTCAGAGACCCACTGAGTTTCAGACCAAACATAAGTACTCTGTGGACCATGCAAAGGAAGAGGACATGAGGGTGGAAGACAGTTAGGTTCCTTTGCAAGCTCCCAGCAGAAAAAACAAGACCACCACTGGAGACCACCTAGCGACAATGGAGTGCAGGATTCCAAGATATTCCAATTAGCTCTCAGCTAAGGGGCAGAGCCTGGACCAATTCACTTGTCTACTTTGCAATCTTGTTGCTCAACTGAGTTTTAAAAAATAAACCCTACCAGAACAACATCTAGCTCACTCGGGAACTCTCCAAGGTCCTGAATAACTCAACCTCCCCTACTACTTGAATCCGCATCCTCGTAACTGATATCTGTTAACTGAAACCAGCCGATCAGTTCCCGGACGACTCTGGTCCCAGGTATCCCTTGCTCAAGACACACCTGACACCCTGCACACAGCCTGAGCAGTAGAGAGGCTGGCAGGGGCACTGGAGATAATTCAAATGAAAATAAGCAAGACCAGGAAAAGAAAGAGAGAAAGAAGTTGAACGTTTGGAAGGAGGGGGGTACAAGAATCTAGATGATCATGCTATGGACCGAGAGTACTTTTTACAGAGGTGCAAGACGCTTACCAATCTCAGCCATTCCTTTAGGAATCCTTCAGTCTAAGGCTTGCTCAGGACAAAACAAGGGAATAACAGTTACAAAAAGACACCCCCCAAGAAAAACGACACAGTAGCAGCCACAGCAGAAAATTTGCCACCAGGCAGTGTGGGGGGGGGGGGAGAGCTAAGATACCTTTGGGCTCCTGTACCAGCTTTTCAGGGCATGCTCATGCAGGACATTTGTTGTCCTTACAGTTCACACACAGGCTGGGAAATCATTGCACAATGGCCCCAGGACTGCCACAGACGGAACTGGCACGGCAACTCTGCCACCACTACAGGCTAATTGGGGTTCAGTTTTACAGACCCAAAGAAGGTGACTCTCTGCGCAGCCGCACTTCACTGTACTGATTCCTAAAATCGTATGCGCTTTATATTATTTGGGCCTTCCAATCCTGAAGACCCTACCAGTATACTGCAAATCCCCGACGGTACCCAAATATAGAATTTTACTTTCAAAAGCCAGATTAAATGCCCTGCCTTTAGGGGAACTAACAGGTAAAGGGAAACCCTTTTCTGAGCGGCTTTGCGACTGCAAATCAGGGAAGCTAGATACCATCTGGCACTTTTTCATCAATTGTAAAAAGTATAATGGGGCCCGAGAAATGGATTCCTAAAATGGCAATAATCTTTACAAATATTTTTAAAGACTTTTAAAGGCAATGAAGTCGTTTCCTACCAGCTACTCCCAACCTTAATGTAAGAGGGCTTCCCCAGCCTCGAGAATCAGGAATGCCCATTGGATCGCCTTTAATCTGGGAGTTTGCCATTGCCTGCCTCTGCGTAGTGACCCTGGACTTCCTTGGTGGCAGGATGGTGCTGCTGCAATCATCTTGTTGTGGCTTCCTAGAGGCACCTGGTTGGCCACTGTGTGAACAGACTGCTGGACTTGATGGGCCTTGGTCTGATCCAGTAGGGCCTTTCTTATGTTCTTATGTTCAGTTAAGTAGCACCCAGCGGGTATTGTGGAAGGCCTATGGCCGAG
Source organism: Euleptes europaea (assembly GCF_029931775.1). Taxonomy (NCBI): domain Eukaryota; kingdom Metazoa; phylum Chordata; class Lepidosauria; order Squamata; family Sphaerodactylidae; genus Euleptes; species Euleptes europaea. Next base: position 6,467,302 of record NC_079330.1, read on the forward strand.
CTGGGATTCGAACACAAGTCCTCCTCGACTCTATCCTCCGGTGGATCTCGCAAATTGTTAAGTTCAGGTAAAGAGACAACCCAAGGAGACCAAAACAGCTCTCCTCCAAGGTGAGCCAAGACGTCGTGAATTCATGCAGGCAGCTTAATTAACACAACCATTAACCAGCCAATTTGCTACAGCAGAAAGAAATCCATTCCATGCATGAGGCACACAAGAAACCAATGAGGAAGGAAAGAGAAAAGCGAAGCAAGGGGGCGGCGGAGAGAAAAATCAAGCCAACGGCCAGGAGGGATAGAGAGGACCCCATAGGGTTGATTCTGCAGGAAGACTCACCTTCGCTTTGCTGGCTCCCAGCGCTACCGCTCCCGTAGCTGAAGCCTGGGTCCTGGTATGCTGGTGGGAAACAAGGAGGAGCAAGGGGGTACTGGTAAGGATAGCCCTGCCCCAACGGCCAGGGTGTGGCTGGGTGCGGGAGGGGGCCAAGGGTGTCTTGGTCCGAAGCCCCGCTGGAACCGTTGTTAAGATTCAACGCCGCTAGATCTAGAGGTGGAGGAAAACGAACCGTGAGGATGATGCTGGGAAAACGACAACGAATAAATATGATTCGAGTCCCGAAGTACCTTACGGCCCGACCAGATTTTCGGCATAGGAGCTTTCGAGAGTCAAAGTTCCCTGTCTTGAAAATTCATACCCCGAAAATCTGATTGGTCTCTAAGGTGCTCCTGGTTTTCAATCTACTGCAGACCAACGTGGCTATCCTCTGAAACTAGTAATAAATAACTCTTTACTTACATCGGGGTTTCCAGCTTTTCTGAGTCAATGGCAAATCACCTCTGTTCATCTCTTGCCATGAAAACCCTACAGGGGTGCCATAAATCAGCTGAGACTTGATGGCATTTTCCACCACCACAGCTCCCAAAGCCTGATACAAGTTTAGGGGAGGGGCCGTGGCTCAGTGGTAGAGCATCTGCTTGGCATGCGGAAGGTCCCAGGTTCAATCCCCAGCATCTCCAGTTAAAGGGACTAGGCGAGTAGGTGATGTGAAAGGCCTCTGCCTGAGACCCTGGAGAGCTGCTGCCCATCTGAGCAGACAATAATGACTCTGATGGGCCAGGGGTCTAGTTCAGTATAAGGCAGCGTCATGTGTTCATGTATTGCTGTAAGACTAGTTCCAGATTAAAGGCGATCCAACAGGCATTCCTGATTCTCGAGGCTGGGGAAGCCCTCTTACATTAAGGTTGGGAGTAGCTGGTAGGAAACGACTGCATTGCCTTTAAAAGTCTTTTAAAATATTTGTAAAGATTATTGAAGACTAAGCAAGCATTAACAATACACAAAATATACTCTGTGTGTGTGTGTGTGTGTGTGTGTGTATAAAGTACCGTGAAGTCGCTGCCAATTTATGGCAACCTAGTAGGGTTTTCAAGGTAAGAGACGTTCAGAGGCAGTTTGCCATTGCCTGCCTCTGCGTAGTGACCCTGGACTTTCTTGGTGGTCTTCCATCCAAGTACTAACCAGGACCGACCCCGCTTAGCTTCTAAGATCTGATACAATCAGGCTAGCCTGGGCAATCTGCGTCAGGGCAAAATAAAGAAGAAGAGTTGGTTTTTATACCCCGCTTTTCGGTACCTTTAAGGAGTTTCAAACAGGCTTACAATCACCTTCCCCCCCCCTCCCCACAACAGACACCTTGTGAGGTAGGTGTGGCTGAGAGAGTTCGGAGAGAACTGTGACTAGGGTCACACCAAGGGTCACCCAGCAGGCTTCATGTGGAGGAGTGGGGAAACAAACAGATTAGAGTTCGTTGCTCATGTGGAGGAACGGGGAGTCAAACCCGGTTCTCCAGATTTGAGTCCATTACTCTTACTACACCATGCTGGCTCTCTCTGGAGAGATTTTTTTTTAAAAAAAGATGGCACGGTTAGATTATTGGTTGCTGTCAGACTTACTGCCACAGAGATCTCCAAAGACGTAGTAGCACTGCTCAGAAAAGGTGATTTTATTCACAGTGTGCCTGAGGTAGCCATGTTTCAACATGCTGCTGGCGTACTTCCGGGCCTCCCGTCGGTCTTTAAAGCCCTCCACGTGCGTGTAAAGCCAGTCGACCACGTCCGCTCCTGTAAAACAGGAAATAGGTAGTAAGAAAGGGACACAGCATCCTGCTGAGGAACCCTTACAACCACCCTGTAGGGTAGGGAAGTGTTATTACCCGAGTGAAGTCAAATGTAGTCACAGCGTTTCATGAGCATTTGATTTTTTTTCATTCTCCTTGATTTTTTTTCATTCTCCTTATTAATTCATATCGCTCTCTTCTACCCTAGTTCTCCATTACCCTTGCTCATCCACAGGGACGTGATTAAGTAGCCAGTAGATGTCCCGGAATGTATTGGGACTGGGGGAAATGGAGCTTCATCCCCACCCCCAACCATGTTGTTTCCCTGCCTTTCTCCCCACAAACACTAAAAGGTAAAGGTTAAGGTCCCCTGTGCAAGCACCGGGTCATTCCTGACCCATGGGGTGACGTCACATCCCGCTGTTTTCTAGGCAGACTTTGTTTACGGGGTGGGTTGCCAATGCCTTCCCCAGTCATCTTCCCTTTACCCCCAGCAAGCTGGGTCCTCATTTTACCGACCTCGGAAGGATGAAAGGCTGAGTTGACCTTGAGCCGGCTACCTGAAACCAACTTCTGTCGGGATCAAACTCAGGTCGTGAGCACAGCTTGGACTGCAGTACAGCAGCTTACCACTCTGTGCCACAGGGCTCTTCTCCCACATACACTGCTGGTGCTTAAACAGCTGAGCATGGCCCTATTTTTGGTGAAAGAAATGATGCAAAGGGGAAAGAGTAGAACTCTCTCTTCCCCAGTGTCACGGCCCCAATCCCAAATGTTTAGGGGCCAAAGATATGTACTAAAAATGGCACGCAAGCGTCACTGGGACCTGATATCGCGCCAAACAAAACAGTATTGTGCGAGTCAGCTGCAATTGCACATTCAAAGCAGCAGGAGGCAGTCTTGTCCTAGAGAAAATTTCAGTTAGCGGTTTCTACCTCCCCCCCCCACCCCAAAAAAAGGAACATTTTGCCCATAGTGGTTAGGACTGATATCACTGGGTGCAGAAACTCTGCAGGCCTTTGCCAGTTTCCTGACTCACCAAATTCAGGAAAAAATTCACGTGCAAACGTTGTCATTTTGTTTCCTAATAAACATTACTCTGAAGGAGAACCTTCGCACGAAAGTGGGAGATACTCACCTATTACTGCGTTGGAGATGGTTATTTTCAGCCACATCCTGTCCCGAATCTCGAGGCCCGAATCCGGCAACTGCATCACCTTGACAATAGTGGCCATGTCGCTCTTAACTGTTAAGGGGGACTCATCCAGTTCTGAAAGCCAGAAAAGGGGGGTGGAGAAATTTCACGGTCAGCAAAGCAAGAGATGAAGTGGGACGGAGAGACAGACAGAAGGCAGTTTCGCACAGAAGGGAGAAAGCGGAAGCCGTCAACCTTGGGTGGCAGCTGCTGAAGCAGGACAGAGCTGATGAGGCCAAGCCATGCGAAAGCTCGCCTGCAGAAGCCTCGCTGAAATGAACAGGCGTTTGGCGAGAGGAAAGGAGCCCTGTTTGAGCGGGACTGGCATCTCGAGTCGGCCCCCTGCCCTGGCTGAAAGATCTAAGCATCTGTGCTTTGCAGGCAGGTGCTTTGCAGGCAGGGGGTCACATGCCTCCTGTTAAGAGGATCTCGGGTTTGGGGAAAGACCTGACCACCCGGGATAATGACTGCCAGTCATGAAAGAGAACACGTGGACCAACAGTCTACTCCAGGGGTCAAACTCAATCGTTACGAGGGACGGATATGACATAAATGTCACTTGGTCAAGCAGGGCCATGCTTTGCCAGCCCAGATCAAGAGTGGGGGCGTGCGGCTGCCTCGGCTGGCTCGCGGGCCGGATAAGAGCTCTCAAAGGGGCGAATCGCCCATGGGCCTTATGTTTGACACCCCGGTCTACTGTGTATGAGGCCGTTTCAGATATCCGGGGCTGGGTCTGAAGAACTAGGGAAGTTCGCTTGTACAGCCCCCATTCATTTTAACGCGACTTGCGCAATAAGTTTAAGTGGATTGAGCAGGGTAGTGTGTGCGACATGAATTGTCCTCCCCTGCAGCCAGCCCAGCGTTCAGGGGCCTGGCTGATCTGAAACGGAGGCAAGAGTCACCCAAAGAATGTGGAAACTTGCACGTCTGTGCTGTTGAGGCTCTGTGCTGAACAGGAATCCAGATCGGGTGCTGAGAAGGCTGAATTCTGCGGCCCAGTCGTCTCATGCAAATTACAATTAGTTACAGAGCCGTTGGCAGAACTCGCAGCCATTCAGCTCCAACGGCACTGGATCCAAGAACAGCTGTTACGCCTTTAACCGAGTTTCAGGCGCTGGTGGATTTGATGCAGGCAGGCATTACGAGGAGACAAGAAAAAGCTGGGCAGGTCGGAATTCTAACCATCCGCCAGCAGCTCCTTCTGTCCTTTGGTAGGGCATGGAATTGGGACCGCATCATCATCTGCCCAACATATCCATGCATGCTGCCATGGTCATAATTTCCCTGTGGCAGGAAACAAAGTGAGCCCAAGAGTAACTAAGGGCGAGGGTGCTGAGCTGTAAGCAACCGGGAGAGCTGACAAAGTAGAGAGAGAGGAAAACAAGTCCTGGAGGTCCGGGCCCAAGGAGAATCCAGCAGGAAGGGGAACTAAGACCCAGGGATGGCAACCAGGCCAACTAGACCAAATTGACAATTGCTCGGGCAAAACTCGAGCGTGAAACAGCACTTTTTATATCCCTTCCAGGCAGACATTAATGCACTGCCTGGCTGGGTAGATTTACCTGGAGCCTAGGAGAACATCATGGCGTCATTAAGCCTGCAACTCTTCCGCTCACCACAAGGGGCAGCACAGAGCAGACCCGAAGGCTCCCTATTTATTCCAATTCCAGCCGCACGGTTTGAATTAAGACCCCCTTATCGGCAGAAAACCCCACAGACCCACACTTTGCTTCATTTCCACGCCTGTAAAAAGAGAAAGCAGCGAATGCCACAAGACAGACTGGGAACATTCATCTCTTTGCCATGCACCTCCAAACACACAGCACACATCGTCGGCCATGTGCTGTTCGCCCACAAGGCTGCCTGGCTCCTTACACAATCAGCTGCCAGAGCTCTGCGGCCAAAGTTTGGCTTTGCCTGGAAGTTAGTTTGGTTAGTAGCAAGGAAAAAAAAGCAACGTGTGGTTTCATTTAAGGACATTCCAATTGTAGCGTGTAGGGAGCAATAAAACTAGAGAGCTGGTCCTTGTTTTGGAGAGAGCGACCCTGTTACAAACAGCTGGCGGGGGAGTGGGGGTGGAAAGTTGCCTGGATCTGGGGTTCAAAGCTGCCCGGCTTGGTTCCTATAGTCATGCTTCTGAAAATTGATCTTTCTTAGAAGGGGGTGATACTGGTTGAAACCCAAGCTTAATTTTTTTTTTAAAGGTCATTCTTAGACTACATGTACCCAAAAAAGGTGGTGGAAAGGGCCGTCAAGTTGCAGTCAATTTATGGCTGAACAGAGACGGTTTGCCACTGCTTGCTCCTGGGTAGTGTCCCTGGCCTTCCTTGATGGTCTCCCACCTAGGAACCAACCAGGGCCGACTCTGCTTAGCTTCTGAGATCTGATGAGATTGGGCCACCCAGATTAGGACACTGTGTCGGATGCATCTATTACTTCCATCTTCTGTGGCATGGGATCAAGAGGCTCAGGGCTTTTTGAGTGGTGGCAAAGCAATCGTGGACTTCTTTCCCACGAGTCTCACTGGGTGCCAAATCCACGAGGCACATCAAAAGCAATAAAGAGGAAGCCCGTCCATCCAGAGGGCTGACCAAGCAGGTACGTATGCACCTGACTGTCAGCATTCCCATTTTAATCCCGAAGAACACCCCAACACACACACACACACAAACCTGAAGAGCTCAAAAGTCTGAGAAACAATGCCATAAAACTTAACAAGGAACACAGAGGTGCTGAAAAGCACCTGTTCCTTCCTTGATCTATTCATTTTTCTTCTTCACGATATATGCCTGCTTGCCAACTCTGCAGGGTTTAAAAAAAAAAAAAAACCACTCCTGCTCAACCCCCTTCTCCTAGCAGCCCAATTACGAGGGCACCTTTTGTCCCGGGTTCCCAAGCTCATGTTGCCACATATCAAGGCACCTGATCCGTCTTGCATCTCCAAAGGAATGCAAACGATGTCATGGTCACCCGCTGACAACCATCAGCGGGCATCTGAGACTTCTGTAATCTGAAGCATGCACAGAACAGGGGAGTGTGTGTTTTTTTAATAGGGAGGGGGTGATAAAGTTATGGCAAGTGCTCTTCTGGCTGATAATTTTTTTGTTTTTCAAAAACGAAGAGACCCCGTTGCTCTCATTAACAAGGGTGAAGGACCCCATTCCGGTCTGTAGGAAAAACCATTCTCTGCCAAGATGAGGCCACTAGACTAGCTGCCGCCTTATTAGGCAGCCAAAAAGTGATGCGATCAAATCTTCGCAGGACTTATTTTTAAGACGAATTATCAAGGGTTCAGCCACGAAACTCTTGGGACTTGTAAGCTATGTGGATTGTTTATGCAGGGCCTCAAAAAGTTGCTTTAAGACACAGAAGGAACAAGGGGGGGGGGTCGAACACCAGCCAGGGAAGGAAGGCAGCATGGTATAGCCTGACCTCGACAAATCTCGGAAGCGAAGCAAGGTTGGTACTTGGATGGGAGGCCACCGAGGAAGGCCCCGCAGAGGAAGGCCATAGCCCACCACCTCTGCGTCTCACTCGCCTTGAAAGTCCCTTGCTGGGGTCGTCCTAAGCTGGTTGTGACCTGAGGCGCTGAAATACATCCACCGCTGGTCCCTAGGATTGGCAGGCAGTACGAGGAGTCTGGATTGGTCAAGGCTTGGTATAAATATCAACTGGAGCAGTAGCTTCTGCCGGCTGCATCTTTGAGGTTCCACTCAAAGGTCAACTCAACCTGCGGATTGACCAGCCAGCCTTGGGAACCCTAGCCTGGAAGCCCACGACATCAGCCTAACCGCTGATTGTCACTCTACACTCCGACAGAAGCAAATGAGTTTCCACACTAATGTTTGTCCTATTTTGTCACATCACTTGTTGTAATATAGCACTACTTGTTAGCGACTCATTTTTGGTTACTGTTTTTCTTCTTGAGTAATTATCCTTACAGGACCTAGCCCTTTTTGTTGTTTGAACCTCCAGGTACTAGCTGGAGATCTCCTGCTATTACAACTAATCTCCAGCCGATAGAGATCAGTTCACCTGGAGAAAATGACCACTTTGGCAATTGGACTCTATGGCATTGAAGACCCCAGGGTGTCTATTGTGGGGAGGGGAAGGGAAGGGAAGGTGATTGTAAGCCAGTTTGATTCTTCCTTAAGTGGTAGAGAAGGTCGGCATATAAAAACCAATTCTTCTTGGAGGGAGAAATGATAGAGTCGCCTTCTCCATGTTGGGAAACACCTGGAAATTTGGGGGTGGAGTCCAGGGAGGGCAGGGGGAGGGAGGGACCTCAGTGGGGTATAATGCCAGAGACTCCATCTCCCAAAGCGGCCATTTTCTCCAGGTGAACTGATCTGTCACTTGTAGATCAGTTGTAATAGCAGGAGATCTCCAGCTACCACCTGGAGGCTGGCAACCCTACCGCGGGGACTCTTTTTGTTTTTTGCATGGAACATTCATAAGACCCCTAAGGAGGGCGGGGTTTGGGGAAGGGAGGGACTTCAATTGGGGTATAATGCCATAGAGTCCATATTCCAAAGCAGCCATTTTCTCCAGGTGAACTGTCGGGACACAGGGCTGAATGAACCAGGGGCGCAAGGACGACTCCTTTTCTCTCCACGTCCGAGAAAGCAAAATTAGAGCTGGGCCCTTTAAGGGCTCCACAAGAATCCAGTAAGGCCACCTGAGACATTCTGATTGGACAACTGCTGCTCTCTCTCTTAAAGGGCCAGACTCCCTGCGACGGGGAAGAGAAGTTTTATGCTCCCTACACGGTGGGAATCCAAACGGTCGTTTTGTTGCGGCCACTCTTCGTTTTGTGTATTTTATTTTTTCCGTTTGTTTCGTTTTTGTACAGCTCTACACTGCCGGCCCTGCGCAGGAGGAAAAACTTCCCGGTTCTGGCAGCAGTGCGACTTACTTTCCGAATCGGGAATTGAGCTTGTTAGTGAGGAGCTGGTAGAGGTGATGGTGCTCATGGAGGGGCTCATACCGTAACGGGGGTACGCTCCCGTCAGGGCCGTGGTATGAGAGATCCAGGCCGCGGGGTCGATCGGCCGCACCGGCTCAGCTGGAACGTGCAAAAGAGAAAAGAAAAGAACACAGTGAGAAAGCCTCCGACATGTGGCGCCTGCCCCAAATAGGTTCCCCCCAGAATGGCTGGGAAGGAACATTGTGAATTTATGCCCTCTTGCCCGAGTAAGCACCACAGACTTCTGGGTACTGAACCTGGAACCTCATACCTTGTGGCTGGTGTCAGGCCCAGCTAGTTACCAGGGACTGTGCACTTGCAGGATTTAGTACCCATTTAAAGGTAAAGGTTCCCTGCGCAAGCACTGGGTCATTCCTGACCCATGCGGTGACATCACATCCCGACTTTTACTAGGCAGACTATGTTTACGGGGCGGTTTGTCATTGCCTTCCCCGGTCATCTACACTTTACCCCCAGCGAGCCAGGTACTCATTTTACCGACCTCAGAAGGATGGATGGCTGAGTCAACCCTGAAACTGACTCCCGTTGGGATCGAACTCAGGTCGTGAGCAGAGTTTGGATTGCAGTACTGCTGCTTACCAAACTGGCCATGAATTCGTATGAATCTTTGTGACCCATAAGATCGAGCAACATGAAGAAGCCGAGGAGGAAAGCTGGGACTCAACTCGGAATAGACGAGAGGGCAACGCGGAAGCTACAGGCTGTCCGCGACTATGTAGCAGCCTCGTACAAACCACTCTACAGGATCAAACCGAGTTCCATCAAGTTCAGCACCTGGATCATAAGAGCAGCTAAACAGATCACTTCTTGAAGTTCCCAAGTCCTTCCCTGGGGTTTGTTTCCGGCATCTCATGCTCAGAGATATACTACCTGTTAACCCAACAGTTCTATTTGTGACCAGACACTGATCAAACACGGATCTCTCATTACTTTTCATTGCACCATGAGGCAAGGAGTTCCAGAAGCTAATTCTGTACTACACGTAGGAGTGCTTCTTTTCGTCAGTCCTAATTCTCCTGGTGACAAGTTTTACTGAGTGACCCCCATGCTAGGTATGACGAGAGGGTGAAAAGGCACCCTCTCCCCATCTCGTTCACCCATCCTTTTTAGAAACAGGGCGATCTCCCACACTGTTGTTGCCACAAGGATTTGCTCACTCACCCCTGGGGATTGTGAAATAACTCCTCGGAGTGGGATCCCAGCATTTGGCTACTGTTAGGCTGATGGGTCTGCAAACCAAACAGAACTGGAGTCAAGTCAAGGAAATGACCACCTTCGGTAAGATTCACGTCATGTTTTGAATCAACCACCAGGTTCCAGGGCTTGTTTCGAATCTCACCGTACCTCCAGACCGCCTTTCTGAGCCAAGCGACATGCTCAGAAAAATCGCATTATGACGTAAGACTCACTCTTCTAGGGTTCAGTGATTTTCCAGTGTAAAAAAAAAGATCTGATCAAGAATTCTTTAAAGCATTTAAATAAAGTTTAAATAAATAAAGCATTTAAATAAAGCATTTAAATAAAGCTTTAAAAAATACTTGACCAAATCTTTTTTTTAAAAATAAACAATAAAAAAAGATATGCTTAAATTATAAGCTCTAGCAAGTTATGAAATGAAATCACTCAGTGGCTACTGTGCAACCTCATTTTTTAAAAAAATTGTGACAAATTAATCTCATTTAACAATTTACTCAAGTGTTCTTCTAGAATAAAAGACAGAGAGAAAGCACCAGAATCACCCTATGGTTTATATAATGAAATTAAAACAGAAATAAAGCAAAATCGGCAATGGGTGATTGCTTTCTCTTTTTTATATGTACTGTCTGTATTTTTTAGATTTACAGTGGCTTTTGGATGTAAACTGCTCCAAATCCCATAGACTGGGGAAAAAGTAAGATATAAAATATTTTAAATAAATACAACAGCAAGTATTTTTGTAAAAGAGTCAGGGTTTTGCTACCAAATGACAATAGAAAATGGCATTTACGGAATATCTGACAATTTTACTGCAGTCAAATAGTATTTATTTATTAGAGCTGGCATCTTCCATAACTTTAAGCTTGTTGAACATATTCAATTGACAATATTTGACCAGTCCACTGACTGGCATTCCCAACTCTAGATGGCATTCTCATTTCCTTACCCTTTGGTTCTCCTCCCTTCAGACTGAATACATGGGAGCATACGTTGTTGTCCGAGACCACTGGTCCATCTAGCTCAGTGCCTGGACCTTGCAGGATCTGGCATCTACCAGGGTCCAACTGGCAGAGCCAAAACTTCACATACACGTTCTGCCAGCCCCACACCACAGCTAGACATGGATCTCGATCTTAGAACTAGCAACGAACGACCACCTTCAACAGCCATCACTCACCCGGGCTTGGAGACGATTTCGCGTAACACCCTCACTGCGTCATCGTTGCTCATGTTCTCAAAGTTGACCTCGTTCACCTGGAAGGCACCATGAGAAGGTTGTTTCTTAGATACTTGGTCTTCAGATCGTCAGTTGGGGTCCTATTCCACCTTTGGTGGCCAGATTGGTGGTGGTTCCTCCATAGGAAAAAAATCCCTGCACCTAGGAAACGGGCAGGTCAGGGAGAAGGGTTCGAGCCCAGATTTCTTCCTGCCCTACTAGCTTTTTTTTTTTTAACGAGCAAGAAATTATTTGGTGTGAAGGTGCATCCGGTTAAGTGAATCTAAAGTGGTCAAACCAGATGCAGATTGACTACCTTTGTTAGATTTAGAGCCCCTAAACTAGACCCTCTTCTCAACATTGCCTTGGCTGATCTAGATAGCCCAGGCTAGCCTGATCGTGTCAGATCTCGGGAGCTAAGCAGGGTCGGCCCTGGTCTATATTTTGATGGGAGACCTCCGAGGAATACCAGAGTCATGACATGTAGGCAGGAAATGGCAAACCACTTCTGAATGTCCTTTGCCTTGAAAACCCTATGAGGTCACCATAAGTCAGCTGCGACTTGACGGCAAAAAAAAAAAACTCCTTATGCCTGGAAATCCTTCCCAAAATGTCCACATGATGCCACCTCTCTCTCTGTTGACAAACAATATACTTTGGGATCTACAAAAATTAGAACAGCAACTAATTTCGGAATCTTAAGAGAGCCAGAGAACTACTATCTTATGGAAGATAAATCCCCTTAAACATCAGTTAAATTTGGTGGTCACAGAAGAGATGAATAAAAACTTGAAATCTGCGAACAAAGATATTTTGAACATGCAAACCGCCCAGGTAAATTTTTGGCTAGTCAACTAAGAGATTCCTTCCAAAAAAGAATTATAGCCAAAATACAAACTACAAAAGGACCGGTTTATACAACAACAGACATACAGAAAGAATTTGTAGCTTATTATACCAGCTTATACAAACAAGATGATATTTCAGGTAAGAAAATGGAGAAATTTTTACATTCTATAAATATTAAAAAATTATCATCAGCCCAACAAGAGACTATTGATGCTCCAATTTTTTTAGAAGAATTAGAAGAAGCCTTCATTAAACAAAAAACAGATAAAACTCCTGGACCTGGACTGCCTGCCTCCACATCATGACCCTGCTTGGAGGTCTCCCATCCAAATGCTCGCCAGGGTCGAGGCTGAGGGTGTGTGACTGGCCCGAGGTCACCCAGTAAGTTTCCATGGCAGGGTGGGGATTTGAACCGGGGTTTCCCACATCCTAGGCCGACAGTTTAACCACTACACCATGCTGACTCTCATAAGGGAAAATAGGCACAATCTAGAGACCACCAGCTCAGAGCTGAGATATCTTGGGATATGAGAATGCTGAAGCCAGGGCGTACAGGACACATGAGGAGGTGTTTTCAGTGGATGCCCTTGGATGGATGAAGCGACCCTCACTCGCACCAACCTGTAACAGCATGTCCCCCGGTTCTATCCGTCCGTCAGCTGCCACAGCCCCACCTTTCATGATGGAGCCGATGTAGATCCCCCCATCTCCCCTGTCGTTGCTCTGGCCGACGATGCTGATCCCCAGGAAGTTGTACTTTTCTGAAATAACAGGGGATGGGGAGAATGCGTAATTCAGAACAAGGAGGCGGTGACCGGCCTGGACGTGCTAGGCCATGACATTCTAAAATGCCCAACTACTAGTTGGGCTGAATATGACCTATCGTCCCTCATGCACACCAACGACGGGTGCAGGACTGCCAAGGGATCTGGAGCCAGAACGGTTTGGCCATTTCAAAAGAACAGGTGACCCTATGGACACCTGAAGTTGCCTTATCAGCCAAGCCAGGGGATTGGTCCATCTAGCCAGGCAGTACATCTTTTGATGCTAGCATCTCCCCAACATCTCAAGCAAGATCCTTGTCCTACCACCTAAGCTGCTGTCAACTGAAAATGCACTAGAGCCGGGGTGTCAAACTCAATTGTTACAAGAGCTGGACATGACATAAATGTGACTTGGTCAGGTCGGGCCATGCCTCGCCAGCCCAGATCAAGAGTATTTGTGGGGGTGTCTGCTTCGGCTGGCTCGCGGGCCAGGTAAGAGTTCTCAAGAGGCCAGATCCAGCCCGCGGGCCTTATGTTTGACACTCCCGCACTACAGTTTGAATCTGGGACACTGTACATGCAAAGCGCCTGTTTACAGATTTATTGCCATTCCTTTGCCTTTTCAGCCTACTGCCTACAGCGACTTTGTTCCTTAAGATACTGAGTTTCCAGGCAGGGTTCCCTGCCTCCTCTAGCCAATTCCAACCCTCATCCCTTCAGTCAACAGCCCCCACCTCTCCTGTCCCTCCATGCGAGTTTCCCCACTCAGCCTCCTTCCCTTGCTGTATCTATCTACCCACATTGTCGGTATTGGGACCCAACCCTTCCCCCCTTTGGCAGTCTGAATGCTTGTGAGCATCCCGTGACCTAACGGCAGCTCAGCCAATAGGCTTACCCATGTTGAGAGTGACGGTGATGATGTTCAGAGACATGGTGGAATCCGTGATGCTGCTGAAGGACGACGACTGGAAAACATCGAGAGAGGCTCGTAAGGACCACGGCTGTCAGAAGGGCTGACTGGGCAAGCTCATTGAGAGAAACAATTTGGAAGACAGCCTAAGAACATAGCTGAAGAGGATGTGGACATGCGGGTTCGGAACCGCCATCAAGGGTGTCACCAGAGGAGGGGAGGAAGGAGCCAAGCCCCTTTCCACTGAGCCTGAAACAAGCTCCATTTATGAATAGGGTTGCCAGGTCCCTCTTCGCCACTGGCGGGAGGTTCATGGGGCGGAGCCTGAAGAGGGTAGGGTTTGGGGAGGAACTTCTATGCCATAGTCCAATTGCCAAAGTGGCCGTTTTCTCCAGGGGAACGGATCTCAATTGGCTGGAGATCATCTGTAATAGCAGGAGATCTCCAACTAGTACCTGGAGGTTGGCAACCCTAATCCGTGAAGGATGCTGGTACATACTGCTAACGTTTATGTTCAGCTGTTTTGTGAAGGTAATCTGCTCTGAGAACTCAGGCGTTCCAAAGCAGCAGAACAACCAAACAGGGGGAGGGGGACTCAACCAGATATGTAGAAGGAGCTTCAAAGGTTGAGCTAGAAACTATAAACTATAACAAAACAATTATGCTTATTACAAGGTGTACATTATAACATTGTTAATACAGGCCCTATTTTTTTAACAGTTTTACAGTGTTCAAAAGTGGTATACAAACACAGTAAAGAAGGGAGGGGGGAAATTGAACAAGAGTTGCAAACATTTCAAACAAAAAGTTTCAACCATTTACAAACAGTCCATTCACTGTACAGCCAGTTCGGAAGAGGAAGCCCCCACCGGCCCCATTTCTCTAAAAAACAGCCGTTGTTCAATTAAGGAAATCTTTCAATGCAATCCTAAGGAGAGTTAACTCCACTCTAAGCCCATTGAAATGAATGGGCTCAGACTGGTGTTAACTCTCCTTAGGATTGCACTGTTAGTTATATGACTGATGAAGTCTGCAGATGAATGAACCAATCGTTATGAAGAAAGAGGGCATCCCCCCGCTTCATGGTGCATGTCTATTTCTCAACAAGCACTGTCTTAGAAGAGGCATTCCCCCATTTGGAAGAGGCATTCCTTCCAGTAGGAGAGCATAGGGAAAACGCCGTTCCTAAGTTGGCAACTGTTCATACTTCTCTAAAAACCTGTATTAAAAAATAAGGAGGCTTTTAAAAAATGGGCTGCCTAACCCTCTAAAATCGGCCACAGCACCAAAACTATTTGCCAACTGATTTTTGATTTTATTTCAATTGGATTTTAACTGAATTGATGGTTTTAATTAATACTGTATGAACTGAATGTTTTATCGTTTTATGCTACATATTGATGTAACCTGCCCTGAGCCTGGCCATGGTTGGAATAGGGCCAGATATAAATCTAGATAACAACAACAACAACAACAACAATAATAATAATAGACAGTATTTAACCTATCAGAAGATTTTAATTAATTAATTGACTGCCTCTCAGCCGCACCCTCCCACTGATTTTGACTCCCCTCCCCCCGCCCAAGCAGGCTTACTCTGTCAATCTGGCGCATCTTCTGTTTCCTCCGCCGGCGTTTGTGCTTCCGGATGAGGCGGGAAGAAGTGCTTTGCTGCGTTGAGCTACTCAGCCTGGAGGAGAGGAGTGGAGAAATTCAGAAGAGCCACATGAAAGAACCACACGTGGCTCCCGGGCCACCAAGCGAGCATCGCTGGCCTAGGTAGTCAACATGGCAAGAGAAGCACAGGGAAGAGGAACCGTGCTCCTGCAAATGACACTGGCGCTAGCCAATAGGTGCTGGACCAACTCAGGTAATCACATTTCAGGGAGTGGGGCTTTACTGGATAGCATTGAGGCGGTGTGGGGACTCCGGTTCGATAGCTTGAGGTTTCGATTAGAGGGTTACTTGGTTGCAAAGAGATGCATTGCATATATCACTGCAGGACAACCGTTTCAAGCCAGGGACCCACCTTTAAGCTCAGTCTGAAACATGAGGTAAGGTAAAGGTAAAGGTCCCCTGTGCAAGCATTGGGTCATTCCTGACCCATGGGGTGACGTCACATCCCGACGTTTCCAAGGCAGACTTTGTTTGTGGGGTGGTTTGCCAGTGCCTTCCCCAGTCATCTTCCCTTTACCCCCAGCAAGCTGGATCCTCATTTGACCGACCTCGGAAGGATGGAAGGGCTGAGTCAACCTTGAGCCGGCTACCTGAAACCGACTTCCATCAGGATCGAACTCAGGTCGTGAGCACAGCTTTTGACTGCAGTACTGCAGCTTAACACTCTGAGCCACGGGGCTCCTCTGCAACATGAGACCCACTTTTAATTATAGAGAGAACACAGCTTTCTTTCTCCTCTGCTCTCCAGGGAATGACTGGCATAGATCAATAGCGACAGCGGGTCTTAACAACCTGAAATTACTGCCGGTTTAATGAGAATAATTTACTGCCTCCCCCCCCTTTCCAAAGCAAGAGCATCCCCTCCTTCTCCTGGCCCATGCATAAATCTACCTGGAATAGCAGAGGTCAGAAGGGTCTGCCTGGGCTTTAAGGTGGTCTTGACCATATTACCCAGAAAAGCACACAGGGAAATCCAAACAGTTTGCTTGAGTCATAATTCTGACCGGTGGTAAACCCGTGTTTGGCCTGTACCAAGTCAGTTGGTGGGGAGGTGTCCCCCCTCCCAGGATCAAATGTTTATTCATTTTTTAAAAAATCACCCTGCTCACAGAAAGCTAGAGTGTCAGGGATACAGACAGGCTAAAACTCACTGGTGTGCTGATTTTCTCCATGCAGTGAGGAGGAGGAGGAAGAAGAGGAGGAAGAAGAAGAGTTGTTTTTTTATAGGCTGACTTTGTCTACCACTTAAGGGGAGAATCAAACTGAGGAACTGCTCTAACTGTTCGGAAATTCTTCCTAATGTCTAGACGGAAACTCTTTTGATTTAATTTCAACCCGTTGGTTCTGGTCTGGCCTTCTGGGGCAACAGAAAACAACTCGGCACCCTCCTCTATATGACAGCCCTTCAAGTGCTTGAAGATAGTTTATCATATCCCCTCTCAATCTTCTCCTCTTCATCACAAACTACAGGAATCTAAGTTATTATAGTAGACCTTCAAACAAGCATAAATTCTGTGAATTCCTCCAGGGCTTCTCGGACTGGCAGCCACTCTCCGGGGTCTCAGGTCTTTCCCAACCCCTGCTTGGGATCTTTCGCGGCTTAAGCAGGTTTTCTGTCACTGAGCCACAATCCCTTTCCTAAGAGCACCGCCATTTATCTCACATAACTCAAACACCTGAAAGTCTCCGCCGCCCCTAAAACAGGTTTGTCCAAACACATAACTGACCCCAAGTTCATTGCAAGAAAAGAGGGATACACCCTTTTAAAAGAAGAAGAGTCGTTTTTTATACGCCGACTTTCTCTACCACTCAAGGAAGAATCCAACCGACTTACAATCACCTTCCCTTCCCCACTCCGCAACAAACACCCTGTGAGGTAGGTGGGGCTGAGAGTCTGTGACTAGCCCAAGGTCACCCAGCGGGCTTCATGTGGAGGAGTGGGGAAACAAATCCAGTTCACCAGATTAGCCTCCACAGCTCATGTGGAGGAGTGGGGAATCAAACCCGCAGACTGGCCGCTCCAAATCACTCCAAATCTTAACCACTACACCAAAATTAACCAAAAAAACCCCCAGAATCCAGGCTGGAAAGCCAATCAAGAAAGATTCAGGTCTTACCCAAAAGACCAGGTCCTTGTGGCAGCACACGTCTCCTTGCCTAACCCTAACCAGAAAGCCCTCTCCATCATCTGAGGCGGGAGGAGGTCCGGCAGGCGAGGAGAACCGCCACTCTGCACATGCCCAGCAACACACTTGCCTGGCCACCTGCCAATTGTTAATACGTTTCTCCCTTTTCCCCAGCACCGAGGCAGCAGATCAGCGCCAACTGCTCCCCGGCCGTGAACATTTCTTACCCAGGACAAAAACGCGGAGTACTCACAAGCCGGAGGGCCGCGAGGAAGCCCACCTCTTTTGCAAGGCGGCATGGCTGTTTCCAGCAGGTTCCTTTCTCTTCCTAACCAGGTGGACCCAATGCCAGCCCTGGCAAACAAGCTCTCCGACGCTTCCCCTTGTAGCCCCAGACAAAAGCTTTGTTCTTTCCCTCTCGGACAAGTGCTCTCTGTGGGGAAAAGAAAGCCAGCCCCTTCCATCCACCCTCCCTCCCTCGCCGACGGAATGTCTCATCCGCTTATGAACATCATCTTTGTGATATTAAACCACATACCTTGGCACTTTCCGCCCGGCTCCTTTCCCTGGCCAGCCTGTTCCTCGAGCGTGCCAAGGTGGGCTGCCCCGGCTCAGAAAGCAACGGGCCCCCGTCGGCAGCCTCTGGGGGCTTGTATTTTTTTAAAGGGGGGTGGGTGGGAGATCAGGCACGGCGGGGCCCTGGGTTATTAAAACTGCAGGCTGGGATTTAGCCGAGTCGAGCGGGCTCCGGCGGTTCCACCCTGCCTGCCCTTAATCCCGTTCGGCTGCTATGGAGATATTCCGTTTATTTACTAAAATGGAAGGAGAGGAGGAAAGAAAGATATTGCGCTCCTCCGGGAGGCCTTCAGAGAGACGGGGCAGAATTCAAACACAGAGGTCTTAAAGGGCTGCGAATGATACGGGCTGGCGGACTTTGCCAAGGGGAAGCGCTGGCTGTTTTGCAGTTCAAAACGACACACCTCACACACCCCAAGATGGGGGCAAGGGGTCCCAAGCCAGAGCAGAATCTCACATGGCAAAGGCAGGCCTAAGATGCCAGACTGTGGGCAGAGCCAAGATGGCCAATGCCAGCTTATGGGGGGAGTCCAGATGGCACCTGCCAGGTTCTGGGTGGAGTCCCATCAGCAGGTAGATTTTTCTGTTGCTTCAGACCCTCAGTATCAGCGGCCATATTCGGGTCTCTGGATGCAGGACTGGGAGAGACGCGAGCTCCTCATTACCCCATATTTTTATATCCTCTAGAGCCAGCGTGGTGTAGTGGTTAAGAGCGGTGGTTTGGAGCGGCGGACTCTGATCTGGAGAACCGGGTTTGATTCCCCACTCCTCCACATAAGCAGCGGAGGCTAATCTGGTGAACTGGATTTGTTTCCCCACTCCTCCACATGAAGCCAGCTGGGTGACTTTGGGCTAGTTACTCTCTCTCAGCCCCACCTATCTCACAGGGTATTTGTTGTGGGGAAGGGAAGGGAAGGGAAGGTGATTGTAAGCAGGTTTGATTCTTAAGTGGTAGAGAAAGTCAGCATATAAAAACCAACTCTTCATCTTCTTGCATGAGGCCAGAATGCCTTTGAGCATGTGAAGACTGTTTCCTGGGTGACCTCAGTATTATAGAATCATAGAGCTGGAAAGGACCATCAGGGTAATCTAATCCAACCTCCTGCACACTGTGGGAAATTCCCAACTACCTCCCCCTCCACACACCCCAGTGACCCCTGCTCCATGCCCAGATGGCCAAGATGCCCTCCCTCTCATGAGCTGCCTTGGAGCCATCCTACCTCGCAGGGCTGTTAAGAGAACAAAAACTGAGGAGGGGAGAACCGTATATGCTGACCTGCCCAACGTGGAGGAAGGTTGGGAGAAAGACTTAGAAGTCAACTGATGCGTGCTTCTGTACCTGCTTGTGTTTTCGTCATCGTCAGAGTCGATGAAGCTGCTGGACTCCAATTCGCTGCTCATCATCGTAGATGAACTGTCGTAGCCCGGTGGATGCTCCCGATGCCGGTCGAGCTTGGGGTGCCCATTGATGCGGGAGACTGCGAGGAAGAAGGCGGCGTTAGTGGGGATTAAAGGGGACCAGAGCAACTGCCCTAAGAGGAGCGATTAAAACACTTAGGGCTGTTTAGCGTGGAAAGAAGGCGGTTAAGGGGAGACACGATAGCGGTCTAGAAAATTATGCATGTGATGGAGAGAGTGGACAGGGAGAAACTTTTCTCCCTCTTTCATCATACTAGAACACGGGGTCGTCTGCTGAAGCGGGAGGGTGAGAGATTCAAAACAGATCAAAGGAAGTATTTGTTCACACAACGCATGGTTAAATTGAGGAACTCCCTGCCCCAGGATGTGGTGATAGCTGCCAACTTGGAAGGCTTTGAGAGGGGAGTAGACATGTTCATGGAGGAGAGGGCTATCCATGGCTACTAGTAAAAATGGATACTAGTCACAATGCATACCTATTCTCTCCACGATCAAAGAAGCATGCCTGTTATATGAGGTGCTGTGGAACACAGGCAGGATAATGCTGCGGCGATCGTCTTGTTTGTGGGCTTCCTAGAGGCACCTGGTTGGCCACTGTGTGAACAGACTGCTGGACTTGATGCACCTTGGTCTGATCCTGCATGGCCTTTCTTACGTTCTTATGTGACAAACTGGCCCAAAATGTTTGAAGCGCCCCATCCACTCTGACCCGCATCCAGAGGGAAGGAAACGATTCTGCCCTTAGTCGGAATAGGCTTTGTAATGTTATCTTTGCAGCCAGATTTGATTGGCTACATGGTCCCTCGACATCGTCATACTTTTTCTGAGATCCCTGGTTGTTTGGGATCGTTCAAGGGTACAGCATAGCCCCCCATTAGCCTCAACTCCCTGTCAACGAAGCTGAAAAAATGGTTACACAATTCATTCGGCTACAGGTCAGCAACTGGAAGCCTTGGGCCCAAACCTGGCACCCCAACCCATCACCTGTTTCCCCCCTCAACTGCTGACTCAGAAGGAAAGTAGATATTTGGAAGAGGAATAGGGTTATCACACTAAGGGTCACAGGTATCAGGCCAGCAGCCCCTTCTCAAAAGCAGCCCTTGGGGGGAAAGTAGTCGCTGACTCTGGACTCTCGATCCACAACACAAAAAGAGAATCAGAACAGCCGTCCTCTTGGTATCCAAATCAAAAAGGGGCGGGGGAGACAAGCTGTAATACGAGGATGTACAAAACTGAACAGCAGTCCAGGCTATCACATAAATAAATGCCAAAAATGATATTCGCAATTTATATTTATGTATAACAGCTTCACACAGTCTATCAGTGCTTTTTGGAGAAGAAACGTTGTCGAAACAGGTGAATACCGGATCCCTGTCAGATGAAGAAATAAGGTGGACTTGATAATCTATGCAAACACAAGACAATAAACCACGGACTCTATGGTACCAACCCAGAGAATCAAGTTGCAACCGAAGTTGTATAAGGACTTTCCTCATGTATTAAGTCCTGGTAGATATTGTTTTTGTGACTATTTCAACATTGTGAATATAATTTTTGGCATTTGTTTATATGATAGACTGGACTGCTGTTCAGTTTTGTACGTCCTCTTGGTATCAGCAACATCTTTATGGGCTCTGCTCACTCTGCGGTTACCAAGGGAGCCGAAATATTCATCTTTGATGAGGGGAACTGGCCTTTCTCCACACACACACACACAGTCGTAAACCACGTGCGGCTGCAAATCTACTGAGGATTAGCAACCTGGCAGGAGCAAATTCTTCCCTGCGATTACTGGCATCTTGGAGGTGTCGACATGTCCGGGCACCTCCAAATATCTCCCCAGGCCCTGATGACCATGTCGACTGACTGGGACCACGAACTTGGGAGGGACAAAAAAAGTTCGTCAACCGGACGGAAAGGGACTGCCGGTCCCGAGTGTCTGATTCGGAGCCGAGCACAGATTCCTCATTCATTCCCGGGTCAATAATTGATCCCAGATGAAACAAGAAATAAAGCTCCCACCTATTATAGAGAATTAATGGCCCATATCAGTTGTTTATGTGGTTTCCTTCTCAAAGAGGGAAAGGCAGGAGGAGGGATGTGTTGGAATTCACACAGGGGGGGCAACTCTGGGGGAAGGAAAACACAGGGTCTGGGATTTTAACCCTTTGCGTGCCCCCTCTCAGATACAGAGGGATGTGTCCCATGCATCAGCTTGAAGATAGCTCCATCGGTTCAGGGTGGAGCAACATCGAGCATATCAGATCGGAACCTGCAATCAGGCGTACCAGTTGGCTTTGGGAAAAATTGTGCAAAATATTTGATGCAAAAAGTGGCAAGCTACTAGTCGCTATGGCTGTACGGACTACCAGAGATTGTTGTGGCCTTGATGCAATGAAGTCACCAAGAGATGATGTAGAGGGCCATCAGCTGTGGCTCACAGCCTAGCTCAGGGGTCTCAAAACTGCGGCTCCAGAGCCGCATGTGGCTCTTTGGCCCGTTGAGTGCGGCTCTCCGAACTTTATTCGGAGCCCCTGCTCTTGCGTCCACTCGCGCCGGCAGCCAGGCTGCGGAGCCGGCGTGCCTGAGAGAGAGAGAGAGCGGTTGAGGGGGTGCTCTGTCTCCCCCCCCCCCCCGTGGAGAATGGCCTGGTCCCCCTTTCCCTTGCCCTCAATGGTTGGGAGGCTAAAGCCTCCCCTGCCCTCTAGCTGCGTGATTGCTGGGCGGGCGGCTCGGCGGTTCCTGGCCCTCCCTGCCTATCAGCTGTTGGGCGGGGCAGGCTTCCTTTGGTAGACCTGGCCTCCGGCTGAGTCCCATTGGGAGGCCATGTCTACCCACTGGCTTTCTTGGCAATAGACCTGGACTCCGAGGAGGGGAAAAAGTTCCCCTTCAGAGGCCACGTCTACCAATTGGCTTCTATGGGCCTCCGGAGGCCAGGTCTACTGCCAAGAAAGCCAATGGGTAGACCTAGCCTCCCAATGGGACTCAGCCGGAGGCCAAGTCTACCAATAGGCTTTAATGGCGGTAGACCAGGCCTCCAGACAAGGACTCAGGACGGGGAGGGGGAAATGGCAGGGACTTACAATTTAATTTTTATCAATAAATAAGATCACTATTAAGTATGATATCAAGTTTTATTCAGTGTACCTATAGTTTAATTAAGACTTAAAACTTTAATTAAAGTTTATTAAGTTAATAAACAGTGTACCTACCTATATAGTTTAAGTTTAAGGAATTTGGCTCTCAAAAGAAATCTCAATCATTGTACTGTTGATATTTGGCTCTTTTGACTAATGAGTTTGCCGACCCCTGGCCTAGCTGCAGAACTTGCCCCAACCAGCGATGCTTGGAGCACCCGCTTCCACTCGGAGATCGCCCCAGAGGTTCCCTGGAGATCTCCCACTATTACAATTGATCTCCAGACAGCCAATATCAGTTCCCCTGGAAAAAAATGGCTGCTTTGGAGGGTGGACTCCACTGCATTATCCTCTGCTGAGATCCCAGGCTCCACCCCCCAAATATCCACCTATTTCCCAACCTAGAGCTGGCAACCCTAAATTGGCGCAGAAGGACATTTTGCCACCACACTTGAAAAGGCGGGATGGAACAAGATCTGCTCCCCCCGACCCTGCACTGGGGGCTAGATCAGGATCGGGGCCCTGAGGCATTCTTTAAATAGCCTTCCCCCACCAGCAGGTAGCCAAGCACAGTGCCCGTTTTACTGTCCTTTCCCGTTACTGACCTACTTTACTGGGCTGTTGTAAGAACTACAGGTCTAATGTGCCCGTGAAATGCTCTGAATACTCGATTTCCCAGAATTCTTTCAACAGGTCATACACATGCGACCAGCACAACTCCTCAGAAAGGGGTCCTATTCACTGGCTGAGGCATTACTTCTGGTAAAAAAAGAGGAAGTGACACAGGGTAGCTCTAGGAATCTCTGGAAATGCTATGGTCTTACCATAGAGTTTCTGGCGATTTCTAGAGCTACCTGTGTGTGTGTGTTTTTGTTTTTTTACCAGAAGTGACATGACATGGCAACCCATGTCACAGGGGCCCCCCATATCCCCACCAACAGCCCTCCGGCTGGTTGCCAGGCACCATACCCTCAGAGGTGACTTGACCTACCCTTAAGAAACCCGATACCTACAGCATTGTACGGTAGGCGGAGCTTCTGGGAAGCATCTGATTGGTTCCAGTGGCCTTAAAAAACGACGACCCTTCACGGCACAGCGTTTCCTGTCGTCGGGTCCCTGAGAGGAACGCGGCGCCCCACGTTGCCCATCTTGCTGTGTCCGGCCTCGTCCGAAACATTGCAAAAGCACCGCGGTGACCATTTTGTGGCCCGCCCTGCCCACAGCTGACCCGACGGCACTCTGACAAGAAGCTCCCAGCGTTTCACCTCGCCAGAAGGATTTGGTGGGAGGCAAAACTTGTAATAATAATAATGTATAACTTCAGCTCTCCAGATGGGGTATTAAGGACCCGCCATTCCTTTAGCCTCAGAAATTACAGAAAATGAAATACATGTACAGACTGGAATGTTACTTCCTCCATGTCAGATTTCTCAAGAAGGTCTTTTGCCTGGGGGGAAAATCTACCACCGAGCGCCCGGTCTTGCAAAGGTCTGGGGAAAACAGAACAGAAACAATTTGCATCATCTTTAAAATTAACCGACGCTGCCAAATCCCCCCACCCCGATAAATTTTGCATCCACAAGGAGTCATAAAATTTTGCACGAGGAGTCATAAAAGTCACTTTCACCGATTATCTTTGGCAGGCGCCAATCCTTTTTTTTTTTTTAATAGGATGGGATCCTAGGAATGTACCGGATAAACCTCTGTCCATAAGCCGTTCGAATTTGCCTGATTGCTTTCGACCAGCAGGGGCAGATTATAGCCATGGGGCTGAGGCAGAAGATGAATTTAGTGAAATGTTATTTACGGTTATCAGGGTTACAAACGTGTAATTAAAATAGCCACAAAAATTGGACGGTGAGTTCTCTTGCAACGAGAACATGGGCTTTTCCTATGGCACAGTACAAAAAAAAAGGAACCTTTACAGAAAAAGGATATTTATGATGTGATAAATGAGTTTTGCCCCACTTCAGCTTGGTCTTTGCATTCTTAAGACCCTTCGGGATTCTTCACCCACCTTACGGCTACAGATCTGCCATTCACATTTAACCGAAGGGTGAACCCTAGCCAGCAAACCCAAAGCACCGGTTTCCGGTATCTAGGGGCCAGCGGAGGAAGCAAAATTCCCCGTAAGGCATAAAGCCCTGCTTTGGGATATACTCAAGGCAACGTTAAAATAAAAGCAGCGCATTTTAATTCATCATCTGTTAATGTTTCACAATGAGCCTCGTCAGAGGAGCGGCTGGGGCTTGGAGGTGAAGCACTTGCTTCGAACAGAGGCAGTTCTGGGTTCGGTTTCCGGCATCTCTAGTTAAAAGAATCTCACGTTGGGAAAGAAGTCTTTCCACCTGAGATCCTGGAGCGCCGCCATCAGTCAGAATAGCCTATGCGGAGCAGAATGGAACGGTGATCAGGCCTGGCACGAGGCGGATCCACCGCTTCAGGGGATCAACCGTGATTCAGTGGTGTGGCCCATGCTTTGCAGGTGAAAGATCTCAGCCACAGTCCCCAGCATCTCAAGTTAAAAAGCAACTGAGAAAGACCTGAAGAAGGATTTGTGCCTTTGACATGCACACGTATCATAAAAGCCCATTTATTGGTTTACAACAGTCCCTCAGCTTGCAGAGCCAGCGAGTTGGCCAAGCGTTGCTCGTGAGGAGGAAATCATATATGCTTTGAAACCCACTTGGGGGCATACTCCCTCCTCGTTCCATAGCTATCCGTGGTGGCAAAACAGGTCATTGCAAGATGTTATTCCCATTTCACAGATGGGCAAACTGAGGGAGCAGAGTTGGCAGTGGGTGCCGTTTGGCTGTGCGGGGATTGATTTTCTCGGTTCAACGGGAATGGTACAAATGGTCCCCCGAGATTCACATTTGTACTGGCATTCCACACACAAAACAGGTAACGTGTACATGCTCCAGCAGCTACTGGACCTTCAGGATGAGGGAAGGTGCTGCTGTTCGGATCCAAGCTTGCGTACCTTGCGCCCTTAAATGTGCTCGCTTAGCCTTCTTTTAAAAGCGAGGCCAACACGTTTCCCCATGGGACTCTGTCCTTGCACGGTGCTACCCGTGCAGCCAGGGAAGCATGCTGGCTTCGTAGCCACATGTAAATCACAGTACAGGCTTCTCTTCAGGGGACTTTTTGTCTCTGGGGCACCGAAGTGAGCAATTCCACGCCCCCGATTAAAGAGACTATAGTTCTGCACCTTACGAGATCAACGGATTCGCAAAAAACCCTATAAAACAAGCAACAGAAGGGCTGATTCCACAGTTCTGGGGTGGGGGATGAAACCCAAGCAAAATGTAGCCCTGCAAATGTCTTTGGGGTTGCGTGCGTCAAGTGCCATCAAGTCGCTTCCAACTTACAGCGACCCTATGAATTAACAACCTCCAAAACATCTTATCGTTCACAGCCTTGCTCAGGTCCTGCAAACCGATCTTTGGGGTCAGACCGAACCGTATCAGTTTTATTCCGCTTTAGAGAGCGAGCCTGTTTTGTTCGCGCCCCCTTCTAGAATACTTCGGGGATTCTCATTCCTCCCGAGTAGCAGCTCGCAGGCGTACATCCAAACGGCTCCTCACTGCTGCATCTGTAACACACATGCCCACATAGAAATACCCTCTTCCCCACCCTGCCAAAAAGCTCCCCAAACATACCTGCGCTCTCTCATCTGTCATGCAACCGATCTTCTTGGGTTCTTCTAAGACCCCTTTAAAACAACCTTTCGGTACACCACATTGTGACTCAAAGGTACCTCCGGCACCCCAGCCGGCATCAATGGATTTGCCTCCAGCCTGCCCCCTTGGAATGTAGCCAATCAAAGGGGGCTTTGCAAATGATCTCCCAGTGGCCACGCTCCGTAGGATTAGGATTTCCTGGCCGGTGTTTTTTAACACAGGGTAGGTCAGCTGCCAGAATTAATATGCAAGCATCTGAAAAAGCAGGCCTGTGCCAATAAAAGCTTCTACCACGATAAATGGTTTGGCCTTTAAGGTAGCACAAGACTCTTGGCCGCAACGGTCTAATGCGTGTAGCTTTCTTTATATCTGGAAGCTTTTGGGGTTTTGTAAATACACCCCTTTTTTAAAAAAAGAAAAGAAACTGAACACGCAAATCCGAGTGTGTCTGAGAAAGGCACCTGATTATCAAGTACCATAATCCGACAGCCGGGACAGACGGCAAGTTACCCTCTGTCAAGTTACCCTCGGCTATAAGCTAGGATTTGCTGCCATGGAATGCGCAGACAGCCTGTTGGGGGGGGGGGGGTGTCACCCGTGGAAACCCACGTCCGGTCTCTAGGGACGACGGAAAAACATGACCACCCATGCCGAGGGGCTCAAGAGGACAGCCGCATGTGTGTGTGGGGGGGTGCCTGATGGGCTGGATTACGAGGAAAGACGAAAAGAGCTAAGCCCATGGAGACTGGCTAGGGAGAAACCCCTAGCACCAGCTTGTGAGTATCCGGAGGACAGAAGGGCAGGTCCAGACATGGTGACCTTGAGAAGGGAAAGGGGGCAAGAACTCTACCTTCCCACAGTCGTGGCTTCCAGTCTGGCTATACCAAACCAACGTGCAGCGTGTGAGCTTGCGCATGTGCGTGTGCAAGTATCCGCGTGCAAGTATCCGAGTGCCCGGCACCCATTCTGTATCTGCTGCAGTCGCTGCGGCAGATACAGAATGGCTGCCGGGCACGCGGATACTGGCTGCGAGGATCAAGCACACCCCCAGCACGGCTCTACAGGAGGGCCCCACAGCTCGGCTCGACAGCAGGGGTCCCCAATGTGGCGCCCGTGGCACCTGCTGACACCCTTGGAGGTGGGGCTCCAAGTGCTCCTGATGTAAGCATCCAGAATAAGTCATGCAAGTTCGCCAAAAATGCAGAATAAATTGTGCTAAAATCCCTCCACATTAATTATTATTATTGTTATTATTATTATTATTATTACAGTCCTTAGACCAGGGGTGGGGAACGTCAGGCTCGGGGGCCGTATAAGGCCCGCGAAATCATTTGGTCTGGCCCTTCATGGGTCCTGGCAGATCTCTAGCTCAGAAGGATGCTGCCCTGCCTGAATCTCTTGGGCCCAGCTGGGGACCAGAGAGCTCAAAAGTGAGTTGCTCTATGTGGCAGACACTCGGAGCCGTCTCTGGTCGTGCCTCTTGGCTAAATGTTTGACTAAATACAGCAGGCTAATTTTTAAGTTGATAATTTTGTATGGCCTGCGAATGATGTTATAAATATCCAAATGGCCCTTGGCAGAAAAAAGGTTCCCTACCCCTGCCTTAGACCAAGCATAAAATGTTTGCAGTTACATGGCGTACCCAAACCAGCAGTACAAAACACATTTTGATTAAAACACTATACAAAATATTACTCTCTTTAAAAACTGGTCAACCATATAAACTTAAACAATCCATCCCCTCTGCAACTTTTCACTTCTATTTCGATTTCCTATAATTCAATACCATTCTACAAAACTTGGCCGCTAACTTTGTTGCCTGAGAAAATTCGTCCTTAAGAAGGGTGCTAACTCTAACGGATTCAGGATAACCAGTGCTCTTTCTTAAAAGAGGGCCAAGAATCTTCTCCCTCTCCTCCTTATAGTAACTGCACCTAAGAAGGACATGTTTCCAGTGTTTCTGGTTCGCCGCTGTTTGCAGGGACAGGGCCTTTGTGAGAGGGGAGTCTTTTTTAATTTTCCTTCTAATGCTGCAGGGCCAAACATCAAGCTAGAGTAAACGCTCTCCTAATAGTATTTCCTTAATATCGAAAGGTATGTCGCTGGGCAAGGGATGTACTTGGTTTTGATAGATGCCCTAAAAAGGGGGGCTCCAGCAAGCCCTCCATTCACATAATGTAGACAGGAGACAGACTTCTAACTTTTCTAGGATCGCGGTTTGGATTGTCAGGGGTATCCTTCCCTTCCGAAACAAGGGAGCAGGCGCAGCTGTTTCTCCGAACGGCTCGAAGCGCAGATCGCTCCTGCTGTACCCAGGAATACGGGCAAGTGCCTGCAAATTACCATTCGCTAATTATTGTGTTTAAGAACCAGCCAGCTCTTCTAAGCCGAAGGCAACCCAGCCCGCCGTTTTCAAAATGCCAAATAATTCTGTTTTATGATAATGTGTGTTTTGCTGGGGTGGGAGAAGGAGGGGGAGCTTTTGCTTGCTGGGTTCCCCTTCAGCTTTTTAACTTCTGCTTATAAAAACCTAGCAATAACGATCATTAGATCTAATTTTTTTTATCCTGCCATTTTACTTTAACTGCCACTTCTAATTTAACTTTTAGACGTCGGATCATTTCTCTTTAGCGTTCTTTTGTTTCATTCGGGTCGGATGTAGTCATGGGAATTATTATTTAATCTCACCTGGACCCTATATCTAGGGTTGCCAAACTCCAGGGACTAGCTGGAGATCTCCTGCTATTACCACTGATCTCCAGCCGGTAGAGATCAGTTCCCCTGGAGAAAACACCAGCTTTGGCAATTCACAAAATCACACAAGGTTGGAAGAGACCACAAGGGCCATCCAGTCCAACCCCCTTCCATGCAGGATACCACAATCAAAGCGCTCCTAACAGATGGCCATCCAACCTCTGCTTAAAGACCTCCAATTAGACTCTATGGCATTGAAATCCCTCATGAAGCTGCCTTATACTGAATCAGACCCTTGGTCCATCAAAGTCAGTATTGTCTACTCGGACTGGTAGCGGCTCTCCAGGGTGTCAAGCAGGGATCGTTCGCATCACCTCCTTGCCTAGTCCCTTTAACTGGAGATGCCGGGGATTGAACCTGGGATCTTCTGCATGCCAAGCAGACGCTCTACCACTGAGCCAAAGCCCCTCCCCTCCCCAAGCCCTCCCATCCTTAGGCTCCGCCCCAAAAACCTTCCACTGGTGGCGAAGAGGAACCTGGCAACCCTACCTATATAAATATTTAAAAATCAATAAAACAAGTCAATATTTGAGGGCTGCAGACCACAGCGATCACTGTATGTTCAGGGTCCCTCTCTTAACCCTTTACTTTGCTCCTTTCATTCTGTGAAGCCTCTCAATACATTTCCAGCCCTTCAGCAATTCTCCGAAGCAAAGACGGACTTCAAAGGCGCTTCCCTGCTAATGATGGAGGCCGCCTGACCTGTTCGCTCCTGGCTCGTCTTCCTCGGAGGACAGGAAAGGTAGCAGAGACTTCCAGACGAGGGCCTTTTAATGTGTCAGGACAATTAGGCCAGGGCCTCGCTCCGGAGGTCAGCGCGCCTCCTCCTCGACTTTCATCAGAAGCCGAAATGGCCTCGTTGTGCGGGGCCGCAGAAAACGCTTTCACAAAGCATGGAATCCAACAGGCCCTTGACGGAGGGAAGGCGAGCAGCCAGAGAACGGCTGAACCCGAGGAACCAACGAAGGCACTTGGCTCAAACTGTCGGGGAAACCCATTAAAAATATATATATCAACTCAGGTCTTTTGGTGGCCATTCGGCGAGTCCTGCCCAATTAGTCGACTCCGGAAAAGAGGTTCTTGCTTCAGGAAAGAGAGCAGACAACTTTGACAGCTGCTCCAAAGAAGCCAAGGCAGTGATCCCTGCCAGCCTTCCTGCTTTAAAGCTCTGAAAGGGGAGGGGTCTCCAATGGAGTCTAGTAACGGGTCTGGTGGTCCTCCACTCTATAGCGGTGCAGCAGCTTGTCGGCAAAAAGAACTGCTGGTCAGCTGCACTGCAGCGCCCCCACTGCAGATGGACAGGGGGTGGAACAGCAGCTTGCGGCCCAGCGGGGAAGAAAGGAAACTGGGGCTGCCAACTCCAGGGTTTCCCAACCCAGAGTAAGCAACCGTACTCCTTGTGGTCTTGACACTAACCCCGTAAGTTTCAGGACCATCTAAGGTTGCCAGTTTCCAGGTGGGCATCCGGAGATCTCCCGGAATTACAACTGATCTCCAGACTACAGAAATCAGTTCCCCTGGAGAAAAATGGCTGCTTTGGAGGGCGGACTCTTATGGCATTATATCCCTCTGAGGTCTGTCACCTCCCCAAACCCCACCCTCTCTCCAGGATCCGCCCCCAAAATCTGTAGGAATTTCCCAACCTGGTGTTGGAAACCCTAACGCAGCCGTTTCCGTTGCCACTGCTAGGTGTGACGAAGAAAGGGAAAGGGAAGAAGTTATTCTAACAAGCAGGGACTGAAGCAAGCCCTTGTCAAGCTGAGCCTGAAGGTGGAAGAGGTCATAGTACAACTCAAAACAAGCTCAGATTTGCAAGCCCAAATGTGGAAGTTCAGATTTTGCACCCTCTGTTTTGAGACCTAAGACGCTGGAACAAGGCTGAAAGAGAGCAGTGCCTTCTCTTGGGGACGAAGCTCCGGGAAACAGGTTGGGCGAACGAGAGCCGGGCAAAGAGGTCCAATCTGCCTCGAGTCCCCCGTTAGAAAGGCAGGCTACAAATAACGTCAATTAAAAAAATAAAAAACCATTAGAAGTCGAGGAGCTATTCTGATCCAATGGGACGGTTCTGGTCTCGCGACTGCAGGGGTAGGCTTAGATGCCCCGCACCTCTCCTGGTAGACCCATTCAAAAGCACAGACATGCTTTTTGGGGAGGGGCTGTGGCTCAGTGGTAGAGCCTCTGCTTGGCATGCAGAAGGTCCCGGGTTCAATCCCTGGCATCTCCAGTTAAAGGGACCAGGCAAGCAGGTGATGTGAAAGACCTCTGCCTAAGACCCTGGAGAGCCACTGCCTGTCTGAGTAGACAAAACTGACTTTGATTAACCAAGGGTCTGATTCTATATAAGGCAGCTTCATGTGTTCATATTCTCTATAATTGGGGAGGGGCTGTGGCTCAGTGGTAGAGCCTCTGCTTGGCATGCAAAAGGTCCCAGGTTCAATCCCCGGCATCTCCAGGTAAAGGGACTAGGCAGGTAGGTGATGTGAATGACCTCTGCCTGAGTCCCCGAAGAGCCACTGCCAGTCTGAGTAAGACTTTGATGGACCAAGGGTCTGGTTCAGTATAAGGCAGCTTCATGTGTTCACATGGTACCAGTATCTGCTGTTTTCTCTCCATCCAGCCATCTGCCAGCCCCAAAGAAGAGGTGCCGAATCCAAAACCCTTTTGGCTCCTCTACCCGTATGACATCCAGGCAACATAGTGAATGGGGGGGGCACCTGCCGAGCTGGGGGGTGGTGTGGGGACCCCGGCCAAGCCTCTGAAGCATTCTGGACACAAACAAAACTGCCTCTCTTAATTATCTGCCTAATTAGGCTTTCTAGGGCCTCCCTTTCTTCCGACTCGTCTTCAGGAAGCAGAAGGAGGGGGCGGCCGAAATCTTTGTCCCAGCCAGCACGGGGTCCCGAGAACTCGCCTTGCCAGACCTCCCATGTGCCTAATTAAGTGCACGGCTCCACTTTCCCTTTTAATAGGACTCGGTCAACTTTTCCAAGCATCAAGTGCGCTTGGTCTTGAGAGGAGGTGGGAGATCCTCCCTCTCTGCCCTCTCCGGCAACTGCCCTCTTGTTCGGCTGGCCATCTGAAAAACAGCCAGATGCGCAGACAGAGCCTCGGCTAATTAGAACGGCGGGGAGGAAGAGAAGGGCGGGTTTCTGACCGCACCGAAAATGCCACGCATGGAAAACAGTGCCGCTGCCCCCCCAGGTCCCACAAAAGGTCTCTCGCTTCCATCACCTTTCCCACCTTCTCATGGGTAATTGCTCCTTTGTTCTCTAAGACATGGCCCTGACCTCCTCTGTTTCGAACCTCACTTGGAGAAGATCGATCTTTTCGGGCTGGCAGGGTTACAAAATAAATCGGCTCCTCAGCCGAGGCTGTGCCTCACTCCGCAGAGGAGGAACAAACCTCTACCCCAAACAACACTGACCCCCGTGTACATCTCAGCACAACCCAGAGGGTTTCGAGACCACTACAGACTAAGGCTGGGCATCCCACGGAGCCAACAAAACCTTGTGTTTCCCCAAATGCCATGTTTCCCAAGGACACACACTTGCATTCAAAGATACCAGTGAAGATCTGCCAGCGAAAGATCTGCACCAGCGAAGATCTGCCACCTCCCCATATTGTCTGCTCCCCCCTGATCTTCTCCACCTGTGCTCTCCTTTCCCCCTTGAAGCCCAAGCTGACTCTTCTCCCCTATTTTCCCCCTCTCTCTTATCTCCTGGTTGAGGCCATGGAACACCAGATGCCATATTGGGATGCTTCTACTATGCACAGACATTGCTTCCCCCATCCCCACTTCTACTGGGGTTTTAACCCCACAGTGACACTTAGCAGATAAAGTGTAAGATTACGAAGAAGCAGCGTTGAAAGAGCATTGTATGCATACTCAAAGCACTCTGGGCACACCATCTCCATCACCCCTATGACAGCCCTGTAAGGTAGGCCTGCACAATTACTCCACTATTATAGATGGGGCTCTGAGGAAGCTGAGAGAATGGCGGTTTAAGACCAATGAGGCTAAGGCAAGAATCAGAAAGAGGATCTCCCAGCCTCCACTACTAGGGCTTTTACCCAAATAATGGGACGGCTGCTCAGGGTCCCATTCCTGATTGCCTGCTTCACAGCTGTGGTCTAGGCCCTATTATGGGACTTTCCCAGCCCTCCCCTTTCCACTCTTATTCCCATCATTCTTATACTCCCAGAAACCCCAGACAGTAGATCCCTGTTCTCCTGGACTTATACTGCAGCTGGTCCATATTAACTGACGTGGACATAAGAGCATAAGAAGATCCCTTCTGGATCAGACCAAAGTCCCAAAAAGGCCAGCATTCTGTCCACAAAGCGGCCAACCAGCCTGCCCCTAGGAAACACAGGAGCGGGATGACCAATGTGGGTCCTAGCATGAATAGGAGCTTAAGAAGACCCAGTCCCCCACAACATGTCAAATAACTCCCACTTCCTATGCAGTCAGCAGATAGGTTATAAATAGTGGCTACTGGGCTCCCTAATAGGCCATGCATGAATCAGAACCCGTTTCCTCCTATTGTGCACGAATCCGCTTAGTGCAGGGATGGCAAACATAAGGCCCAGGGGCCAGATCCAGCCCCTTGAGAGCTCTTATCCAGCCCGCGAGCCAGGGGAGGCAGCCACCACTACCCAGTCCTGATCTGGGCTGGCGAGGTATGGCCCGGCCCAACCGAGTGACATTTATGTCATATCCGGCCCTCGTAACAAATGAGTTTGACACCCCGGGCTTAGTGGCTTCCGAAGGCAATATTTGATGTGGAACCTATGTGTCAAAGCACGCCATGCTCGAGGCGACCCTCTGAATGAGAGGAACACAGAACGAGAGGAAGCCGCTTACCGTCTTCGTGGCCTTCCCGGATCCTCCGCCGATGTCGCTCTCGCCGGTGGCTGATGACCGACTCCGTCCCCGTTTCATTGTCCAGCCCGTCTCGGCTGCTCGCGGCGTTCGGGCTGCGGAAAAGGAGAAAGATGCGGTTGCTGTTCCAAATAAGCCCACACTTTTCAAGGGGAACTCCCAAAGCCCTTCCGCGTAGTTAGTGTGAACACGTTAAAAGCCGTTCCCAAAACATTCAGCAAAACTTGTGGCACAAGCACAGTGGGACAGTGACATAGAGAGCGCTTGTTTGTCAGATGCGAAACTTAAGAATTTGGCAAAAGCCGTCTCAAACATAAACGTGGGACCATTTGTTGGAAGCCGCCCGAGTGCCAAACGCTTACGGCTATCTTAGCCTATGACCTTCATGAATTTCATTTACTTTTGCATATGAATTACAAAGTCAGCCAGTCATCTCAAAGGGAGAAAAAGCATCCTCGTCACCATCCTCGTCACAAAAATAACAGATGTGCAGTGCTGCAACATTTAGCTGTTATCCTACAACCAGCATTTGAAAACGAATGAGTCCAAGTTTCCTCAATCTGTCTCGGCGGCACCATCTAGTGACCACAAGCGGTTTCAGGCTGGAACGGGACATTTAGCACAGCAACGGTATTGAAATTTTCTTCCCTGCAGTATTTTACCCTAATAACCACCCTGTCAGGTAGGTGAAGCTGAGAAGAGAATGGTTATCCTAAGGCTGCTCGGTCAGTTTTGCAAAAGCTAGGAGATTTGAACTCGGATCTTCCTAGTCCTAGCCTGGCACACTAACCCCTACACCAAACTTGCTCTCTAACGTTAGTTTTTGCCACTTCAATTGGCACAACTTCCTCCAATGAATCTTAAGAATTGTAGGTGGCAGCATGGTGCAAACTCTGTTCGAGTGTCCGAGCCCTTTTCTCCCAGAAGTATAAATCCCAAAAGTCCTATTCGCATATTGGCCACACATGAAGCTGCTTCATACTGCCCCTTATCAAGCTGTACAAGATCCTCTTTTAGGTGTGGTGACCAGATTCGAGATCCCCTTCCAACATTGTGATTCCATGATTCTAAAAGGCCCAACTTGGCAAGGGTCCAAATCTTTCCTTTCCTCACCAGGAGACCCTGACCCTGCAAGGCGGCAAGTGACCCTCTCTGCCTGGGCAGGAACACTCCCCACAGAGAAAACAACACCCCGCAGAGCGCACATGCGATGCCCCCTTGGGCATCAGCTGGGGATGTGTCAGGAAGACAAAGGCAGAGTGAAGCCGAACAAGGGCGCCGGGAAAGCCACGAGAGGGCAGCAGAACCTTGGCAAGATGCAGGTGGCCAAGGCAAGCTCCCCCCCCACCCCGCCCCGCTCTCCTTTGGGGGGGCGTACACGGAAGCAGCTGCGATGCAGCCCTGAAAACAAGCCAGAAAGAGAGGAGACTAAGTCCTATGAGGAAAGGTTGAAGGAGCTGGGTATGTTTAGCCTGGAGAGGAGAAGACTGAGAGGGGATATGACAAAAGCAACCACAGCAGTTCTACGATCTCTCTGCTCTGGGTGCACGAAGTGTTCATTCCTAAGACCCTCAGGGGAGGATGGCGGTTGTGTTTTTGTGTAAATCCGTTCAAGAGGGACTACCTGGAGCAGGAACTCCTTCAGAGACACAGGGGGTGGACTCCTCTGACGGCGGGCAAGCCTTAAGCCTTCACGTTCTAAAAAGGAAACCTTTCAGCAGAAGCTACCCGCTCCGGCTGCATAGTAAGTGGGGAGACAGCGAGGCCCCTTCATACACTGGCCTGGGATTGACTACTACTTGACCGGGGGTCCTCCCAGAAGTGCCTCCCACAGCAGCCAAGTTACCCAAGAATTAACGCCTGATTTTGCTTGTTATCTTCTTTCCTTTCAGACCCCTTAAGTGTGACGGGCACCATTCTGCAGGGGTGCTTTTTCAACTGTCAACCCACCTTGAACGCAACGGCAGAAAAGCAGCATACCCAACATCTTGAGCAAACAGATACCAGCAAAATCCAGCAACGAAACACAACCTCGTCTTGCACGTTTTGTGTCGGAGAAACGCAACTAACGAAAAGAGGACAGAAACTTATCGTACTGAAAAGAGGGGGGTCGGGAGTCGCCGATGCCTCCTGTCCTCTCGAGGGGAGGAGGAAGATCCGTGTGGCTCTCGGTGCAATGCGAACCCGCGTCCGAATGGGAGCTTTCGGCCAGGACCAGCTGCAAAAGTCAGAGAGGAGAGAGAATTAGACCAGCCGAAAGGGACAGACTCCACAAATCTTCGAAAACAAACATTCGTCACAGGAAGGCTCCTGCCAAAATGCCACTGCTAGATAGCTGGGGTGAAAACAGAAACATGCCACCCACTTACATTTTCTTCCATACCCGTGAGCTGTGGCTCACGAAAGCTCATACCCTACCAGAAAATATTTTTGTTAGTCTTTAAGGTGCTACTGGACTCCTGCCCTTTTTGACTAGTCTAGCTTAGTTAGGAAATTTTATTCTCCGGGCTGACGCCTGGTTTTTAGCATTGTTAATCTAGTATTGTTTTTATGCCTTTTATGTTCCTCTATGTTTTTTATCCCTTCCCTGTTTCCCTATCCCTCCCTCCTTTCTTGGTCCAAGACTGCGGTCATAGACCTAATAAAATTATTATTATTATTATTATTTTCTTCCATACTTTTTTTTAAGAGTGCATGAATTGGTGTCGTGGTAGGATCTGGGAGACCCAGGTTCGAATCCCCACTTTGGCATGGAAGCTCGCTGCGTGACCTGGGGCCAGTTGCACACTCTCAGCCTAACCTACCTCTCAGGGTTGTTGTGAGGACAAAATAGAGGAGAGGAGAACAATGTAAGCTGCTTTGGCGCCCCGATGGGAAGAAAGGCTGATCAATCTGATCAATTCATTAGTTAATGAATTATCTGACATGGAAGATACTGTTTCCAGGGTGAGATCTTGTAACCCTTTCCCAACCCCACAGACCACCTCTAGGAGAGCCAGTGTGGCATAGTGGTTAAGAGGGATGGTTTGGAATGGCGGACTCTGATCTGGAGATCCGGGTTCGATTCCCCACTCCTCCACATGAAGCCATATGGGTGACCTTGGGCTACTCACAGCTCTCTTAGAGCTCTCGCAGTCCCTCCTACCTCATAGGGTGTCTGTTGTGGGGAGGGAAAGGGAAGGTGATTGTAAGCCAGTTAGATTCTTCCTGGAGAGCCAGTGTGGTGTAGTGGTTAAGAGCGGTGCTTTGGAGCAATGGAGGCTGATCTGGAGAACCGGGTTTGATTCCCCACTCCTCCACATGAGAGGCGGAGGCTAATCTGGTGAACTGGATTTGTTTCCCCACTCCTCCTCACAAAGCCAGCTGGGTGACCTTGGGGTAGTCACAACTCTCTCAGCCCCACCTACCTCACAGGGTGTGTTCTGGGAAGGGGAAGGGAAGGTGATTGTAAGCCGATTTGATTCTTCCTTAAGTGGTGGAGAAAGTTGGCATATAAAAACCAACTCTTCTTCTTCTTCTTAATCTTTACCTTTCAAGAACACCGTACAATTCAAAGCTGTTTTACGGTTAAGTAAAGCAAGGCCGAACGTTCGGTGAGATCATCGCTGCCCGCCGAGCAGCAACAGGAAAGGGTTTCCTGTTTTCTCAACAGGCGTGTGGGGGCACGTAAGCCTTCACAAACGTAATGAGTTCATTTGTCAACCGGCTAAATTTCCTACGCTAGCTACAGACGGACGAACCCAGAGGGAGCAAAAAGCGGAGGGATGAGGCAGGGAAGAATATAAATGTGTGTTTGCGTGTGTCTCACAGGAGAGAGAGAGGCGTACACCAAAAAGGCCCAAAATGTTAAGAAAAGTGATTTTTTCTCCCTAGGAAAGCAACATATTTCTCATCAGGGTCAATCTATCACCCCAAACAGCAGCCGCTGGGGAAACGCTGGAAGAAGAGGCAGCGCCGGCATTCAGCCCGACAGCCGGCTGACCAAAATTGACATCCCTCTAACCGACGCACTGGGGAAAACATTAACAGGAAAGGTATGTAAGAGAAGCATGTTGGCGGAACAGAGAAAGAGCCACAGAGACCATCCCTCCCCGAGGCTCGGCTCAGCTGATGAGAATTTGCACACAATTTTTTAAAAAATAAGAGGGAGGAGAAACTGAAGGAAGGATTTAGGAGGCGCACGCTCCTCCCGTCCCCGTTAGGAACCTGAAAGTTGCCCCGATGCATTAAGTTCCCTTCGCTTCAAAGGGAAATCGGCGCTCCTTTCTGCTGACGGCAGCACCCGGCTTCCGTAAGAGTCGCCCCAAGAGACAGGCGGAGAAGAGCAGATGGGGAAAGTGGAAAGAAAAAAAAGCTACGTGTACGAAATTTTCTTCTGTCTTTTAGAGGAGACGGGCGACTTTTGATAACCTGGATCAGGCAGACTGTAGGCTGTGAATTGTAGAATTCAGCTGTGATACTTAAGTGTTCTTTTCTTTAGGAAAAAAGAGACAAGTTTCTAGTCCTTACAGCCATAACGATATTTGATAAAATGAAAGAAGAAGAGTTGGTTTTTATATGCCGACTTTCTCTACCACGTAAGGAAGAATCAAACCGGCTTAGAATCACCTCCCCACGACAGACATCCTGTGAGGTCGGTGGGGTTGAGAAAGTTCGGAGAGAACTGTGACTAGCCCAAGGTTACCCAGCAGGCTTCATGTGTAGGAATGGGGAAACCAATCCAGCTCACCAGATTAGAGTCCGCCGCTCATGTGGAGGAGTGGGGACTCAAACCCGGTTCTCCCGATTAAAGTCCACCGTTCCAAACCACCGCTCTTAACCATTGCATCACACTGGAAAGTATGGTAAAACCTCTAAGAGCAAGACAGATGGCTCAACACTCCCACCTGACTTTCCTTCAGTAGCTAGGGTTTCCAGGTCTCCCACTATAGCATGAGACCTCTCATGGCAGCCCTGACCCCCACTGCAGTTCAGTAGGCCAGTGTGGGGGAAAATAAGGCAAAAATCACCAGCACATTAACAGCATGATTCCATTTCTAGGGCAAGCACGGAAGTAACATCATGCCTCTCTAGGATTCAGCAAAATTCGTACCCCCAGGGGTACAAACCAGGACATTTAGGAGTACGCAAAAAATGGAGTAATGACAAGAAAAGGCATTTTGAAATAACAGCAACGATATTAATTACAAACATTTTGGTAATATGAGGGCTACAATTTGTGGAAATGGGCAGCCAAGAAGACGAAGAAGAGTTGGTTTTTATATGCCGACTTTCTCTGCCACTTTTTATATGCCGACTTTCTCTGCCACTTAAGGGAGAATCAAACCGGCTTACACTCACCTTCCCTTCCCCTCCCCACAACAGACACCCTGTGAGGTAGGTGGAGCTGAGAGAGCTGTGACTAGCCCAAGGTCACCCAGCTGGTTTTGGGTGGAGGAGCAGGGAAACCAATCCCGTTCACCAGATTGGCTTCTGCCGCTCATGTGGAGGAACAGGGAATCAAACCCGGCTCTCCAGATCAGACTCTACTGTTCCAAACCACCGTTCTTAACCACTATACCACGCTGGCTCTTGGGGAAAACACTTGCGTACCAAGGGGTACGCAAGTGAAAAAAGGTTGGCAACCACCGTGCTAAGCAAATCTGGCCAGTCTCTACCTCCCCGTGGTGCCTTGGGACGAGAGGTAAGGTTGAATGATGTTATCAATATGCGGCAGATCCATACACCGAGCTTAGAAAATGTACAGTATCGCAGCGACGCCCCCTCCCCTTATCGGGCACGCACGTCATCGCCGGAGAAAAGAAGTATGACATCACCACGCGCCAATCGGGAAGCTCGCCGATCTCAAGGAAGCGAATGGGAGAAGAGCGTTCCACCGTCGCGCCGCAGCCCTTGAACATGGCCTACAATGGCCGACCCACTGTGCACGACTCATCGGCAGCCGGGGCTCGGCTCGGCTTCCGAATCGGCACATGAAACAGTCAGCTTATTCTCTTTGCAGAACAAGAGGGGGGGGGAGACCCGGCCTCAGCAGGGTGTCTCTGCCGGAGGACAAGGGGAAAGCTTTTCAGGGGCGAGGAGAACAGCAAAAGATCCAGCCCTTCCTCTGCCTCATCGACAGACAGGCATTTCACGGCTCGCAAGACAGCTTGGGTAGTCCTGATCCTGCAAGGTCGACTTGAAGGTTATGGAGGAGGCCGTGGAGCATCTATGGAAAGGCTTGGGCCACCGGGCAAAAAAACAACCGAGCACAATCGGGATTGCCGATAACAGCGAATTTTCACTACCAGCGATTTCACACTGCCTGATTTCCCAATTCAGGTTTACACTCCCCCTCTTTGGGTTGCATGCCAATGCCCCCTTTGTTGTTAGCACTAACCGAGGTTGGTGTTACACCTTTACCAGCTGTTGCACCAACCAATTCCAAGCGTGGTTAGAGGCAGCCTTGGAAGCAAAGACTGAGAAGAAGAAGAAGAACTGGTTTTTACATGCTGACTTTCTCCACCACTTCAGGAAGAATCAAACCGGCTTACAATCGCCTTCCCTTCCCCTCCCCACAACAGACACCCTGTAAGGTAGGTGGGGCTGAGAGAGTGTGACCAGCCCAAGGTCACCCAGCAAGGACCTCCCCGCGAGGGAGGACATTTCAGACTCGGTGCCACTATTGAAAAGGCCCTTCCCCACACAACCGACCCACCGTATTTCAGAGGGCGGCGTTACGTAGAGCAGGGCTGTGGAGAAAGTCTTACAAAAGTGGAAAGCAGAGAGAGCACATCTGAATAAACACCGGGTGCGTGGATCCAGAAGAGCCCTCACCCAAAGCTGAAATGCTCGTAAACCCGCCCCCGTTTGGCTTCGAGGCGCTCGATGAGTGAGTCATCGGCAAGAGCTATAAAACCGTGCGGCGAACTGCAGAAATCCACTCAAAAACTTCCCAGGGTATAATACAACAATGACCGCTCCACAGACCCTACTGAACAAAGGGCCTGTGGGACGGTCCAGCAGCTATGCTGGAAAACATTTCCAGATAGGGGCTTTGAGATCTCCCAGAATTACAGCTGATCCCCAGACTATAGAGATCAGTCCCTCTGGAGAAAATGGCTGCTTTGGAGGGTGGACTCTATGACATTACACCCTGCGGAGGTCCTTCCCCTCCCCAAACTCCCTGGAGGCTAGCAACCCCAGCATGTGGCAAAACACAAATGGAAATGGAACCAGGCAGCCCTCTCTTTGGAAGTGATTCAGGAACATGGCAATTCTGCCTGATATATTTGACAGGCAATGGCCTATTCACACATGCAAGTCTAAAGAGAACCAGCGTGGTGCAGTGGTTAAGAGCAGTGGTTTGGAGCGGTGGATTCTGATCTGGAGAGCCGGGTTTGATTCCCCACTCCTCCACATGAGTGGCGGACACTAATCTGCCGAACTGGATTGGTTTCCTCACCCCTTCACACGAAGCCAACTGGGTGACCTTGGGCGAGTTACAGCTCTGTTACAGCTCTCTCAGCCCCACCTACCTCACAGGGTGTCTGCTGTGGGGAGGGGAAGGGAAGGTGATTGTAAGCCGGTTTGATTCTTCCTTAAGGGGTAGAGAAAGTCAGCATATAAAAACCAACTCTTCTTCTTCTAAATGGGTGATCTCCTGCATTCAGCAATTTTTTCTTACTGTAGAGAAATGCCCTCACCTGGATGGCCCAGGCTAGCCTGATCTCATCGGATCTCAGAATCTAAGCAGGGTCAGCCTGGTTAGTATTTGGATGGGAGACCACCAAGGACCACCAGGGTCGCTATGCAGAGGCAGCCAATGGCAAACCATGCCTGTTAGTCTTTACCTTGGCTCAGGCTAGCCATCTCATCAGACTTTAGAAGCTAAGAAGGGTTGGTCCTGGTTAGTACTTGGATGGGAGAACACCAAGGAAGTCCAGGGTCGCTACACAGAGGCAGGCAATGGCAAACCACTTCTGTTAGTCTCTTGCCTTGAAAACCCTACTGGGTCACCATAAGTTGGCTGCGACTTGAAGGCACTTTACACACACAGAAGAGATTCTATTAAACTAAAACAGTAAGTTATTCAAGATCAGTTCACTGCCTCTCCATCCCAGCATCTCATTTATAATTAATTGGAATTGCACCTGGGTAGGGCTGGCTGCAAATTGCACAACTCTGCAGGCTGCAGGTTTGAATGAATCAGATAAATAAATTTCAAGACGCAGAGGCCGACGAGTCCCGTTGTTCAGGGCTG
Source organism: Euleptes europaea (assembly GCF_029931775.1). Taxonomy (NCBI): domain Eukaryota; kingdom Metazoa; phylum Chordata; class Lepidosauria; order Squamata; family Sphaerodactylidae; genus Euleptes; species Euleptes europaea. The sequence continues at coordinate 6,509,032 of NC_079330.1, forward strand.
CCCAGGCGTGTGTGAATCAGTCCCAAACGAGGGCAGCGTGTGAAATTGCAAGAGGCTAAAAGGCAAGCCTTTCGACAGGATCCCAGCTGGGATAACCTCTTGCAAAAGTTCTGTGGGCAGGATGTGCACACGTCCCAATGGTGTCATCTTGAGGGCTAGCCAATAAGCGTCTGAAACCAGCACGGGAGGGAGAATTTTGGCAAGCCAGATGAGGCTCTCTCATTGAGTCACCGCCCTGCCAAGAATTCTCCTCTCTTCTCGGAAGGTGTTCAAAAGGTGAAACAAGCCCTGCCCAACACTGGATCTAGCAAGGCCTCCTTCGGTGGCCAGGAACTCTTCTCGCCGCGCATGGCCCACAGTGCACATCTAGCTCAACATACCCAGGACACGACACGTCCGTTGAAGCACGGCAGCTTTGCATTGTCATCGGAAATCTCTTCCTTCACCACCCTGGGGGGGGGGGGGAGAAAAAGAAGAAAAGGAAAACGTCAAAAGGTGATGTCAGATAACGGACCCACATTGATAATGGCTACAGCGGAGGTTCTCTGAGCCAGCGTGGTGTAGTGGTTAAGAGCGGTGGTTTGGAGCAGTGGACTCAAACCACTACACCACGCTCTTAACCACTACACCACACTGGCTACAATCATAGAATCATAGATCATAGAGTTGGAAGGGACCACCAGGGTCATCTAGTCCAGCCCCCTGCACAATGCAAGAAATTCACAACTACCTCCCCCCCACACACACCCTGTGACCCCTAATCCATGCCCAGAAGATGGCCAAGATGCCCTCCCTCTCATCATCTGCCTAAGGTCATAGAATCAGCATTGCTGACAGATGGCCATCTAGCCTCTGGTTAAAAACCCCCAGGGAAGGAGAGCTCACCACCTCCCGAGGAAGCCTGTTCCACTGAGGAACCGCTCTAACTGTTAAAAAATTCTTCCTAATGTCTAGATGGAAACTCTTGATTTGCATCAGTTCTACTCCAGCCAATGTAAAGTAAGTCACTGTAAGACAGCAGCATCTCCTTAGTAAGGTCAGTTCCTATTTCCTGGTATCTGCCCCTGATAAGTAATTGTGTTTAATGTGCCATTTAAGAATATTTGTTAGCAGGTAGATTCAAGGCAGTCTGTGAGCAGCTCAGCCTATACAGGGTGAGAGGGCAGACTTCTGATCCTACTGGCTTGAAGGCTGCATACTACCTTCTGGCCATCAGCCGTGGTGGAGCTGCTGAGCAGCAAGGATAAGGCCCCAGTTTGTGAGCAGGCCACAAAGCGGGGATGTGCACCTACCAAATGAGCCCCACTATGTCTTAGAGTTCCCAGGAAGTACCATTCCCCGCGACCCAGTGGGGATTTGAACTCAGGTCTTTCCCGTCTAAGCCCAAACACTACACCACTTGAGTTTCTTCAAAGAGATCGGCGAGGAAGGCGGTAAAGTTCATCCCCCTTTCAACTTAAAATCCCTGCCCGTTTAAGAAGCAGCAACTCCCTGCAGCCGACAGCAAAGAGCTGTAAAAACACCACGTTGAAAAGGCCTTCGGTGAAAGATGACATCTGTAACGCTCTGGCAGACCCCACTGGGGACTTGTCCCGAACACAAAGCTTCAAGGCGACAGCTAATTGCTCCGGGTAGCACCAAGGAGTCAATTTCACCTACACGGGGTTCATCATGATGCATCGCCAAGCTAATTTTTCATCTTTTTTTTTTTCCTACCCTCTTGCAAAAGCCCACACCTACGTTTCAGGGCACGGGATTCAAATAAATATTACAATAGAGGTTGAGAGAGTTTAAGCAGTAGGGAAAAGTGAAAGGAGAGAGAGAGAATGGACTTGGAAGGGGAGTGGTAAGATGCCACCCTGAGACAGATCCTGGAAGATCAGGTTGGAGCTGTGGCCCTGGGAGAGGAGAGCTTAGCCTCACTCACAAGGGAAAACACACTGGCACCTTGCCCAAGAATTTCACCTTGCCCAAGTTAGGATAAATAGCACTTCTAGGAAATATGTATTAGGAAACGTGCACAGGGGAGGGGCTGCGGCTCAGTGGTAGAGCATCTGCTTGGCATGCAGAAAGTCCCAGGTTCAATCCCTGGCATCTCCAGTTACAGGGTATAGGCAAGTGGGTGATGTGAAAGACTCCGGCCTGAGACCCTGGAGTAGGGTTGCAAGGTCCCTCTTCGCCACCGGCGGGAGGTTTTTGGGGAGGAGTCAGAACAGGGCGGGGTTTGGGGAGGGACTTCAATGCCATAGAGTCCAATTGCCAAAGCGGCCATTTTCTCCAGGTGAACTGATCTCTATCAGCTGGAGATCAGGTGTAATAGCAGGAGATGTCAAGCTACTACCTGGAGGTTGGCAACCCTACCCTGGAGAGCCACTGCTGGTCTGAGTAGACAATACCGACTTTGATGGACCAAGAGTCTGATTCAGTATAAGGCAGCTTCATGTGTTCATGTGTAAAATTCAAAGACTATTCCCTAGGGTTGCCAACCTCTAGGTAGGGCCTGGAGATCACCTACTATTACAATTGATCAACAGAGATCAGTTTCTTCTGGAGAAAATGGCCATTTTGGAAGCTTGATTCTATGGCATTATACCTTATTGAAGTCCCTCCCCTTCCCAAACCCCACCTTCCCCATGCTCCACCCCCCAAATCTCCCGGTATTTCCCCATCTAGAGCTGGTGACCCTACTCTTCCCAGAGAACCACACCCCAGTTGAAATCTTACTTATTTACATCATTATAGTCCGCCTTTTCCTAACAAAGGAGGCATGCTCCATTCCTGACACGACAAACAGGAAGGGTATGAGTAAGGAACCCTCCAATATGTTTCCTCATGAGTTGCTGATATTACAGTGCTTCCCAAAAGCAAAACTAGAGCAGAGACTCATGCAGAGATAGGAGAGGCAGCCTCCCCTGCAGGCAGGTAACTCTGCTGCAGCTCTGCCTCAGATGTGATTGAATTATCCAGCGACAGAACAGAGCTACCTGCATATGGTGTAGGCTGACTGGAAACTAAAAAAGCCCAGATCTAGCAATCATGCAGAGACACGGCAGGCAACCTCCTCTGTGAAACTGAACGACAGGGTCTTGGTAGGTTTTAATGGATCAATCTTCTTCTCAGGAAACGTCTCACGAAACGTGAACAATTCTCTTGTAACACACGAACAGGTCCACAGATTTGAGGATCGCTGCAACCGAAAACAACTACGTTTTTATTCCACCCTTCAAAATCAATTTTGGCCTCCAAGGGACGCTGTCAATTTGAAACCTAATAAAAGCCCCGGGTATGTGGTTTCTCGGTTTCGAAATCGCCCTCTCTCTATTTACAGTTTCCTCAATTCTTCCACAGTGTGAAAAAGCCGCACAAACCACAAGACAAGAAGTGACTCCTCCAAAGCGTAGTCCAAACATAACCATATTCGCAGGGGGGAAATGGGGAGAGAGGGCTGCGTTTCCATCCAATTTGTACATCATTCGTTCTAAGTTTTGGAACTCCGGGGATTGAACCCGCAACCTTCGGGGCCATGGCCTGGCCTACTCTGGTCTCCTCTCACCAGGGCCGGCGAATCCACAAGCCTTCCAAGTTGGAAGCCATCACCACATCCTGGGGCAGGGAGTTCCACAATTTAACTATGCGTCGTGTGAAGAAATGCTTCCTTTTATCAGTTTTGAATCTCTCGCCCTCCAGCTCCAGCAGATGACCCCGCGTTCTGGTATTATGAGAGAGGGAGAAAAGCTTCTCCCTATCCACTCTCTCCAAACCATGCATAATTTTATAGACCTCTATCGTGTCTCCCCTTAACTGCCTTCTTTCCAAGCTAAACAGCCCTAAGCGCTTTAACCACTCCTCATAGGGCAGTTAAGGAGTCCCGTGGCGCAGAGTGGTAAGCTGCAGTACTGCAGTCCAAGCTCTGCCCATGACCTGCGTTCAATCCCGACAAAAGTTGGTTTCAGGTAGTTGGCTCAAGGTTGACACAGCCTTCCATCCTTCCGAGGTCGGTGAAATGAGTACCCAGCCTGCTGGGGGTAAAGGGAAGATGACTGGGGAAGGCACTGGCAAACCACCCCACAAACATAGTCTGCCTAGCAAACGTCAAGATGTGACGTCACCCCATGGGTCAGGAATGACCCGGTGCTTGCACAGGGGACCTTTGCCTTTACATAAGGCCGTTGCTCTAGCCCCGTGATCATTTCACTCGCTCCTTTCCGCCCCTTCCCCTAAAAGGCAACCCCTACGAGCAGGTCATCGCAAGCCGTCAAAAAGACGCAGCTGACGCAGCCAGGCAGCGTCGCCGGTCAGCTGCTGCTTCCGCGCAACCAGCAGAGAAAACAGCTCTTGGCTCCGTTGCAATCTGGAACACCGCTTTCAGCCCCTGGGCTACGAGGCAAGGCAGCAACTCCCAGCTGGGCTTTGAGAGGCGGCAAAATCGCGCTAGAACGCAAAGTACAGCAGCTGCCGCTATTTTTCAAAATGTCACTATTTGAGAAAATCATTATTTTTCAGCAGTACCATGGGTGGTTTGAACCCAAGCCGCAGGAGGAGAATTTAATTGGGTAGTTTGGGGGCTGAGTGGCTTTGCCCCGTTCTTTTACTGCTCCGTGGGTCCGCTTCGGCCCGCTTCCCCCTCTCAGTCTCCCAGTTTCTCTCGATTGAGTGAAATTGATTTCAGAACTGCTATTGAAATTTAATACAGCTGCCCATCAGCGTCTCTCTCTCTCTCTCATTTTTTGTAGGTTGCCAGCACATGAGCGCATGCAATCAGGCACAAGAAGCAACTGCGATGCAGATGCATGACTTAATGCGCTTATGTGCTAGTGTGCAACAGGAACCTGAAAGAAAGATGCACACCAAGAAATGCGGCAGGCAAGCTGCCGATGGTCTAAATTAAATCCAGAGTTTTATTTTATTTTTTAAGAGAGGGGGGGAGGCAGGATTGCAACTCTACAAAATAAAGAACAAGGAATTCAGAACCTCAGAATCCATCATTCATGTAACAGCGTGGTGTAGTGGTTAAGAGTGGTGGTTTGGAGTGGTGGGGTCTGATCTGGAGAACCAGGTTTGCTTCCCCACTCCTCCACATGAGCAGCGGAGGCTAATCTGGTAAACCGGGTTGGTTTCCCCGCTCCTCCACATGAAGCCTGTTGGGTGACCTTGGGCTAGTCGCAGCTCTCTTAGAGCTCTCTCAGTCCCACCTACCTCACAAGGTGTCTGTTGTGGGGAGAGGGAGGGGAAGGTGATTGTAAGCCGGTTTGATTCTTCCTTAAGTGGTAGAGAAAGTCGGCATATAAAAACCAACTCTTCTTCTGTAAACGTCACCGATGCGTTTCAGCATGGGGAATTCTCAGGACAACAGGCAGCCACCAAGCAAACTAGAACACTGTATGATAGACTTCTGCAGTTGCAAAATATGCATGGTCCTGTCTGAAACGAATATGGAATCCGACAGTCTAAAATTTCATGTTTTTTAAAAAAATCTTTACGGCAGCAACAATATATTTAAATGTCTGCTGTACTGTCAGAAAGCAGAGCAAAATGATATGTTTTGCTTCTACCAAAAAGAGCAAAAAAACAAGTGCTGCAGTGTTGGGAGTTCTGGATTGGGGCTAGGAGGTCCTGGGTTCTAATCTCTGCTTACGCCTGGAAGTTCACTGGGTGATCTTAGTCTAGTCATTTGGCTCTTAGACTAACCTACCTTGCAGGGCTGTGGTGAGAAAAAAGTGGGCCACATATGCCACCCCAAGCCCATTAGAGGAGGAGGAGGGGAAGGAAGAAGAAGAGTTGGTTTTTATATGATGACTTTCTCTGCCACTTAAGGGAGAATCAAACCGGCTTACAATCGCCTTCCCTTCCCCTCCCCACAACAGACACCCTGTGAGATAGGTGGGGCTGAGAGAGCTGAGACTAGCCCAAGGTCACCCAGCTGGCTTCGGGTGAGGAGCAGGGAAACCAATCCAGTTCACCAGATTAGCCTCCACCGCTCATGTGGAGGAGTGGGGACTCAAACCCGGTTCTCCAGATCAGATTCCACCGCTCCAAACCACCGCTCTTAACCACTACCCCACGCCGAGTAGCCTATGAATAGGAGAAACGAGAGAAACGCAACGTGAGATACTCAGTGACCACAGCTCAGGGGCGAAACCCTGGCTTTGTATGAAGGACAACCCTGGTTCAAAAGGAAAAACCACGGCCAGTCTGAGTTCCCAGGGCTTGCTGAATCGGAGGCTGGACACCAGCACAAGTCAGTGCGTTGTCTTCCTAGGACCTCAGTTGCATATATATTAGGTGCATTAAGGATACCTCATCAACAGTTAAACAGGACCTCTTATTCATACTTGCTCCAGGCAGTTGGTTATTAAACACCAGTTTTGATAGCACTCGGTACGCGCCACAATTTTTTATTACGCCAGTCATTCCCGGGAGCAATTTAATCAGCAGAATGAGTTAGAGAGGGTTCATGCTTCCTGCGCTGTTATTGTCTGAAGTCTTTTAAGTATCATCTCGGAAAAGCAACTTGGGGGGGGGGAGAAGACGTTTCCCCTCTTGCATTGTTCGACAGCCCCCCTTTTCTTTGCGGTTCAGCAGCAAGCAGCACAGGCGTACTGGCTTGCATGTTAAGAGCCACTGGTCACCTGTGGCTAGTGAGAATTTCTACCAGGCGACCAGGAAAGAAGGTCAGCGGGTCTTGAGTGCAGAATACTCCTGGTGTCGCCAAGATCTTGGGACACTGGGTTGAAAAATACCTCTGCCCTCTGCATTGGTAAGCAGCTGCCCCTCGGAGGGGACGCTACTGGGTTAGGTCGAGCCAGGTTCCAACTTGGTATCAAGGCCTATGGTCCATATGGAGGTTTTTTTTACTTCCTGTAAAAATGTTCACCAATCAGCGCAGGTATAGATACTTCTGGCCCGAGCCCCTTTAGCAAACCCTCAGCGACCGTGAGAATTTGAACCCAGGACTTCTACATGAAAGTCCAGTATGGAGCCCCCGAGCTTGGGCAGTGCAACCTCCTTAAAGGTAAAGGTCCCCTGTGCAAGCACCGGGTCATTCCTGACCCATGGGGTCAAGTCACATCCCGACGTTTCCTAGGCAGACTGCGTTTACGGGGTGGTTTGCCAGTGCCTTCCCCAGTCATCTTCCCTTTACCCCCAGCAAGCTGGGTCCTCATTCGACCGACCTCGCAAGGATGGAAGGCTGAGTCCACCTTGAGCCGGCTACCTGAAACCAACTTCCGTTGGGATCGAACTCAGGTCATGAGCAGCGCTTTTGACTGCAGTAATGCAGCTTACCACTCTGCGCCACGGGGCTCTTACTTACACCGGAATTAATTTATCAGGACCTGACCCACAGGACAGGTTAGAAACCATTCTTGCCAGCGGCCTGCTTTGGGAAGGGGAGATTGGGTCGGCGGGCTACGAGTGCGAATTTCCACCTTTTCCAGTAGACCCTGGGGATGTTCCACTACTGCAGTTGCTATATCCAACTCCCTGGTTTCGCAGTTGGAGGGATCAGCTACCCTTCAAGGGGGCTGCTGGGTTGGGGGCCAGCAGGCCACAATGGCCAGCCTCGACCCCGATGAAAGGGGTTTGCGGGATGCAACCCGAAGTAGGTTACGTGGGTGGTTTTTGTGTGCGTTTTTTTAAGAAAAACCGACTTGCATATGGTGCATTCAGACCCAAAAATGTTAATCAGTTCCGAAGAGGTCTCTATTTTTAGAGCAGCCCTACCTCGGGCAGGCTCCCAAGAAAATCACGTGGCCGACAGAGTGGGAAAGACTGGGGAAATCAACCGTCAACAACTCGCTACCAGCTTGCTCAGCAAGCCCAGTCCTTGGAGGGTTGAGATGGTGGCGCATCATTTGGAGGGCGAACGTTTGGAGTTAACCCTTTACCAATCGCCAGCTCTGAGGTTTAAGAACGAGGGATATATAAAAGACTTATAAAACATTTAATTCTTTATAGAAAAGGAGGGAGATGTAGGAGAACTTAACATCTTTTTACTTTTTTTTTTTAGTATATACAAATATTTAATGGTTCCCTTGTTTTTATTTTGTAAAAAATTTAATCCTTAATGGGACCATTTAACGAATACTATTTAACTTAAATCCCTTATTTTTATTTTTTAATTTTTGATTTGTACTGATTCAATAACTTTAGATAGGATAAGAATGTGTTTATTAAAATACTACTGGGATTAGTTCCGTTAGCAAAAGATTACATAATCTATTTTATGATGGAAGAGGGTGAGGAGGAAGTCATATTATTGATTAATATCTTTTTTTTCCTTTTTTTTTCCTGAAAGTGCATTATTCGGCATGTGCGAAAGCGCCCTTAGACTCACACTGATGCCTCACTCCACCCCATATAAAATTCAGGACATTTTAGGTCCTTAGATTATAAATTTCCCCATCACTGTTTCATATCATTGACTGATGGGGAAATCTGTAGCAAAATTATTTTAGGATATGGTGGTAGGGGGAGTTAACTGGAAAGCAGCACTATAGGAGCTAGAATATGGTAGTGGTTTTCGTGTCTGAATTAGGGCTAGGAGGTCCTGGGTTCTAATCTCTGGAAGGATTAGAAGACCCAGGTTTGAATCCCCACTCTGCGATGGATAATTGCTGGGCGACCACACACTCTCAGCCGAACCTACCTCACAGGGCTGGTCTGAGAATAAAGTGGAGACGGAGAACTGTTCGTCCTGCCCTTGGCTCTCGGGAGGAAGGGTAGGACAAAAGCTAGCGTGCGTGCGAGAGATAAAAAAGACCAGACATCGTAGGAGGGAACTCAAAACAGAGCTGCGATTTTTGGCGGTCGGCCCGTGTTCCTTGAAACATTCTGTTCTCCCCTGTGAGCATCTGACTTCCTTGACTAACAAAAGTACATTAACGAACTAATTTCTCACCAACCTGATATGCAGAGCTCGGGGTGAGAAGGGGGCCCTTGGGGGATCCGGCAGGTGGCAACCATCTAACCTGCAAAACCGCCCCCCCCCCAGGAATTACAGATTATCCCCATCCCACTGGTGAACAGTTTCTCCCACCATACCATACCGAAGGAGACCTTTTTTCGTGTGTATTTTTTTTTTATTGTTTTCATAGAGGATGGATTACACAGTTCCAATGTCACAACACAAAAAGAAAAATAGTAATGTTCAGTTTACCCACTACCTCCACTTTATAACCCTCCATCCCCCATCACCCCCCTTCATCTGTGAGCGACTCCCATTGATTAATCTCTTAGATTTATAAACTTATCTTACCCTATACTTATTTGTTTTATTTAACAAATAAAACCTATACTTATTTGTTTTATTTATTTATTTATTTTTGTAAAATCTACCTTTGCTGTTTTTGCCCAATATATAAATGTTTTTTGCCATTGTTTCTTAAATACTTCTATGCCTTTTCCTTTCAAACTATTTGTAATTTTATCCGTTTGTATATAGTAAGTCAATTAATCTCTCCAATCTTTCATATAAAGTTTCCCCCCCCTTTCCAGGATTTAGCAATTATCAGTCGAGCTGCTGCAAAACTATACTGACAAACTGCTTTATCTTCCTTTTTAATATCTTTTGGGAATAAACCTAGTAAACAAGTTTCTGGTTTCTTCTTTATCTTACTCTGTATCAAATTCCCCAATTCCATAATTACCCGTTTCCAAAAAAAATTAATTTTTCCGCCCGTCCACCAGGCATGATAGAAGGTACCTTCCTTCTCTTTACATACTGAAGGAGACCTGAGCACGCTTATCATATGGGCAGCTTCTTTGCTAAGATGGGCATCTCTCCCCCAGGGCTGCCAGCTCCGGGTTGAGAAATACCTGGCGACCTTGGGGGTGGAGCCGGAGTAAAGCGGGGTTTGGGGAGGGGAGGGACTTCGATGCCATAGAGTCCAGTGGCCAAAGCAGCCATTTTTTCCAGGTGAACTGATCTCTGTCGGCTGGAAATGGGCTGTAGTCCCAGGAGATCTCCAGCCATTACCTGGAGATTGGCCATTCTACTCTCCACCGAGGTAGGTAGTTTGGAATTTCCTGCATTGTGCACGGGGTTGGACTAGATGACCCTGGTGGTCCCTTCCAACTCTATGATTCTATGAGATCATGTCAAAAGCAAGCATGACTAACTGAAGCAAATTTCTTCGCAATCCTCCACAAAGCATGGATTTTACTGTACCCCAGCAAAAGAATAAGACTAAACTGAGGCTATCGTACTGGAAAAGACAGTCATGCTAGGAAAAGTTGAGGGCAGCAGGAAAAGAGGAAGACCCAACAAGAGATGGATTGACTCAATAAAGGAAGCCACAGCCTTCAATTTGCAAGATCTGAGCAAGGCTGTCAAAGATAGGACATTTTGGAGGACTTTCATTCATAGGGTCGTCATGAGTCGGAAGCGACTTGACAGCACTTAACGCACACACACACACAGCAAAAGAATACACTCACACAAAAAAACCTTTGCCGATCTGCAATCATTAAGTATCAATAAAATAAAACATGGATGCCCGAAGTCAGATCTTGTACCAGGGTAGCCAGGTCCCCTCAGGCCACCGGTGGGGGATGGGGGGGGTAGGGTTGCTAGATCCAGGTTGGGGAACTCCTGGAGATTTGGGGATGGAGCCTGGGGAGGACAGGGGCCTCAGTGGGGTGCAATGCCATAGAGTCCACCCTGCAAAGCACCCATCTTCTCCAGGGGAACTGATCTCTGTAGTCTGGAGCTGAGCTGTAATTCCGGGGGATCTCCATGTCCCACCTGTAGGCTGGCATCCCTCTCCCGCACCGCGGTCCTCTCCTCCTTAAATACATTTTACAAACTGATTGGTTTCCCCAAAAGCAGTGCAATTAAAAAAAAGGGAGGAGGGAAGAGAACAGCCCCGCTTCCACAAGTCAAACGCTTTGGCACCTCATCAATAAAAGAAGATCTGCTGTGACAAACGCCTCAAACCCAGGACTGCATAATTTATCTCGGGCTTCTCCTTCCCACCCCCTAAAAGGACGACCTGGACGCGGCCGATAAAATACCGCGCAGTCGGATGAAGCCGACAGCTGCCACGCTCTCCGCTGAGCTCAGTCAAGACTCAAAGGCGGAGAGGCAGGGAGAGGGGGCTTGCCTCTTTTCCCTCCTGCAAAGGTGGCCGTGAAACCTTCTGCCAGCCCGGGAGAGCTACGAGGCCGTTTTGAGTCAAAAGGTGCGACTTTAAAAAGCTGGGTTGATTCTCCTTTAAAAAGGTAGAGAAAGCCACCATACAAAAACCAACTCTTCTTCTTCAAAAGAGATGTCTCGGAAAGCATCAAGAGGCTTTGTGAGCCACGCAGGCTTGCCAACTCCAGATGGGGAAACGCCTGGCGATTTGGGGGACGGTGGCGTTTGGAGAGGGGAGGGAACTCAGATGCCGGAGAGCACACCCTCCAAAGCAGCCACGTTCTCCAGGGGAACGGATCTCTTTCGTCTGGAGATCAGCTGTCGTTCCAGATCTCCAGGGCCCGCCGGTAGGTTGGCAACCCTAATAAGGACGGGGGCCAGCATCTTTCGTGTGCCTTCTGACGGTGTTCCAGCAATTGCTTGGAGACGGCCCTTTTAGCCAGCGAGCAGCTGGTAGCCCCGTGGTAGCAGCAGCCTTATCTCAACTGACCAGCTCTGCTTTCACCCTCTCCGGGGAACAATTATGTGTGTGCTGTCAGAACCACTAGCTCTTAAAATAGCCCTTTTTTTCCGGGCTAGGGCTAGGTGGAGGACAAAGCCGTTCCAATTGCAGAGCTGCCCTTTGGTGAACTTGGGTGGTGACCGTCAGAACGTGGAGACCCCAACGGTGATGTAAGATGCCTTTCGAGGGCACACCCTGGGAGAAAGTCTCGCTCACGGGACAAGCTTGGAAGAGCCAGCGCGGTGTAGGGGTTAAGAGGGGTGGTTTGGAGCCGCTGGACTCTGATCTGGAGAAGCGGGTTTGATTCCCCACTCCTCCACGTGAGCGGCGGACTCTAATCTGATGAACCGGGTTGGTTTCCCCCACGCCTGCACACGAAGCCAGCTGGGTGACCTCGGGCTAGTCACAGCTCTCTAGGCCCAGCCTACCTCGAAGGGTGTCTGTTGTGGGGAGGGGAAGGGAAGGTGATTGTAAGCCGGTTTGAGTCTCCCTTAAGTGGTAGAGAAAGCCGGCACAGAAAAACCAACTCTTCTTCTTCTGAATCAGAGCATTGGTCTAAAGGTCAGCATTGACTACTCAGACTGGCAGCCGCTCTCCAGGGTCTCAGGCAGAGGTCTTTAACATCACCTCCTGCCAGGACCTTTAACTGGAGATGCAGGGGATTGAACCTGGCACCTTCTGCTTGCCAAACAGGCGCTCTACCACTGAGCCACAGCCTCTGCTGTATATCGAGCTAGACCGACGGTCTGTCCAGCATGGCTACGCGTGCCCCTGTCTCCTCCCCACCCGGTTAGCAAGCAGGCTCCCCCAAGAGCCATCCTTCCTGTCTTCGATCTAGCCCTTCCGAAGCCGCCTTTCTGGCTCCTGATTCGACCCACCAGCCCTGAGCAGTTAATAAGCAAAAGGGGGCAGGGGGGGGCATTATTATTCAAATGCAGCGAGCGGCAATGGGAAACCCGCCTGGCTGGCAGACGGCGGCCTATTTGCATGCGTATCTATCAATCTCTGTATAAAGTGGCGACGGCAATTTCTGAATATTGGGGAGGAAAAGACGGGGAGGGAGGGCTCATTATTCCCCATTTGTACGGAGAGATGAACGCAGGAAAAAAAAGGCGCACGCTGCAGACCCCCTCGGGAGAGAACGTTTTTTGAGCGGCACAGACAGGCATTTGCATACATTCAGCTGGAGATATTGTGTGTGGAGGGGGGACGAGACGCCAAGGAGCGCAATATTAGCCAAGGGGGCATAAACACCTTCCAACTGAACCTGTTTTAATAAGCATGGAATTGTGAGCCGGAGTGGCGTAGTGGTTAAGAGCGGCGGTTCGGAGCGGTGGACTCTGATCTGGAGAGCCGGGTTTGATTCCCCACTCCTCCACGTGAGCGGCGGAGGCTGATCTGGTGAACCGGGTTGGTTTCCCCGCTCCTCCACACATGAAGCCTGCTGGGTGCCCTTGGGCTAGTCACAGCTCTCTTACAGCTCTCTCAGCCCCACCTACCTCACAGGGTGTCTGTTGTGGGGAGGGGAAGGGAAGGCGATTGCGAGCCGGTTTGATTCTTCCTGAAGTGGTAGAGAAAGTCGGCATATAAAAACCAACTCCTCTTCCTCTTCTCCCTGGTAAATTCCCCGCCCTGGGAACAAATCTTCCCTGGTACATTCCCAAACAGCCACAGAAAAACAGTGCAGTCCTGGGAGGACTTCTATCCATAGTGAATGCCAGAGATAATTCTCAGACAGACAGCATGCAAGCATGCCTGGCAAACAATATCCCTGGCATGACACAGGCATGGGTATGTAATTTTATTGTATTTTTCATTGTAATTTTTTTTCATTGTAATTTTTCAGATCTGTAGTAATTTGTTAGAATCTGTTAGATTTTTCCATGTAACCTAATTTTCATATATATTAGTGGGGTTTTTACTGTTTCATTAATAGTATTGAAGCATCAGCAACAAAAAGGAATTCTAACACAGTTCAAAGTTGTGCCATTGCTTGAAGTGGCTGGTTAAGTAAGATAACGTATTTTTTCCCCTAGTGAATTACAAGATCTAGAAACACAGCCACTGATCACAGCAATTGATCTGCTTCAAAACTGTCTGGGTTGGGCTCCTCTGAGAGTGGAAAACTCTCACTGCTACATAAACCACTAAACACGAACCTTTGGGGGAACGAGAGGAAAGAGAGTTTCCAGTCTGAAGTGAGAACCGAAGCCCACCTCGGCTGCAAGGCATCTGCAAAACAATGCTCCTGACCACACCTTGTTTGTCTGTCAGAAGGCCAGTTTCCCTGCTGATTCTGCGAGCGAGAACAGCATGATGCACCGTGAGTGCGCGCATATCCGTGGCATCTTTTTTTTTTTGAATTTGTTTTATTATTTTTAATAATATAACAGTTAATTTCATCATCATTTGTCTTAATATTAAAAAAAACACAAACATTTCTCATATGTTTATAATACTTTCTGTAACTTCCCCTCCCTCCTCCTCTGTCCATTTAAGATTCTAATACTCCCCTTTGCATTTACTCTCTAATTCGTCACGGTTCTTTATATTGCATCTTCAAGGCAAAAAGAGCCCGAGCAAAACAGAAAATACGCCCTCCCCAGCCCACCAGCCTGTTTTCAGCCAAACGCTTCCGGGGAACCCACAAGCAAGCTGCAGTCGTTCTCTTTCCCTGGCAAAGGCGCATTTTGAAGTTTCCAGAAGACTTCCAGGGTTTCTCTCTCCCCTCCCCGACGCATCAGACTCTTCGGAAGGCGCTTCTGTTTTTTTTGCCGATTGTTCTCTAAAGCGCTGTGAGGCTCTGACACAGAACATTAAAAAGACCAAATGTACCAATCCGACATACCCTGCAGTTTACGAGACAATTCAGTCTCAGCAGAAAGGATTTTTTTTTTTTTTGCAAGACACACGGTACACACAAAACGCAGATCAGAGCCCAGACGTTGGGCTCGGTTGACACTTTACACGAAAGATTGGGCCTCCCGGTTTATTTTTAAAGCTTCAACAGCATTTATGGGGGAAGGGAGTTAGATCTGAGCCGTGGTGATGGACATGGGGAGGATTAGCCCTCCTCCCCCCCAATGCTGTTACCCTATTAGAAACTGCCCCCTTATGCCGGACCCTCTCCCAGATCACAGAATCATAGAGTTGGAAGGGACCACCAGGGTCATCTAGTCCAACCCCCTGCACAATGCAGGAAATTCCAAACTATCTCCGCCCCCCACCCACCTTCTATCCATAGTGACCCCCTATCCACCCATTGACCCCCTACTCCATGCCAAGAAGATGGCCAAGGTGCCCTCCCTCTCATCATGTGCTTAAGGTCATATAATCAGCACTGCTGACAGATGACCATCCAGCCGCTTCTTAAAAACCTCCAGGGTAGGAGAGCTCACCACCTCCCAAGGAAGCCTGTTCCACTGAGGAACCGATCTAACGGTTAGAAAATTCTTCCTAATGTCTAGACGGAAACTCTTTTGATTAAATTTCAACCCGTTGGTTTTAGTCCAACCTTCTGGAGCAACAGAAAAAAAACTCGGCACCCTCCTCTATATGACAGCCCTTCAAGTACTTGAAGATGGTTACCATATCCCCTCTCAGTCTTCTCCTCTTCAGGCTAATACCCAGCTCCTTCAACCTTTTCTCATAGGACTTGGTCTCCAGACCTCTCACCATCTTTGTTGCCCTCCTCTGTTCCAGCTTGTCTACATCGTTCTTAAATCATCTTTTGTTTTCTTGAACACATGAACACATGAAGCTGCCTTACCCTGAATCAGACCCTTGGTCCATCAAAGTCAGTATTTGTCTACTCAGACCGGCAGTGGCTCTCCAGGGTCTCAGTCTTAAATCATCTTTTGTTTTGGTGGCCATTTTCAATATTCTGAGTAATTCAGTCGCTCCTGATTGTGCTCATTTTCCTCTTAAGAACGTAAGAAAAGCCCTGCTGAATCAGACCAAGGGCCATCAAGTCCATCAGTTTGTTCACACAGTGGCCAACCAGGTGCCTCTAGGAAGCTCACCAACTTTTTAGGGGAGCTCTTCAGGGGGAGCATCTGATAACCAAAAGGGGCAAATTTGGCCCTCTGAGCAATATAGGGTTGCCAGCTCTGGGTTAGGGGTAGGAGGGAAATCAGTCTTGCATACGAGACCCACCAGCCACGTTGCTGTGAACGAATTAACCAATTTTCTTCATTGCACTGGGCAAAAATTTAAAAAATGTACATTGGCGGTGGCAAGCATTTGGCTCCGCCACGCAGGTCGTAGGCGGGGTGCTTAATCGACAGCTGGCAAGACGTTTACTTGCTCGCCTAGTTCTTCCAGGCGGGTTGGTTAGCGCCTCCTCATGAGAAAGTCATTCCGGTCCTTTCGACGGGCTGTCTCGAGAACCGGTTTAGATGCAAGAAGACGATAATGATGTGCTGGCGACCCTTCTCCCCACGCCCCAAGATGCCGATTTAGAGGGCCCAGCATTTCAAACGCACAACGTCAGGATGCACCCTGCTTTCCTGGGGGCGAGGGGCCGCGGCCTCATTCGCACAGTGCCAACGGCGGCAGCAAACTTTCACTAGGGACACACCCCAAAAAGAATTCAGGCCCTGCTTTCTGAGCTACCGGATAAATGTCTTGCCTCCTGCGCTCCTCTGCCATCAAGAAAACAGGCACGTCACACTACGACAAGCTGCTAATGAACAGAAATAACGCCATCTCCAGTGGCAACTGTGTCTTTCTCGGCGATTAAGAATAAAAACACTTCATTTCGCCGTCAAGTTTTGCCGTCTACCTTCCTCGCTTGGTCTGCTCTGAATCTGTCGTTCCCTTCCCCCCATTTCTACTGCGATCGGGAATTTTTCTTGGGCCCTCCCGAATAAAAAGGTACCAAGTTTGATCTCCAGAACTGGTACCCAAACAATGTGAACACATGAAGCAGCCTTCTACTGAATCAGGCCCTGGGTCCATCAAAGTCAGTATTGTCTACTCAGATCGGCAGCGGCTCTCCAGGATCTCAGGCAGAGGTGTTTCCCACCACCTACTTGCCTGGTCCCTTTAACTGGAGATGCCGGGGATTGAACCTGGGACCTGCCGCATGCCAAGCAGATGCTCTGCCACTGAGCCACAGCCCCTCCCCTAAACACATGCTGTCTTATATTGAATCAGACCCTGGGTCCATCGAAGTCAGTATTGTCTACTCAGACCCGCAGCGGATCTCAAGGGTCTCAGGCGGAGGTCTTTCACATCACCTACTTGCCTAGTCCTTTTAACTGGAGATGCTGGGGATTGAACCTGGGACCTTCTGCATGCCAAGCAGATGCTCTACCACTGAGCCACAGCCCCTCGAGAGACTTAAGCGGCAAGATGAAAAAGCTGCCCTCGGCTGCTTCTGACATAGATTTGGTGGCAGCTGGTGCCACGCCTAGAGTCGGAGAGATGCAGGGACCTCACAGAAATCCCACATCCTTCAAAACAACCCCAAATGTACCCACATTTACCAATGGTTGCCAACCACCAGGTGGGGCCTGGAGATCTCCCGGAATGAGAACTGATCTACGGACGAAACATCGGGAGATTTTGGGGGTGGAGCCTGGGGAGGGAGGCGTTTGGGGAAGGGTATAATGCCATAGAGTCCACCCTCCAAAGCAGCCACTTTCTCCCGGGGGGACTGATCGCTGTCGTCTGGAGATCAGTTGCAACAGTGAGAGATCTCCAGACCCCACCTGGAAGCTGGCAACCCTAGACACTGGTAGCACCGATTCGGTACGCAAGGCAAACGATGCGACAAGCTTGGACTTTGCCAGGGGCACAACAGATCGCCTGGCATTCTCGCTACAGACAAACAACGCTCTCTGCTCTGCCAATAGATGCCTGGGCAGTCTCCGGATAGCATCTCCTGAAGCACCCCGGTTCCTTTCCTAATTTGGACTGGATCAAGACGCACGCAGGGATGCACGTTCCTTGCCGCTCAGCTGAGCCAACACCGCAAACAGCTTTGTAATCTTGTCTCTTCTCCTTCTGCGGCCAAATTCCAAACTCCCGTCAGACTCTGGAGAGAAAAATGCACACAGCGACGCACCAAAGTCCTATCTGGGTTTTTTTTGCCAGGGCCTACCCAGCCAAGCAGGGGTTGATTTCTTAATAAGCCATCTCTGAGTCTGAAGATAATTAAAAATAAAAAAGAGGGAAAGGTATGCACACACCCCGAGGCGGATATCAGGACACGAAAAGGTTGCCAACCTCCAGTTGGGGCCTGGAGCTCTCCTGGAAAGACAACTGATCTCCAGATCGCTGAGATCAGTTCCCCTGGAGAAGGCGACAGCTTCGGATTATAGAATCACAGAGTTGGAAGGGACATAAGAATATAAGAAAGGCCCTGCTGGATCAGACCAAGGCCCATCAAGTCCAGCAGTCTGTTCATACAGTGGCCAACCAGGTGCCTCTAGGAAGCCACAAACAAGACAACTGCAGCAGCACCATCCTGCCTGTGTTCCACAACACCTAATATAATAGGCATGCTCCTCTGATCCTGGAGAGAATAGGTATGCAGCATGACTAGTATCCATTCTAACTAATAGCCATGAATACCCCTTTCCTCCATGAATATGTCCACTCCCCTCTTAAAGCCCTCCAAGCTGGAAGCCATCACCACATCCTGGGGCAGGGAGTTCCACAATTTAACTACGCACTGTGTGAAAAAAATACTTCCTTTTATCTGTTCTGAATCTCTCACCCTCCAGCTTCAGCAGATGACCCCGCGTTCCAGTATTATGGGAGAGGGAGAAAACCACCAGGGTCATCTAGTCTAACCCCCTGCACAATGCAGGAAATTTACAACTACCTCCTCCCCACACTCCCAGTGACCCCTACATGCCCAGAAGATGGCCAAGGTGCCCTCCCTCTCTATGGGGGACTCTATGGCATCACGCTATGGGAGTTCCACTGCGGCTATCATACAGCCCTTGAACAAATCTATGGTGAGACCACCCTTGGAGTACTGTGCACAGTTCTGGTCACCGCACCTCAAAAAGGATATTGCAGAACTTGAGAAGGTGCAGAAAAGAGCGACCAAAATGATCAGGGGGCTAAAGCAACTGCCCTACGAGGAGCAGTTAAAACGCTTAGGGCTGTTTAGCTTGGGAAGAAGGCGGCTAAAGGGAGTAAAATTTCAAGTAAAATTTCATATTATTCCTGGGCACATGCCCAGGAAAGAAGCAGTGTTTTTGAAGCATCTAGTAACACTTCAGAGAATTCAGAAAATGCCCTATTTTGTTCAAAATCGGTCATTTGGGAGCTGCTTCTCTCCCCCAAAAGATGCTTCTCCCATCTGAGGGGCGGCAGGCAGCCTGGTTAATTTGCAGATAATTGCCCACCATAAGGGGAGACATGGTAGAGGTCTATAAAATTATGCATGGTGTGGAGACAGTGGACAAGGAGAAGCTTTTCTCCCTCTCTCATAATACCAGAACGCTGTTGTGTCTGTTGTGGGGAGAGGAAGGGAAGGCGATTGTAAGCCGGTTTGATTCTCCTTAAAAGGCAGAGAAAGACAGCATATAGAAACCAAGTCTTCTTCTTCAAAGAACATAGGAAGAGCCTTGCTGGGCCAGAACCAAGAGTCCTGCCAGCCCAGTATCTTGATTCGAACAGCAACCAACCTCTGGGAAGCCCCTGTGCAGGACCCCAAGGCCCGCCTGGCTGTTAGTCTCCAGTTTTGTACGTTCACAGGTACACTGCCTCTGGCCCTGGAGGTTCCATTTTGGACATCCTGAGTTACGCCCCTTGAGAGACGACTTCTGAAAGCAAGGCTACCCTGTGAGGGAAAGGTTTATAGGCAGGAGCACCCGGAAATTGGTTTTCTTTTTTAACGTACAGGTTGCTCGAGGGTGGTTTTTTTTGGGGGGTTGCTCGAGAATCCTGCCACTGGGAACCACTCTTAATGTTTTCTATCGGCTGCTGGCAGACTGACTCTCTCTCTCTTTCTCCAACGTGCCCCGACAAGCTGGGAGAGGCGGGCCAGCTGAACGCTCTTGAACTTGGGAATGCCGGCGAGGCTTTCAAGCCGGCGAGAGACAAATAAAGCATTGGCCACGCCGGGTAAACAAGCGGAGATGTTTAAAGAGAGTCTTGAACTCCGGCATTCCTGGGGACTGAAGTGCATGTGAAGGGGGGGGGCGTAGGGCGGGTGCTCGGCTGTGGGGACAGGGCAGAGGGGCCCTGGGGGGGAAATGCAAGCGGAAAGGGGGCACATCCTGAAGCCCTAAGAGCAAAGAGCGATTTGGGGCAATTTAGAGGCAATGTACAGGAGAATTACACAACTTTAAGGTTGACAATGAGGAAATTGAAACTGTTCAAGACTTTCTATTCCTTGGTTCCATCATCAACCAAAAGGGAGACTGCAGCCAAGAAATCAGAAGGAGGCTGAGACTAGGAAGGGCAGCCATGAAGGAGCTAGAAAATATTTTGAAGTGTAAAGATGTGTCTCTGGCCACCAAAACTAGATTAATTCATGCCACTGTATTCCCTATTACTATGTATGGGTGTGAACGCTGGACAGTGAAGAAAGCTGATAGGAAGAAAATAGATTGCTTTGAAATGTGGTGTTGGAGGAGAGGGTTACGGATTCCGTGGACCGCCAAAAAAACCCAAATCAGTGGGTTATAGATCAAATCAAGCCTGAACTGACCCTAGAAGCTAAATTGACTAAGCTGTCGTACTTTGGACATATCATGAGAAGACAAGCGTCACTGGAAAAGATAGTCATGCTAGGAAAAGTAGAAGGCAGCAGGAAAAGAGGAAGACCCAACAAGAGATGGATGGACTCTGTAAAGGAAGCCACGGCCCTCAATTTGCAAGATCTGAGCAAGGCTGTTAAGGATAGGACACTTTGGAGGACACGGATTCATACGGTCACTGTGAGTCGGAAACGACTTGACGGCACTTAACACACACACACACGTTTCTTGGCCAACCACAAAAAGGGGAAAAAACCTTAACCCTAAAAAACTAGAATAAGGTACCCAAAGGTCAGGAATCAACATGAAACACGGGGCTAATATTGATACAAGTAATCCTGTGAATGATGTATAATAAATGTAATACAAACAAAAATAAACAACTTATATATAGCCCTGTTCAAGCCTCTAGTATCTATTATAAATATACAAAAAAAAAAAACCCCACCATAATACAGCCAAACAATTCCAAAGCTGAGACCAAACGCGTTTCGGCTGTAAAGCCTTCTTCGGCGCTCTTTATACATACAATTCTGAATACACCTATGTCATTTTACAACAGGTGACCCATTTTGACTTGATACATCTTGATGGCTGAGAGACTTTGAATGGTACATTTCAGTAGAACGTCATTTTACTCAAGTCGCCAAGATTTATATATACTTATACTAATCTGGTGAACTGGATTTGTTTCCCCACTCCTCCACATGAAGCCAGCTGGGTGACCGTGGGCTAGTCGCAGCTCTCTCAGCCCCATCTACCTCACAAGGTGTCTGTTGTAGGGAGGGAAAGGGAAGGTGATTGGTAAGCCGGTTTGATTCTTCCTTAAGTAGTAGAAGAAGTCGGCATATAAAAACCAGCTCTTCTTCTTCATGCAGAAACTCGAGCATGAGCTTTGCTGAGGGTGAGGTTTTTAAGAAGAGGCGAGGTGGCCATCTGTCAGCAATGCTGATTCTATGACCTTAAGCAGATGTTGAGAGGGAAGGCGTCTTGGCCATCTTCTGGACATAGAGTAGGGGGTCACTGGGGATGTGGGTGGGGGAGGTAGTTGTGAATTTCCTGCATTGTGCAGGGGGTTGGACTAGATGACCCTGGTGGTCCGTTCCAACTCTATGATTCTATGTCTCCTGGCTTTAAAACCTGTAAAATAAGCCCTTCTGGGTGTATGAATGAAGCATGCTTCCACTTTTAACTGGGATGGGGGAAGCAGGCCTCAGCTGCCACAGGGTTGTGGAACTCTGCAATGGATGGATATCCTCTATTCAACTAATCTATTTTGCATTTATGCTAATAAGCACTGAGGCATCCGGTTCCACAGCACATGTCTCCCTGCCAGCGTTTCCGTATAAAATCCTGAGCACGGGCTACGTGCGCTTCCTTCATGTTTTTCTGCCATCTCAAGTCTGAGCAATATCCAGGCATTGCTAGCGCCTGCTTTGCATACCCTGCTGAGGTCCTTTCCCTCCCCAAACCCTGCCCTCTCCAGGCTCCATCCCCCCAAATCCCCAGGTATTTCCCAACCTAGAGTTGGCAACCCTACTGGTCCATCTAGGTCACTGGTGTCCACGCTGACTGGCAGGGGCTCCAGCTGAGAAAAGCCTTTTAACAGGAGATGTCGGGGATTGAACTTGGGACCTCGTGAATGCAAAGTGGGTGCTCGACCCACTGAGCAACACTCACGTGGATGCTACAACAAAGAGTCTCTCCTCCAACGTGGTGTACTGGTTAAGAGCAGTGGTTTGGAGCGGTGGCCTCTGATCTGGAGAACCGGGTTGGATTCCCCCACTCCTCCACATGAGCGGCGGAGGCGAATCTGGTGAACTGGATTTGTTTCCCCACTCCTCCACATGAAGCCAGCTGGGTGACCCTGGGCTAATCACAGCTCTCTTAGAGCTCTCTCAGCCCCACCTACCTCACAGGGTGTCTGTTGTGGGGAGGTGAAGGGAAGGAGATTGTAAACCAGGTTGATTCTTCCTTAAGTGGTAGAGAAAGTCTGCATATAAAAACCAACTCTTCTTCTTCTATATCACGTCTGGATAACAATTTAGAGGAAACAGCAGGGGTTGGCGTGGAGGGGACATGCCCATGTACGCCCAAGCCCTAGTGGGGCAATAATATCCACCCAGCCAACACCAAGAACACAACCTTCGGCTGATAAATCGGGATGGCCTTTTACGGGGAGCTGGAGTCCCCCACCCTGATGTCACAAAGATGTCGAAGGGACTAAAATTGGTGAATACAAGGCGCGAGTCACGGGGAGGGGCCATGGCTCAGTGGTAGAGCATCTGCTTGGCACGCAGAAGGTCCCAGGTTAAATCCCCAGCATCTCCAATTACACTAGGCAGGTAGGTGATGCGAAAGACCTCTGCCTGAGTCCCTGGAGAGCCGCTGCCGGTCTAAAAAGACAATACTGACTTTGATGGACCGAGGGTCTGATTCAGTGTAAGGCAGCCTCATGTGTTCAGGAGAGTCTTCTAAAGCCAAAGGAAGGGGGTGTCAAGAGACCGATTATACTGAATCCGATGTGTCTCGTTTGGGGCGGCTGCAACAGATTCCCGGTTGTCAAAACCAATTGAATCCAAAAAGCCTATGTCAGGAGCGGCTTCTCGTGGGCTTGTCAGGCCTGGCAAGATCTATTATGTCACCGGCTCACTCGTTCGCGTCACCAATACCAATCTGGACAGAACTCACAGGCACCACAGTCCCTCCCTTCCTCCGATTAAGATCTTTGGGGGGGGGTCCATCCCCCCGCCGATTTCCTCCGGCTCCAAAAACGAGAAAGCACAGCACCCTCCTTACGGGTGAGCAGAGCGCTGGCTCTCCGACACCCGCTTTTTCTCTCGGCATCTCTGAAATCCTTCACACGCCAAAAATAAAATCATGACTCAATCCAACGTGTCGGGACTCGGCCGGACGAAAAAGGCATTTTCCGGGGACGTCGAAGACTACGGGAGGAATTTCGCTTCCAGTGTGTGTTCCCGACAAGGGACTAAGAGGTCCCTTGGTTCCCCCTTTCTCCTTTCTTCCCCCCCCCACTCCTTGCGAGGAACACCTCGCAGGGTATTAAGCGGGACACAATTACACAATAGATCCTTTCTCAGCCAGCTGGAAAAAGAACATGACAGTCGAGGCGCGCTCTGGTTAGGGCCTGTTTCTTCTGACATCTGGGCCATCATGGCAATTACTGCCGAACGAAAGCAGCATTTAGATTAAAAAGGAACCAACTAACAGGGGAAAACAGGGAACGCTTTCTTTGCAACACTCCCCTCGCCCTGCATACTCCTCGCAGACGAGAAGGCGACAAGCCAATCCGGGTTTCACATCTGACGCAACCTCCTGCCGTTAGCCCTGGGTCGGTTTTGCAACGCGAACGCACGTTGAAACGAAAATCTCTCTCCACGTGGACATCGAATATTTCGATTTCCTCCATTAAGAACTCCTGATTTGCCCCGGCTAGCCTTTGCTACCATTGAGCTTTCACACACGTTGAATAATGCACTTTCAATCCGCTTTGTTTGCAAGTGGATTTTGCCTTTTCACACAGTGCATTGAAAGTGGATTGAAACTGCATCATTCAGCGTGTGTGAAAGCACACTAGAAGCTTCCTTCAACCCAACCCTGAACCACTAGTTGATTTATGGACATTACACCTTAGCCCTTCTAGCCAATTACTTAAGGAAGCTACCCCCAAAACATGCATAAAAGAAATTACTCCAGATCTGCTGAGCGAGATTTTTCTCGGCCAGAGACATTGGAGAGATACTACAAGTCGGAGTAAACACCGTAAACAGTACTGAGCTAGGTGGACCGGTAATCTGACTCTGCAGAAAATGCTTCATATGCTCAAGGAAAGAATCTAATGGTTCTGAAGGATCGCCTGCTTCCGAATAAACGTGCCCGATTCTTATCACCTTTTGGGGAGTATCTTTTCTGTGGTGTATCTCATTTACAAAACTTTCCCTCCCCCCGCCCGTGCCAATTCAACCGTTGCTCATGGAGATGAGTTTCAGACAGAGACAGTCCGGCTTCTCCAGATCTTCAGTATATTAAAGTAAAAAAAGTAGAATCATAGAGTTGGAAGGAACCACCAGGGTCATCTAGTCCAACCTGCGCAAGGCAGGAAATTTCAAAGTGCCTCCCCCCCACATCCCCAGTGCCCCCTACTCCATGCCCAGAAGATGGCCAAGATGTCCTCCCTCTCATCATCTGCTTAAGGTAATAGAATCAGCATTGCTGACAGATGGCCATCTAACCTCTTCTTTAAAACCTCCAGGGAAGGAGAGCTCACCACCTCCCGAGGAAGCCTGTCCCACTGAGGAACCACTCTAACTGTTAGAAAATACTTTCTAATGTCTAGTACTTCCTTTTGTCTGTATTGAATCTATCGCTAGTCAGCTTCACTGGATTCCCCCGCCCAAGTTTCATTATTATGGGAGAGGGAGAAAAAAACGTTTCTATCTACTGTCACCACACCACGCATGATTTAACTGATCATTTGTTTAGAAAACATTATACACTCCTCTCTCCGTGTGTGTGTGTGTGTGTGTTAGCAGCACCTTACAAAGTAAAAAAAGAAAAAAATGCAATAAAAATGATAAAAACAGGTCAGCGTGGTGTAGTGGTTAAGAGCGGTGGTTTGGAGCGGTGGACTCTGATCTGGAGAACCGGGTTTGATTCCCCACTCCTCCACGTCAGTGGCGGATGCTAATCTGGTGAACTGGATTTGTTTCCCCACTCGTACACATGAAGCCAGCTTGCTGGGTGACCTTGGGCTAGTCACAGCTCTCTCAGCCCCACCTACCTCACAGGGTGTCTGTTGTGGGGAGGGGAAGGGGAGGCGATTATAAGTTGGTTTGAGTCTCCCTTAAGCGTAGAGAAAGTCAGCATATAAAAACTAACTCTTCTTCTTCAAAACAACTTTTAGCAGTCTATAACCATAGTCATAAAACAGTCCTAGGGCTAGAAACAGATTATAAGAATGGCTAAAAGATGGAACCCCTTAAGCCTTGTCACACTCCACTCAGTTAGTTGCCTTTTTTTCGAAACAAAGGAGCCCCGCACACTTCCGTGAAGGTGCCCTCAACCATATGGATTGCTTTTTTGGCACCTCTCCCAGCACTACAATACCCCTTTTGACCAGTTGCTCCAAGAACCGTCCAAAGATTGCCAACTACCAGTTCCACAAGCCGCTAAGCCGCTCATCTCAGACCCCGGTGGGCAAAGGTTCCCTCAAGACGCTTGTCAAACCTTACGACAGGAGAGAAGCCGACAGCTCATTTTGTCGCTGCTGGGAAACGTTATAAATTTTGATGCGTCGTCTAACCGAGGATATTAGCCGGCGGCCGAAAGGTCTGGGAGCCGGTTGGTTCGAAAGGGGATGAACAGAACAAGGACCGACACAACAGACAGCACCCGAAACCGACACGAAGCGGCGCAGACGTTTTCTTTTCCTCCGCTCAGCTGATTTTAAAGCACAGCCGACAAAACACCTCTGAATAATGAGAGATAAAATATTAAAATCTGAACAAACCAGATATCTAAGAGAAAGCGGCGGTTGTTTTTTAATGGAATTATACAAGGCGAGACAGCACAATGTGCATTAATTCGGGGAATCTGTGTCAGAAGCGTGCGCATAAACAAAGGTTGATGGCTTATTCCACCATCAATGGGGAATCTTAAGATTCAAACTGCGGGAGAGAGAAGTTATGGATGTATATGAGGATGGCTAAATTAACGGACTTCCTACATGGAAAGGTTATGGAAGAATTTAAAAAAACATGGTCTAAGGCCGCCTCATATTGGGACAATTTGGCAAAAATGGATTTTACATCATTAATTAACGAGTTATAGAAACTAGTTTTATTAATTTTATATTTTTGTGTTAATAAGTAAGATAAATACTGTTTAGACACTTCTTCGGAAGTCGGGTGCTGGGACACTTTTTAGGTGGGTGGAGGGGGGAGGGGTATCTTTTTGAACTTTATAATTTAGTAATCATGAATGTAACAATCAAGATATATAGATACCCTTTTGTTTTTTGCATTTTCTTTTTTTGTATTTTTATGTTATTTTTTATTGTATTTTTTGTTTGTTTTTGTTATGTTATAAAAATTTAATAAAAATTTATATTAAAAAAAAGATTCAAACTGCGGCGGTTGAAGCGTCAGACTAGCAGCCCATTCCTGAGGGGAAGGGCTGAACCGGTGGCTGGGGGTGGCGGCGCCGTGCCGCCTCCAAAGGAAGATTCAGCCCCCCCCCCTCGAAGCCAAAATGCTTACCCTCAAGCCCTTTGGAACTGCTCCACAGGGTTCCATGGGGATACACCACCTAAAAAGGTGGCCTCCATCGAGGTGAGGCCAAAGGGGGTGTCCCCAGCCTGAAAAGGCTTAGGCAGCCTCCTCCCTTGGACTGCCCCGGGAACACCCCCTGGGAGTGCCGTCAGGACACATGAACACATGAAGCTGCCTCATACTGGATCAGACCCTCGGTCCATCAAAGTCGGTATTGTCTACTCAGACCGGCAGCGGCTCTCCAGGGTCTCAAGCGGAGGTCTTTCACGTCACCTATTTGCCTGGTCCCTTTAATTGGAGATGCTGGGGATTGAACCCAGGACCTTCTGCATGCCAAGCAGATGCTCTACCACGGAGCCACAGCCCCTCTCTAATACATGAAGCTGCCTTATCCTGAATCAGACCCTTGGTCCTTCAGAGTCAGTATTGTCTACTCACACCGGCAGCGGCTCTCCAGGGTCTCAGGCGGAGGACTTTTACATCACCTCCTTGCCTAGTCTCTTTAACTGGAGATGCTGGGGATTGAACCTGGGACTTTCTGCATGCCAAGCAGATGCTCTACCACTGAGCCACAGCCCCTCTCCAGGGTCTCAGGTAGAGGTCTTTCACATCACCGACCTGCCTAGTCCCTTTAACTGGAGATGCCGGGGATTGAACCTGGGACCTTCTGCAGGCCAAGCAGATGCTCTACCACTGAGCCACAGCCCCTCCTGGCGGGAGGCTGAGCAGGTGTCCCAGGGCCACACTGCCAGGGCAGCGCAGGGAGGGCAGCATTAGAGGCCCAACGCCGGCGCCCATACCAGCACCGGCCCCTGCACTCCTCCTAAGGATTTTCAGCCCTCAAGGTCAGTAATGGGCTGTCAGACCTGCAAGACCTGGATTCAAATCCCACTCAGCCACAACACTCATTGAGTGCCATTGCGCCATTCATGTTCTCTTAGCCCTAAGCTACCTCATAGGGTTGTTGTGAGGATAAAACGGAGGAGGAGAGAAACTTGGCCACTACCAGGAGCTCCTATGAAAAAGGGATTAAAAAACACAAGAGATAGAACATGTTCTCTAGGAACTCCACCTACGTCTTGATTATGCGCACATATTTCCATTAGGCTAAGCACAATATTATGTTCAACAAATAAACAGTCTGCAATCATGAAAATCTTTTTTTTAAAGCCACACACAACACAAAATTAAGCCAAGAAAAACAAATGCTAGCTATTTTAAAATTGGCAAGCCTACTTGAACACACGAAGCTGCCTTCTACTGAAGTCAGTATTGTCTACTCAGACCGGCAGCAGCTCTCCAGGGTCTCAGGCGGAGGTCTTTCACATCACCTCCTTGCCTAGACCCTTTAGCTGGAGATGCCGGGGATTGAACCTGGGACCTTCTGCAGGCCAAGCAGATGCTCTACCACGGAGCCACGGCCCCTCCCCGACACCCTCCTGCAAACCAGGATTTCAGGTGTAAAGGAAAGATCTTTGTGAAGATTTTAACCATCTGCGGCTCAAAGCATTCCTCCTCCATATCTGCCAGTAATTTAAATCTTTACAACAAGCCAGTAATGTAGGCCAGTATCATTTCCCACGTCGCGGGCGGGGGGACCGGACCGCATGGTGGTGGGTGAATGGAAAGAGTGAGATTCGAACCAGGATCTTTCCAGCTCATACTGTCTTCGCCACTATACTGTGAGATCATGACGCTTCTCTTCTCCCCAACCTGCCTTTCATGTCAACTGAGGTTGAAAAGCAGCAGTCTGCTCAAACCAAGGCTAAAATTTGAACCCACGTCTCAGTGAGTAATCCCTGGCGCTATTCAAAGGCACTATACCACTGCATAGAGCTATTTGTAACAAAAGGAAAAGGGAACTCATGACAAATTAACACCCAGTTCTGGAGAGAGTCAGAAATCCCCACAGACTATCTAAAAATGCACACTTTTTTTTTTTTTGGCTGATGAATTCGGAGGCATTTTCAAGTATAACTTCACAACCACAACAGCTTGAATTTTTTAAAAACAAAATTAGAAAAAAGAAGAAGCAGAATCCTGCAGCAAATTTGACATTCTGCAGCTTTTCTTGTACTCTGGCAGAATCAGAGGCCTGTATACATGCAACCCAATATCACCACCGCTATACTGGCACCATTCAGGAATCGAATCTCCAAATTATGGACCGGAGGATCTGAAGAGGGCCAAGGGATCGTGCCCTCCTACTCTCCTTGCAAGCACCAAAATATCACCCCCTCCATTCCAGGAGTTTATTACATCCATTGGAGAGTTCATGCCTTGTAAAGTACCCGATCCCAACCAAAGTCAGGGGCTGAATTCAGCCGATTCTCCAAACCCCAACTTGGAGATTGGAAGTTGTGCCAGGGACTCGCCTGGTCCCTTCTTTTGCGTCCTCCGGTCATCTTCTTGTCTTGCATACCAATTCTCTGCACTGATTCTGAGTTTCCTCTAACTTGGAAGTGGAGGCGGAAGAGGAAGAAAAAGAGGAAGAAGAGTTGGGTTTTATACCCCGATTTTCTCAACCTTTTCAAGGAGACTCAAACCAGCTTACAATTGCCTCTCCGCACAACAATTGCCTCTCCCCTCTTCTTTCCTCTCCCCACAACAGACACTTTGTGAGGTAGATGGGGCTGAGAGTGTTCAGAGAGAACTGTGACTAGCCCAAGGTCACCCAGCATGCTTCATGTGTAGGAGTGGGGAAACCAACCCGGTTCACCAGATTAGCGCCCGCCGTTCATGTGGAGGAGTAGGGTATCAAACCCAGTTCTCCAGATTAGAGTCAGCCGCTCTTAACCCCTACACCACGAGAAGAGTCAGGACGGCACTCCATAGCATGTTCCTGATCCTCCAACCTGTGGTTTGTTGGAAGAGCGTCTGAATGGAGCCAGAGGACTCCCCGGCTCATTCTCCCCACGACTAAATTGCAGTTGATTTGTAAGGTCTAAATGCGGACACGCTTCTTCGGAAGGACACCAGTGTCTCCAATCACCAATGTGTGAACATGCAAAGAAATAGTATCTTCTTTGTTTATGGGATTACTAGGACCCATTTTGAACGAGCTGCCTCCCGAAAAGGTCAGCCCATGTAGTCGACAATGAGGCCTTTCGCACGGGTTGAATTTGGGGCATGGATTTAGGCCCCCTTCTCCGCACACTACAACCTTCTGTGCTTGCTCACCAGGCGTGTCCTTTTCAATTAAGCACCAGGACTAGATGAGCGCAGCGTTGCCCTTCCCGGGAACAGGAACTCTTGCGTGGGAAGGGAATGTCTGGAACAGTCTGAGCCGAGCTAAAGCCATGTCCTCCAGTCCCGGACCCTGATCGTCCCGGCGTACCGAGCCGATCCCAATTAAAACCCAAGCCGCTATTGACGACTTGGCAGTAACCCGGCCAAACTCCCTTTTGTCCGATGCCACTGGGACGCAGCCTTCCCCCAATCCCACAGCGACTCTTCTGTGAGTGACATAAAGCCAAGATCACCCACCCAGGTGGTCTTGCACGCCCCCCTTCCCAGTTGACCTGAGCAGGAATCCAAGGAGAACATCTGCTTTCCCAGGGTGCTCTCCAAAGTCCTGATCTAGTTACCTGTAAGAGGATATCCTCCCGGGACTATGCAATAAAGTATCTGGCAAAGTCGGCTCCACTCTAGGCCCAGCTTAGCACCATGGCTGGCTCACAGTCTGGGCGGAAGGAAGCAGTTGGCCGCTCATTTTTTGAGGAAACAACCAGAACGTTGTTCAGAAGCCCCCCAGAGCAGATTTAACTTTCTCCCTTCTCCCACGTAAATAAACTACCTTGACACATAAGAACATAAGAAAAGCTCTGCTGGATCAGACCAAGGTCCATCAAGTCCAGCAGTCTGTTCACACAGTGGCCAACCAGGTGCCTCTAGGAAGCCCCCAAACAAGACGACTGCAGCAGCATTTATCCTGCCTGTGTTCCTCAGCACCCAATATAATAGGCATGCTCCTCTGATCCTGGAGAGAATAGGTATGCATCATGACTAGTATCCATTTTAACCAGTAGCCTTGAATACCCCTCTCCTCCATGAACATGTCCCCTCTTAAAGCCTTCCAAGTTGGCAGCCATCACCACATCCTGGGGCAGGGAGTTCCACAATTTAACCATGTGTTATGTGAAGAAATACTTCCTTTTAACTGTTTTGAATCTCTCACCCTCCAGCTTCAGCAGATGACAATGCGCTCTAGTATTATGAGGGAGAAAAGCTTCTCCCTGTCCACTCTCTTCACACCATGCATAATTTTATAGACCTCTATCATGTCTTCCCTTAACCGCCTTCTTCCCAAGCTAATCAGCCCTAAGCGTTTTAACCGCTCCTCATAGGGCAGTTGCTCTAGTCCCCTGATCATTTTGGTTGCTCTTTTCTGCACCTTCTCAAGCTCTGCAATATCCTTTTTTAGGTGTGGGGACCAGAACTTTCTCTCCTTTCTCCCACGTAAATAAACTGCCTTGACACCCAAGGTGAAATCCCACCCGTCCACCCCCCTGCAAGACTGGGAAGCTCCTTGCACACCTACGAAACAATTCCATAGCCAGAAAGTTGGAGACGTTTTCCATACATAAAAGGACAAACCCCTTAAATTAAATTATCTCCATTTCTCCAAGGAGCCTTCGCCCCGAACTAAAGGGAAGGGAAGGGGACTTCCTTCTAGATCTTCTCCGCCATGACAGATCTCGCCAGAAGGAACTCCGAGAAGGCAGAAAGACAAGTTTATTAAGCGCGGACAGAAGGGAGAGGGGAAAAAAAGAACATCTCTGAGAGCGAAAGGAGGGAAGAACAAGACAAGCAGCAGGCCGTAACATTTCAATCCATCCCCGGCACAGATGAACGGCTGGGTAGAAAGCCGTCCCATTTCAAGAGCAACACGGCTTTCTCCCAAACCGCCCCCGTGGCGGAGAAAGACACCCAAACACACCTCCACACGCCCCCCCCGTCCCCGTCCGTCAGGGCTGCTCAAGCAAACTGCACACATTCAATCAATAGCAATTCTCTCGCGAGCCACAATCTGAAAGGTTTTCGACGGCAGAGTCTGAGCGACAGCCGGAGGCAAGAAAAACCCCACCATTTCCAGACCCCTCGCCTGGATTTCATGGGGGGTGGGTCGCTGCCGGACCACCTGTTACGGGCCCAAAGATGCCCGAATGGTCTCGGGCCTTCTCCGAGGTAACTGGCACGTGTTACAAACTTAAGTCGATGCTATTGCAGCACATGTGCACTAAGGCAGAAGAACCATTCTACTGAATCGGGACAAAGGCCCAGCTCGTTCGGCACTATCGGTTCCTAACGGTACAGTCTTTGAGAAGTGTCTGAGCGGGACAAGAAAAATAGAGGGCTTTCCCCCATCTCCTCCCCCAGAGTTGGCCTTCAGAGGTATACAACCTCCAAACATCAAGGTCCCATTCTTGGCTATCCTGGTCAACGGATGGCGATAGACCTGTCCGCTCTTTGTTTCCATCACCTCTGCAAGTGTGTAAGATCTACTCGGCTGGATCAGATGATGAAGAAGAAGAGTTGGGTTTTTATATGCCGACTTTCTCTACCACTTAAGGGAGACTCAAACTGCTTTGCAATCCCCTCCCCTCCCCCTCCCCACAACAGACACCTTGTGAGGTAGGTGGGGCTGAGAGAGCTCTAAGAGAGCTGTGACTAGCCCAACGTCACCCAGTTGGCTTCATGTGTAGGAGCGGGGAAACAAACCCTGTCCACCAGATTAGCCTCTGCCGCTCATGTGGAGGAGTGGGGAAACAAACCCAGTTCTCCAGATCACAGTCCACTGCTCCAAACCACCACTCTTAACCACTACACCACGCTGGATCTAATATAGCAACGGCCAGCCAGACGCCCCCAAGATGCATAAGCAAAGCATAAAGGCAATGTTCCCCTCCCTCCAGCTGAATATGGAAGTAGCCACCAAATATATAGACCCACTTACATGCATAGGTGTGGTTTCTGGCCAGAACCTCTTATGCCCATTCCCCCTTGTTTCTCGTTCACATGATTCCAACGCACCGTAACGCACCGTTCACGCACCACTCTCTCATGCACAGCGCCTCCAAACCGCCACCGAAAACCCGACCAGTGCTTTGACAGCGCTGCCCATTCCCTCCTCTCCAGAGCCTGGTTACCAGCAACACAGACCTTGCGTGCATTTTCAGCATTCCCCTCCAGCTCTTGAACGGTTCAGAATGCTCATCGACATTCCTTAACACCTTTGCACCTGAACCAATGGGTAGGAATCGTTTGTTTCAAGGGAAAAAATCAGCAGGGCCAGAAGTTCTCAAAGCCAACAGGATTATATCTTCTGTATCTTCCTAGATCTCCTCCACAGAGGGTTGCCAGCTCCAGGTTGGGAAATTCCTGGAGATTCTGGGGGTGGAGCCTGGGGAGGGTGGGGTTTGGGGAAGGGCATAATGCCATAGAGTCCCCCCTCCAAAGCAGCCATCTTCTCCAGGAGAAGTGATCTCGGTAGCCTGCGGATCAGTTGTAATTCTGGGAGATCGCCAGCCACTGCCTGGAGGTTGGCAACCCTATGGTCAGTTGGCCGTATTCCCAACAACTCCTCCCCAACTGAGGACTGACCCTGGGACCTTCTGCATGGAAACTTGAGCTCTATCACTGAGCCACAGTCCCTTCCCATTTATATACTACTTCTCCTTTATAGGCTGGTCTTCTCCCTTACAAGCTAGATTTCTATGAGAAGGGACCAAGCTTTGAGGCCAGCGGCAACCTCTTCTCTTGCTTTCGCTCTGAGACCACGAGGGATGGGCCAAGCAGTGAAAAGGATAGAAGGAGGAGGAGGAGGAGAGTTCATTTTTATATGCTGACTTTCTCTACCACTTAGGGGAGAATCAAACTGGCTTACAATCAGCTTCCCTTCCCCTCCCTACAAAAGACACCCTGTGAGGTAGGTGGGGCTGAGAGAGCTCCAAGAGAGCCGTGACTAGCTCAAGGTCACCCAGCTGGCTTCGTGTGTAGGAGTGGGGAAACAAATCCAGTTCGCCAGATTAGCCTCCGCTGCTCATGTGGAGGAGCGGGGAATCAAATCCGGTTCTCCAGATCAGAGTCCACTGCTCCAAACCACTACACCACGCTGGTGTAGAGAATGCATCCTTCCCAAGGGAGGGGGAAACATGTGAAATGCTTGGCGGGGGGAGCACCAAATACTCCCCCCCCCAGTGATATTCGGTCCAACAAATGCTCTCAGGTCCTGAGAAGCTCCCAAGGTGTTCTTCGAATGAACCCGGCTAGGTGGTCCAGACACTCCCTTCATGGAGAAGCCAAGAATTC
Source organism: Euleptes europaea (assembly GCF_029931775.1). NCBI lineage: Eukaryota > Metazoa > Chordata > Lepidosauria > Squamata > Sphaerodactylidae > Euleptes > Euleptes europaea. The sequence goes on from NC_079330.1 coordinate 6,542,992, forward strand.
CTCTCCAGGCCCTCCCATTCCCAAACTTCACCGGGGAGTTTCCTTCTACCTTCTCCATCAACCCGCAAGCTCAGCTCTCAATAGCTCTCTCGGGATATCTCTCGGTCAGAGAGCAAACTGCGGAGGAAGAACGGATCACGGCGGCGACCTTCTCCCGGGGTTCCCACGAGTGGGAAAAGACATGCAAGTTTCCACTTGCACACAAGTAGCAGGACACACGAAGTCCAAGGCAGGAACACTGGCAAAGTGGCAGATCTGGGCACGCTTGTTCCCTGAGGTCAGCATTGAGAGCCGACCAGGGTTGCCAGCTCTGGGTTGGGAAATACCTGGATATCTGGTTGGGGGAGCCTGGGGAGGGCAGGATTTGGGGAAGGGAGAGACCTCAGTGGGGTATAGTACCATAAAGTCCACCTTCCAAAGCAGCCATGAGCCTCAGGTGAACTGATCAGTCGTAATTCTGGGAGATCTCCAGCCACCACCTGGAGGTTGGCAACCTCAGAGCCAACTGCCCTTTTCTCCAGCAGTCCCTTTTGATACAGAGGGGTCTGACTATGCCCCTCACCCCAAGAATAACAGGAGGGCAGAGTTCTTGGTTTAAAGCTTTTTTGGCCCACATCTCAGCATACCGGCTAGGCCTACAGTTAAAATCATGCAATCGAGAAAATCAAATAGGACTTGCAAGAAACTCATCCATAAAACCAGTGAATAAAGCCAGCAGAATCTTATCACAACACCCACGGTGATAAAAATCAACAAGGGCCACCGGAGCCCGAAAATAAACACATGCACACGCTACCAGAAAATCAAAAATCAAATGAATAATCTTTTTAAAGCCGGAGGAAAATAAGAATGTGGTTGCGCCTAGCTTTACGCTGCTACATGCCTTCAATTTACTTTCTGCCTTAAATATAGGACCTGTGCCAGGGGTGCTGAACTCAATTGTTACGAGGGCCGGAGATGACATAAATGTCACTTGGTCGGGCCGGGCCATGCCTTGCCAGCCCAGACCAAGAGTGGGGGGGGGGCTGCCTCGCAGGCCGGATAAGAGTTCACAAAGGGCAGGATCTGGCCCGCAGGCCTTATGTTTGACACCCCTGCCCTATGCCCTTCTAAGGTTCAGGGGCATCCAGCGAGCTTAATGGCTGATTGGGGACCTACCGGGTCAAAATGCAGATCATGAGAGGGAGGGCCTCTTGGCCATCTTCTGGGCATGGAGTAGGGGTCACTGGGGGTGCATGGGGGAGGTAGTTGTGAATTTCCTGCATCATGCAGGGGGCTGGACTAGATGACCCTCATGGTCCCTTTCAACTCTGTGATTCTATCTCTACACCATTCCACCTCTCAGAATAATGATCTTCCAACCTCCACCATATTCGAGGCTGTGTGGATTCTCTAGCTTCCATATGCATCAATGAGATCATTATCAAGAGGCAACTGGTTATCCCTTGATTTTCCCCCCAGCCCAGTCGCAGGTTGACTGCCCAGGAACGTGGAGGTTTTATTCTTAATAGCCACAATTAATTCTCACTAACACCGTCCATTTCTACGCAGGATTTAAACCGCAAAACGAGGTCTGCGGGAGGAAGGCAGGAAGCAGCCATGCACCCCTCTGTTCCCCCGGGTCCAATTTCAGGTAGACTGCCCTGGAACATGGAGGTTCCATTCTCAGTTATCACAGCCAAAGGGAACACTGAAACAGCCTCGCTGCCTCAGAATGGAGATCCCTCTAGTCCAGCATCCTGTGACTAACTAGACATGTATGGAAAGGCCAAGAGCAAACCACACAGGCAATGCCCTCCCCACTGTTCCTGCACCTCCCTGAAACTGGCCTTCTGAGATAACACTGCCCCTGTACATGGAGGTTCCACTTAACCCCCATGGCCAGGGGCCATCAATAGAGCACAGGTCTGCTCTCGTTAGCTCCGAATAGGATCACACAGAGTTTGCATTCGTTCTGCAAGGCATGGCCGGGTGCCACGCTCGGGGGCTTTGTATGTGCGGGCAGATGTGTCAAACAACCTCCATCTGGAGGAAGGAGATTATTCAAAGTGGATTGGGAGAGCTTTAGCAATTTCCCAAACAAGATCTGAAGGCGGCGCGAATCTCTCTAGCAAGGGGGGGGGGAACATGCAGCGCCGGCCTTGACAAAAGGGGCAGAGGATTTTCGCTCTCCAGAAGGGCACCGAGAACGCGGATCGGAGCACGGAGGCCATTTAAAGCTGCAGCCAGCCAGCTTCTGTAGCCAGGCCTTCTCAAATCTACCCAGTCACTCTGCGTGGGCTTTGCGCTCTATCCATGCATTGTGCACGTGCAGAGTTCCAAGGTGGCAGAGCAGAGACCGCACCAGCACAGACAGCTGGAGGGGAGAGCACATTCTGCTTCAAAATAAATAAATAAAAGCAACCCTGCAAGTAGAACATTAGCTCAGCAAGGTACAGCCTTCGGAGGGGGGTTGTGAAACCAGTGTGGTGTAGTGGTTAAGAGCCGTGGTTTGGAGCGGTGGAGTCTGATCTGGAGAACCGGGTTTGATTCCCTTCTCCGCCACATGAGAGGCAGAGGCTAATCTGGTGAACTGGATTTGTTTCCCCACTCCTACACACATGAAGCCAGCTGGGTGACCTTGGGCAAGTCACAGCTCTCTTAGAGCTCTCTCAGCTCCACCTACCTCACAGGGTGTCTGTTGTGGGGAGGGGAAGGGAAGGTGATTGTAAGCCGGTTTGATTCTCCCTTAAGTGGTAGAAGAAGTTGGCCTATAAAAACCAACTCTTCTTCTGGTCTTGGAGTAGGGGTCATTGGGGATGGGGGTGGGAGGTAGTTGTGAATTTCCTGCATTGTGCAGGGGATTGGACAAGATGGCCCTGGTGGTCCCTTCCAACTCTATGATTCCAGGTTTTGAAAACTCTTAGCATAATCATTCTTTTAAGATTTTTTTTTAACTATGCACTTTGGGAACAATCAGCTCCCCCACCCTGCAGCACCGCAATGTGCCGGCCAAGAATTCGACTGAAAGGTATAGGAAACTGACATTGGGTAATCAGTGAATTTCCCCCAGATACTGGCCCTGCTCCAGCTCATAAGAACATAAGAAAGGCCCTGCTGGATGAGACCAAGGCCCATCAAGTCCAGCAGTCTATACCCACAGTGGCCAACCAGGTGCCTCTAAGAAGCCACAAACAAGACAACTGCAGCAGCACCTTGCTGCCCGTGTTCCACCGCACCCAAAATAATAGGCATGCTCCTCTGATACAGGTATGCAGCATGAACAGCATCCATTCCAATTAATAGCCATGAATACCCCTTTCCTCCATGAACATGTCCACTCCACTCTTAAAGCCCTCCAAGCTGGCAGCCATCACCACATCCTGGGGCAGGGAGTTCCACAATTTAACTATGCGCTGTGTGAAAAAATACTTCCTTTTATCAGTTTTGAATCTCTCACCCTCCAGCTTTAGCAGATGACCCCGTGTTCTAGTATTATGGGAGAGGGAGAAAAACTTCTCCCTGTCCACTCTCTCCAAACCATGCATAATTTTATAGACCTCTATCATGTCTCCCCTCAGCCGCCTTCTTTCCAAGCTAAACAGCCCTAAGCGTCCTAACAGCTCCCCATAGGACAGTTGCTCTAGTCCCTTAATCATTTTGGTTGCTCTTTTCTGCACCTTCTCAAGCTCTGTAATATCCTTTTTTAGGTGTGGTGACCAGAACTGTACGAAGTATTCCAAGTGTGGTCTCACCATAGATTTGTACAAGGGCAGTATGAAATCAGCAGTTTTATTCTCTATTCCTCATCTAATTATGGCCAGCATGGAATTTGCCTTTTTTACAGCAGCCGCACACTGGGTTGACATCTTCATTGAGCTATCCACTACCACCCCAAGATCCCTTTCTTGGTCTGTCGCTGCCAGCACAGATCCCATCAGTGTATATGTGAAGTTGGGACTTTTTCCCCCAATATGCATCACTTTACACTTACTCACACTGAAACTCATTTGCCATTTTAATGCCCATTCTTCCAGTATGTAGAGATCCTTCTGGAGCTCTTCACAGTCCGATTTTGTTTTAACCACCCTAAATAATTTGGTGTCATCTGCAAACTTGGCTACTTCACTGTTTAACCCCAACTCCAGGTCATTGATGAACAGGTTGAAAAGCACCAACTCAGATCCCTGAGGCACCCCACTGCTCACATCCCGCCATTGTGAAAACTGACCATTGATTCCTACTCTCTGCTTCCTATTTTTCAGCCAGCTCTCAATCCATAAGATCCTCGGCCTACGCCCTGCTGCCCCCTCACTCGCGGCCGGGAAGAGACCCAACCCTGCTCATTTATTTGCGAGCGGCAGGATAATTTATTGCAAATTTCGGGTTATTGTTTCAGGAGGATCCAGGAAAAAGCCACAACCCGATGACAACATGCACATTCGCTGCAGAGTCAGATCCGGGCAGCTGCCTCGCTGGAAGGCTCCGCTTCCAAGAAGAAACAGAAACAGAACAAAAAAATCACATTTGCTTTCCTGACCCAAAAGCCACTTTTCTTTCCCTTCGCTCGGCGGGAGAGGCGGTTTCGCCAAGCTGAAAACCACCGGCCAAATTACAGTGCTACACAGCCACTGAGCAAAAAGCGCCAGGAACCAAAATCTGGAGCAACCCTGCACTTAGATTTCAAGCTGCAATGTTAATTTAATTACTGCTTGCAAGACAGGGGATGGGACAGAGGGGAAGGGAAGGAGGACCCGAAATAAGTATTTTTCCAGGACGATCACGATTCTTGTTAGCGGAAAACTGTGCGAGTCTTCTGACAACCCGTGGTTTGCAAATTGTGCCACAGGGACCTTGCAGGGTCCTAATCCGCTTATCGGGGGGCCTGCGGGGAGAAGATAGGTAACGGTCATGAAGTTAAAAAAACAAGGATTCGAGAGTCGTACACCATTACAGTCCTCAGCAGAACGGACCTGGCTTTCTGATCCAACATTCAATGTTTCCACCATAGAGGCGCCAAGGCCTAGAGTAACGCCATTCTATACCCACCAGCTTTTGTGTAGCACCAGATGTTTGTGACTGGATTAGGCCAAGGGTCCTATCGAGCCCAGCAGCCTTCTTCCAGAAGGGTCCACCAGATGAAGAAGAGATGGTTTTTATATCCTGACTTTCTCTACCACTTAAGGGAGACTCAAACCGGCTTACAATCACCTTCCCTTCCCCTCCCCACAACAGACACCCTGTGAGGTAGGTGGGGCTGAGAGAGCTCTAAGAGAGCTGTGACTTGCCCAAGGTCACCCAGCTGGCTTCATGTGTAGAAGTGGGGAAACAAATCCAGTTCACCAGGTTAGCCTCTGCCACTCATGTGGAGGAGTGGGGAATCAAACAGGGTTCTCCAGATCCGACTCCACTGCTCCAAACCATTGCTCTTAACCACTACACCACACTAGCTTTCCACAAGCTGGGCAAGAAGGAAACCACCTTCGCTCGCTGTTGGCCCCATCAACTGGGATTCACAGGTACACTGCCTCTGAACGTGGAGGTCCCATTTAGCTATCACAACTAGTCAGGTCTCGCTGCAAAGATCACACCGGAGGCCTATCAAGTTCAGCACCCCGTGGCTGTTTAGAGGCTCTTGGAAACCTACTAGTGGGCGTGAAGGCAACCCCTCTCTTCCGTTATTTGCACCTTCTATTCCAAGGTATACTGCTTCTGAACGTGGAAGGTCGATTTAGCTGCAAGCACACAGGAAGCGCCTTGCTGGCAGAATCCCAGGTTCTAATAAGCCGGGCATCCTGTTTCCCCACCATGACCGATGAGAAACCTCCAGGAAACCCACGCCAAGGGAACAGATTTCCCTCCCGTCCGTTCCCCCAGCTCTGGCTATACGTCACCCTGATCTTTTTTTTTTTTTTTTTGGTCTCCTATGGTAAGGGCAGAAAAGTTTCTCCAGAAAAAGAGCTTTTCCCATCTTCAGATACAAGAAAGCATTCACCCTTGCTAGATGTCAAGCTCTTCCCTGGGAGTTTTTGGATGGGAGATATGGAAAGGTTCCCTTGGAGGATAGGGTATGTCCCTGTGCTTTAAAGGAAATCGAAACGACGGAGCACATCCCACTGCGCTATCCACTAGACCAAGACGTTCGTTCTAAGTTTATCTCTCCCTGGCTTAGTCGGCATCCCAGCCATTCAGGTCTGGGGTATACCAAAATGTTGCTTATAGATGAAAATCCACAGGTTAAAGTGGGAACGGCAAGGTTTTGTGCAGCAGCCTGTTGAATCCGTCAGACGCTGCTGAGAACATCAGTATGCCAATAATTTTAACAGGTAGTATATACAGTTTGCAAATTGTGCAAATAACCTTTTTACTATTTGTCGAAGCCTGGGGGTAGAGTGTAATACTAAAGGTTTCAGGGGTAAATTGTGAAGAGCTGTGCTGGTCTATGACCGTTTTTTAGGATGGATGGATGGATGGATGGATGGATGGATGGATGGATGGATGGAGCATTTTCCATGCTCACAGATCTTGGCCCGCAGCCCTTTGCATGTCCAGCGATGCGTTTCCTGTCCATGTGACCCAACTCAAGGACCGCTTCCTCCCACGTGACCCTGCCAAAACGCCCTGGACATCCTCGGAGGCCTGTCGTTTGGCTGTTTGGTACCCTGCGCTTTAAAACCAAACACGTAAAAGCTCTGCCACCGCCGAGAACGGCCTGCATTCCCCGAGCTATAAAACACACAAATGGAGCGATTTTGCTTATCCTTGCTTTGTGTTTTCCTCTCCGGGCATTTCTCAGCTTGAATATTTCCTACGCTGCACGGCGTTATTTACTTTATTGAACGCTCAGCCTTTCGTTTGCTCCTGCGATAGGCGCCACATCCTCCAATCCAGAAAAGCGGGCATTTCCCCATTGGTAAATGCGAGGTTTTTAAATCGGCAGCGACTAGCAATGTTTTTCTCCGAGCCCTTTCCTGGGTGGCTGGAGTCCCAGATGAGATGCTCACAGCCAGGAGTGGGGAGACTATTTATTTGTTTTATATCCTGCTTTCCCCCTTCCCAAGGGAGACCAACAGCTGCCTACATCATTCCTCTCTCCTCCGTTTTATCCTCACAACAACCTTGCGAGGTTGGCTAGGCTAAGAGTGTGCGACTGGCCCAAGGTCACCCAATGAGCTTCTATGGCAGACTGTGGATTCCTCACTTGCTCTTCTCAGATCCCACATGGACAGTCCAACCACTATACACATGAACACGTGAAGCTGCCTTATAATGAATCAGACCTTTAGTCCATCAAAGTCAGTATTGCCTACTCAGACCGGCAGGGGCTCTCCAGGGTCTCAGGCAGGGGTCTTTCACATCACCTACCTGCCTGGTCCCTTTCACTGGAGATGCCGAGGATTGAACCTGGGACCTTCTGCATGCCAAGCAGATGCTCTACCACTGAGCACAGCCCCTCCCCAATACACATGAACACATGAATATGCCTTATGCTGAATCAGGCCCTTTGTCCATCAAATTCAGTATTGTCTACTCAGACCAGGAGTGGCTCTCCAGGGTCTCAGGCAGGGGTCTTTCACATCGCCTACTTGTCCAGTCCCTTGAACTGGAGATGCCAGGGATTGAACCTGGGACCTTCTGCATGCCAAGCAGATGCTCTACCACTGAGCCACAGTCCCTACACCACACTGACTCTCAAATGCCTAGCTGTCAAGGACACCTACTAGCAACGTTTTCCCCCAAATCCTTCCCTACGTGGCCCTGAATCCCAAACAAGATGCTAACAGACTTAAGGGGGGAGACAAACCCCACTAAGCTCCTCAAGCAAACCCAACAAGCACCCTTTGCCCTTCGTCCTTATGAAAGGAAAGCCTTTGGCTGTGACAGTCCAAGCGCCAGCTGATTCTCTTTGCAAATCCCGGTGGTGGTTGTTTTTTACCATGTGCGAACTGCATTTTATGAGGAGGCAATAAAGATTTAGCAGCAGTGAGACTGGGAAAGGTGATTGATGGCCCTTCGCCTGAAGTCAGACAGAAATGCCGGCCCAACGATGTGCAACTCCCCGGCCTAACTCCTCAGCAAATTCTCGCTCCTGGGAAGTCACACGGGACTGTTCTGCAGAGCCCCTTTGGTGAAGGTGACTCTAGGAAACTGTGAGGGGTCTGGAGACCAGGTCCTATGAGGAAAGGTTGAAGGAGCTGGGTATGTTTAGCCTGGAGAGGAAAAGACTGAGAGGGGATATGATAACCATCTTCAAGTACTTGGAGGGCTGTCACATAGAGGAGGGTGCTGAGTTGTTTTCTGTTGCCCCAGAAGGTTGGACCAGAACCAAAAGGTTGGAATTAAATCAAAAGAGATTCCGGCTAGACATTAGGAAGACTTTTCTAAGAGTTAGAGCAGTTCCTCAGAGGAACAGGATCCTCAGGAGGTGGTGAGCTCTCCTTCCCTGGAAGTTTTTAAGAAAAGGCTTGATGGCCATCTGTCAGCAATGCTGATTCTATGACCTTAGGCAGATTATAAGAGGGAGGGCACCTTGGCCATCTTCTGGGCATGGAGTATGGGTCACTGGGGGTGGAGGGGGGAGGTAGTTGTGAATTTCCTGCCTTGTGCAGGGGGTTGGACTAGATGGCCCTGGTGGTCCCTTCCAACTCTATGATTCCATGATTCTACTAGAAGAAACCACACAGGACTTAACAAATAATTTTGAAGCAAAGGGAGAAAAATAAAAGTTTTAGGACCAGACAGGCAGGAACAAACGTCAATTTCTGGCAACCCTGCCTACTGCCAAGCCTGCTCCGGCCAACCTCTGGCTTTTCAGAAAATTTTCTGTGGGCATCGGAGCCAATTGGCTAGAGGCTTGGCAACCCTACATTCTCTCCCCAAACACCGCCCTCCCACAGCTTAGGGATGCCAACCTCCAGGTAGTATACAATACTAGAAGAGGAGTGGTACCTGGAACACACATATACATAAAGTACCACTAATACACTGAATATGATGGTTTATACAGTTTCAAAAACGTGATTTCCAATAATGCAAGTTATGCAAAAGAAGAAGAATTTCCAATAATTCAGGAGAAGGAAAAGGAGGAGGAGGAGGAGGAGGAGGAGGAAGAGAAGGAGAAGAGTTGGTTTTTATATGCCGACTTTCTCTCGACACCCTATGAGGTAGGTGAGGCTGAGAGAGTGTAACTAGCCCAAGGTCACCCAGCTGGCTTCATGTGTAGGAGTGGGGAAACAAATCCAGTTCACCAAATTAGCCTCTGCCACTCATGTGGAGGAGCAGGGAATCGAACCCGGTTCTCCAGAACAGACCTCACCGCTCCAAACTGCCGCTCTTAACCACTACACCACACTGCAGCGGATCTATACAATCTCTACAAGTTGCAGCAAAACAATTTATGCAAGTTTACAAGGTTTCACGAATCTGATCCTTGCTTCACTAATTGCATTAGCTTCATCAGAAGTCTGTTGCTGCTGTATGATGCTCAACCTAATAAAAAAGGGTTCTCGGAAATGAAGATGGATCTCGTTCCGCATGGGCCATCCTTGCTTGCTTGCTGTGCCCTCTGCCACTGCAGGCCTCCGTGGTTCTGGTTCACCGACACTCGAGGTCGCCATGCACCTTCTGGTCACCAGAAGCAAGGCTGAATGAAGAGCTCCCTTCCAAAAGATCCCATTAGCGCCTCAAAACAGATCCCATTTGGATCGGGGAGGAGGGAGCAATGCGGTCCCAAGCCCCGTCACGGGAAGATAATGATATTTCGCTTGGTCATCCTCTCTCTGCCGTACGAGCCGGCAAGCAACCAGCCAGCACCAACTGCGGCGGTGCCACGGTAAATCCAGTTTTTACGGCAGCTCCCGAGCCGGTATTAAAAAGGTCTATAATCTGGAAGCTAATTAGAAATTTAACAGCATCCATCTTTTCGAGCTTTCCCTTGCAGATAAGGGTCTCCCTCCTCCCCATCTTGAAATCTGTGCGGCCACTGCTCCAAGAGACACCATACGGCACCGAGCCCTGGGCTACCAGCCTCCAAAGACTCTGGGGTTTGCTTTAAAAAAAAAAAAAAAAAGATGCTGGCGCTTACAATCATGGTGATACGCATCACAAAAACCTTGGCTTATCTCAAGCAGGTTATCCCATGGACGGTAGCACGTGTTCCAAGCATGGACAAGCCAAGTCCAACATTTTGCCTTCTGCCACAAGCACCATAACGGGTAAATCTCTGGTTAGACCTCACCTAGAGTACTGTGTTCAGTTTTGGGCACCGCCATTTAAGAAGGATGTAGACAAGCTGGAACGTGTCCAGAGGAGGGCGACAAAGATGGTGAGGGGTCTGGAGACCAAGTCCTATGAGGAAAGGTGGAAGGAGCTGGGGATGTTTAGCCTGAAGAGGAGAAGACTGAGAGGGGGACATGATAACCATCTTCAAGCACCTAAACAGCTGTCGTATAGAGGAGGGTGCCGAGTTGTTTTCTGTTGCCCCAGAAGGTCGGACCAGAACCAACAGGTTAAAATTAAATCAAAAGAGTTTCCATGTAGACATTAAGAAGACATTATGAAGAATTTTCTAACAGTTAGAGTGGTTCCTCAGTGGAACAGGCTTCCTCGGGAGGTGGTGTGCTCTTTTTCCCTGGAGGGTTTTAAGCAAAGGCTAGATGGCCATCTGTCAGCAATGCTGATTCTACGACCTTAGGCAGATCATGGGTTGGAGGGCATCTTGGCCATTTTCTGGGCATGGAGTAGGGGTCACTGGGGGGGGAGGTAGTTGTGAATTTCCTGCATTGTGCAGGGGGTTGGACTAGATGACCCTGGTGGTACCTTCCAACTCTATGATTCTATGACTTTATAACATCAAATGTACTGCATTTTATTCAATCTCTCACTCTTACAGCTCTATGATTCTAGGAAATTGACCGAAGAGGGATGCCTTTCACTATGCTGAACGGAGACATACCCTTTTTTTGGCCCCAGGACAGTTTGCCCAGCTGAGTTTTGCCAGCATCTAGTGTGACTTAATTTGAGCGTGGGGTGGAATCACTGTGGTAAGGAGCTATTGGCTAGCGTCCATAGCCTCCCAGCGACCTTCTCCCCTCCACCCCTGCTGCTGCTGAACCCCTGCAAAAGGGCTGCAAGTCTTTTTGCCCAGCGTTTCTGTCTAAACTTATCGAAAACATTTTCTTTTGTTATATCTGTCGATGACAGGGAGCCCGCCTGGGCGCGAGAGAAGGAAGAAAGCCCGGTGGCTGAATTAGCATTCAGCTTGAGCGCAGGTATTCTCGCCGGGCGTGCTGCGAAGCCAGGATCGCCGTGGGAGCGAAGGACCTGCCGCAAACGCGTTACACCTTTGCCCATATGGTTCTGCGAAAGCCGGCAAAAAACAGGATTGGTTTTGACAGATCTGCGTAACTCATTCCGTTCACAAAATTGGAGGAGGAAAAGAAGGGGGAGAAAAGAAGAGTGGAGGGGGGCGCGGCAGCCCCGATTTCAACTTTGACAAGCTTCCAGCCTTTAATTTCCTCCTCTTGAAAAAATCGCAAGACGGGATCGATCCGTATCCAAGACGCACCCCTCATCACCGAACAGCCAAGAAACAGAGGACTCGCACCAATGACACCTATTTCTTCACACAATGCATAGTTAAACTGTGGAACTCCCTGCCCCAGGATGTGATGATGGTTGCCAACTTGGAAGGCTCGAAGAGGGGAGTGGGCATGTTCATGGAGGGCTATCCATGGCTAGTAGTAAAAAAGTATACTAGTCATGAAGCGTACCTATTCTCTCCAGGGTCTGAGGAGCATGCCTATTATATTAGGTGCTGTGGAGGTTAACCAGGTGCCTCTAGGAAGCCCATAAACTGCAGCAGCATTATCCTGCCTGGGTTCCACAGCACCTAATACAATAGGCCTGCTCCTCTGCTCCTGGAGAAAATAGGTATGCATCACGACTACTGTCCGTTTTGACTAGTAGCCATGGATAGCCCTCTCCTCCATGAACATGCCCACACCCCTCTTCAAGCCCTCCAAGCTGGCAGCCATCACCACATCCTGGGGAAGGGAGTTCCACAATTTAACTAGGCGTTGTGTGAAGAAATACTTCTTTTTATCAGTTTTGAATCTCTCCCCCTCCAGCTTCAGATGAACCCGCGTTCTAGTATTACGAGAGAGGGAGAAAAGCTTCTCCCTCGTCCCCTCTCTCCATACCAGCAACTCTGGTATTCCTTGGTGGTCTCCCATCCAAATACTAACCAGGGCCCACCCTGCTTAGTTTCAGAAAACAGGCTATACTGATTCAGGAAATTTACGTCTCACTAGGCGTTGCCAGAGGTTCCCAGAGAGCCGACCCCTAACCCTGCGCTTGGACATCGCAAGCAGGGAATACCCCCAGTGATGGCTTAGCTGTGAGCCCCTGGAGGGATACAACTTGCCGCTCAGTTCTCTCTCCCTCGGATCACTCTGACCTTTCGTAAGTGATACACAACACCAAGATGCTATGCCCAGAAATAGACCCAGGTACAGGAGACCTTAACAGAGAGGAAAGGGGTGATTTATGACCGAGGGGTTATTAAATTTCAAGCGCTGATTCATGGCAGCATCAAAATGCCAGAGATGACGTTGGGGGTTTGTTCTTCTTTAATACACAAATGCAAATCGGTTGCCGTATGCCGAAGCTAATGAGAAAAAGAGTCCTTTGAAGGAGGGGAGGCCAGGAACACATGAAGCTGCCTTCTACTGAATCAGACCCTTGGCCCATCAAAGTCAGGATTGTCTACTCACACAGGCAGCGCCTCTCCAGGGTCTCAGGCAGAGGTCTTTCACATCACCTACTTGCCTGGTCCCTTTAAATGGAGATGCCGGGGATTGAACCTGGGACCTTCTGCATGCCAAGCAGATGCTCTACCACTGAGCCACAGCCCCTTCCCCAAAGAAGTTGAAACTACTGAATCAGACCCTTGGTCCATCGAAGTCAGTATTGTCTACTCAGACTGTCAGCGGCTCTCCAGGATCTCAGGTAGAGGTCTTTCACATCACCTACTTGCCTAGTCCCCTTAACTGGCGACGCCGGGGATTGAACCTGGGATCTTCTGCATGCCAAGCAGATGCTCTACCACTGAGCCACAGCCCCTCCCCAATACACATGAAGCTGCCTTATACTGAATCAGACCCTGGGTCCATCCAAGTCAGGATTGTCTACTCAGACCAGCAGCGGCTCTCCAGGGTCTCAGGCTGAGGTCTTTCGCATCACCTACTTGCCTAGTCCCTTTAACTGGAAATGCTGGGGACTGAACCTAGGACCTTCTGCATGCCGAGCAGATGGTCGACCACTGGCTCCCCAGGGTCTCAGGCAGAGGTCTTTCCCATCACCTACTTGCCTAGTCCCTTTAAGTGGAGATGCCGGGGATTGAACCTGGGACCTTCTGCATGCCAAGCAGATGCTCTACCACTGAGCCACGGCTCCTTTCCAAAGAAGGAAAAGCCTCAAGAGTTAGTTACAAGGCCTGGACTTAGTCTCCTGTTGACATGTTCTCCAAAACAATCCAAATTCAACAGCAGGCAGCACGATACATATCAGAAAGTCGGTCACCATTGAAAGTCCCCATCATCTGGTTCCAAGGCTTAGATCACACTCTTTTCTTGGTGTCAATGCGCAAGTGTGAGCTCATCATAGCACATGCGCACTCAGGCAGAGGAACAGAGGGAGCTCCCTGAGAGAGCAGGCCAAAAAGTTCATCTCGTCCAGCACCCTGTTTCAAACAGCAGCTCTCTTGGAGAAGTCCACACACAGGGCACCAAGGCGATTGTCTTTCCCGGTTTGTTCCTAGCACCCAAAACATTAAGGTAAACTGCCTCTGAACACAGCAGTTCCATTTAACTGTCACAGCTAACCAACACAAATAGACTTGTCCTGAGCAAATTTTCTTTTCTTTTTTTCCTGAAAAATTTAATTTGATTTTTAGGGTACAGAATAAAACAGGGAAAAGGAGGGAAGGGAAAGTAAAAATAAGCATATATTCCTGTGACAATCCACCACATCTGATACTTGACGCATTAACACATTAGATTTCTAGTCCAAGATTAAAATTTTCATTACATTTCTAATCTGAAATCAATATTCATAATAACCTCCCTGCGCAAATTTTCAATCATCTAAGCCGCTAACAAATTCTACAATTATGCATTGAGGAATCCAAATTATATACCCAGAATTCTACAGTTTCTGGGCAAGTACTAAGGCTCGAACCCAGTTCTGATTCAAATATTACCTGCCACGGGTAGCATATCAATTGTGGGGCGAGGTTTTCCTAAGGTGAGGTTTACCGGCAATCCGAGGATACATACGGGGCACGAAAAGAAATCCACTCTATAATGCCTTGATTTTGGATGAACATGTGTGTGTGCATGGGGGACTATGTATATGTTACCTACAACAACAAAGACAATTAAACCCTATGTCAAGATTCAGGTAAAGGGGGAGGAGTCGGAAGAGTTCCCAGAATCGGATCAGGGAATGCGGCGTTTGTACGAGTCTGAGACAGAAGTCCACCTACGATATACGTTTCATTTCCCTCCCTCTTTCCCGCCCTCTTTCCCCCAAGAAGCTCAGAGCAGCCTACGTGATCCTCCCTTTCTCTGTGTGTCCCTCACAACCACCCTGCAAGGTAGGTAGGCTGAGAAAAAGCGACTAGCCCAAGGTCACCCAGGACAGCACCGGGATTCGAAGCCCAAATTCCCAGATCACGACTACCACGTACATCACACAGCACAGCCAGGAAAGTAACCAAAGGGCCTTGGGCAGGTGCTGATAAGTAGAACCTCCCCCAGCAAAAAAACCCTTCTGGTGGAGAAACAAGACACTTCCTGAAAAAGAGTATACATGAACACATGAAGATGCCTTCTACGGAATCAAACCCTTGGTCCATCCAAGTCAGTATTGTCTACTCAGACCGGCAGCGGCTCTCCAGGGTCTCAGGCAGGGGTCTTTCACATCACCTACCTGCCTAGTCCCTTTAACTGGAGATGCCGGGGATTGAAGCTGGGACCTTCTGCATGCCAAAGAGATGCTCTACCACTGGGCCACAGCCCCTCTCCAGAAACTCACACATGAACACATGAAGCTGCCTTATACTGAATCAAACCCTTGGTCCATCAAGGTCAGTATTGTCGACTCAGACCGGCAGCGGCTCTCCAGGGTCTCAGGCGGAGGTCTTCCACATCACCTACTTGCCTAGTCACTTGAACTGGAGATGCCGGGGATTGAAGCTGGGACCTTCTGCATGCCAAAGAGATGCTCTACCACTAAGCATCTTGTTAAATAGTCTATCCCTAGCCAATGTACAACACACACACACCCAAACACAATGCATGATGCCCCGACGCCCCACCCCCTTCAGGAAGATGGTGCTCACCTCAGAGGCCTTCGCTTTCCAAGCCGGCACGGGCAGAAATGCCCGCGCGGCTCTCAGCCCTCCAACCCCAGAGAGGACAGTCCCGTTCCCCCCCCCAGTTCTTCTTAGCCTTTAAGAGAGATCCCACCCCACCCCACCCCGTGGGAGTCTCTCCTCTTTGCTCATGTGGCCCGGCCGAGAGGAAGGAAAACAGCGATCCCTCCCTTCCAACCCCTACCGAAATGTAACGTTCCTGCCACTTCATTTATAAAATAATAACCTTGACCTCAGACCCTGGCTACATGCCCCTTCTTCTGTGGGCATCCCACCAGATCAGGGGTTCCAACACCCTCTCTGATGCCCGCTTGGTAACTGGGCAATGCCCATGAGTGGGGGCCTAGCACCTCCTCGAATACAACCCATGCCAGTAGTCCAATCCTGATGGCTGACCCCTTCCGCCAGCGGGCACCCCAGACTTCCAACAAGCTGAACCCCATCTTAGCTTTGCCTTGGGGGTCTTACGGTGCCAGGAGGGGCAAATCTGGGAGATTTCCTTGCCACAATGTAATGACCAAGCTCCTACGAGAGAATCGCTTGCACACACCCTTGATTCTCGCCAGAGCCCTCCGTGCCAGGGAAGCCAGGCTGGCTAACCCCAGCTTTACCCTTACCTGGACAATTGGCACCCCCACCCCCCACCCCCGTGTAAAAAAAAACCCTCTCTTGGTTCTTTGGCCTGCTCAAAACAATCCAAAGAAGCCATCCTTCCAGGTCCAGCATTCTTTAGTTACCCCCCAGAATAAAATAACAAACAAAAAAACCCTTGAAAAATAAATTACCCTGAATGTTTGCAACACAAAAATCCCAAAATAAATGCTGAAATTTGCAAGCGTGCTACTCTCATGCACCGCGCACGATCTCCCCCACTGGGCAGAAGACAGGTGCCGGGGCCACCCACCGGCATGGGTGGTTTGGTTGGGGGCGCTACAACCGTGTCCATCCCAACCCCCCTTAAAAAAACACCCCAAAACAGAAGGATTTCTCCGACCTCTTTGCAAAAACAAATTACACTGAATGTTTGCAGTTTGCAACAACAACAAAAACCCCAAAACAAATAAACGCTGAAATTTGCAAGCGTGCTACTCTCATGCACCATCTCCCCCCCCCCGGGCAAAAGACAGGTGCCGGGGCTACCGACCGGGGTGGGGATGGGTGGGGGGCTTCAACCGCGTCCATCCCGACCCCCATTTTAAAAAACCATAAGGATCTCTTTGCAAAACCCCAAAACGGAAGGGTGTCTTTGCAAAAAACCCAAAACGGAAGGATCTCTTTACAAAAACCCCAAACAGAAGGATCTCTTTGCAAAACCCCAAAACAGAAGGGTGTCTTTGCAAAAACCCCAAAACGGAAGGATCTCTTTGCAAAACCCCAAAACAGAAGGGTGTCTTTGCAAAAAACCCAAAACGGGAGGATCTCTTTGCAAAACCCCAAAACAGAAGGGTGTCTTTGCAAAAACCCCAAACAGAAGGATCTCTTTGCAAAAAAAATAATAAAAACCGAGCCCGGCAAAAATACAACCCCAGACCCGCCTGCCAACTTACCCAAAATCCTGATCCATGGATTTGAAGAAAAATTTGTAGTTCTGCACCGGCCGGTTGCTGAGGACATTTTTGAAATCGGCCAGGGTGACTTTTTCCGGCGAGACGGGCAGCTTCACCAGGTAAGGGGTCTCCTCCTCGTCGATGTGATAGATGATTTTTGTTTCCGCCATAGGAGAAAGGAGGAGGGGGGGTCGGGAGGGAAGGGGGGAGGGGAGAGGAAAAAGCCAAGGGCGGCTTGGGAAGCCCAAGGAAGGAGGAACCAGAGGGGGGGGAGGGGGAAGAGAGAAAAGGGGGGAGCTGGGGGGGGGAGAAAGCCCCCAGGCCAAGTTCAAGGCGCAGGTCCCTCCCAGCCCCCTTGCTTTTTTTGCAAGGCGACGCTTCGCCTCCGACCAGGAAGGGGAATTTCTGTGCGGGCTCGGTGCAAACCTTGCAAACCTTGCAAGCGGCGGGGGATCGCGCGCCCCACACTGCTCTCTAGCGGCCGACGGGGGGAAAAACACCCCGGCGGGGGCTGGCCGGAATGCATTTCTCCCGTAACTGGGGCAGGAAGGGAAGGGGGGGGGGTGCCTTGTTATGTGCGTGTGTGTGTTAAGTGCCGTCAAGTCGCTTCCGACTCATGGCGACCCTATGAATGAAAGTCCTCCAAAATGTCCTATCTTTGACAGCCTTGCTCAGATCTTGCAAACTGAAGACTGTGGCTTCCTTTATTGAGTCCGTCCATCTCTTGTTGGGTCTTACTCATTTCCTGCTGCCCTCCGCTTTTCCTAGCATGACTGTCTTTTCCAATGACTCTTGTCGTCTCATGACGTGACCAAAATGTGACAGCCTCCGTTTAATCATTTTAGCTTCTAGGGTCAGTTCAGGCTTGATTTGATCCAAAACCCACTGATTTGTTCTTTTGGCGGCCCAGGGTGTCCGTCACCCTCTCCTCCAGCGCCACATTTCAAAGGAGTCCACTTTCTTGTGCACCTGTGTGTGTGTGTTAAGTGCCGTCAAGTCGCTTCCGACTCATGGCGATCCTATGAATGAATGTCCTCCAAAATGTCCTATCTTTGACAGCCTTGCTCAGGACTTGCAAGTTGAAGGCTGTGGCTTCCTTTATTGAGTCAATCCCTCTCTTGTTGGGTCTTCCTCTTTTCCTGCTGCCCTCCACTTTTCCTAGCATGACTGTCTTTTCCAGTGACTCTTGTCGTCTCATGACATGACCAAAATGCGACAGCCTCAGTTTAGTCATTTTAGCTTCTAGGGTCAGTTCAGGCTTGATTTGAACTAGAACCCACTGATTTTTTTTTTTGGCAGTCCACGGAATCCGTAACCCTCTCCTCCAACACCACATTTCAAAGGAATCTATTTTCTTCCTATCAGCTTTCTTCAGTGTCCAGCTTTCACACCCATACATAGTAATAGGGAATACGATGGCATGAATTAATCTAGCCTTGTTATAAGAACATAGAATGATAGGGCGAAAATGCATGGGAGGTTTTGCCTTGGGTTTCTCACGCTCCAGATGCACATTTCCCCCATCTGAATTCTTAAAACTCTGCATGGGGGCTTATTTTTGAGTTTTGAGAATTTGTAGGTTTGCCAAGTCCCTGAGGAGGGCTGGGTTTGAGGAGGGGAGAAACTTCAAGGTCATAGTCCAATTGCCAAAGCGGCCAATTTCTCCAGGTGAACTGATCTCTGTCGGCTGGAGATCAGTTATAATAGTGGAAGATCTCCAGCTACTACCTGGAGGTTGGTAGCCCTAAGAATTTGGCTGGAGGAAATGTGCATCTAGAAAACGGCAAATCCAAGGCAAAATCTCCCGTGTGTTTTCGGCCGCAGAGTTAGAAGGAACCACCAGGGTCATCTAGTCCAACCCCCTGCACAATGCAGGAAATTCAAAACTACCTCCCACACACACCCCGTGACCCCCTACTCCATGCCCAGAAGATGGCCAAGGTACCCTCCTTCTCATGATCTGCCTATGGTCATAGAATCAGCATTGCTGACAAATGGTCATCTAGCCTCTGCTTAAAAACCTCCAGGGAAGGAGAGCTCACCACCTCCCGAGGAAGCCTGTTCCACTATTAGAAAATTCTTCCTAATGTCTAGACGGAAACTCTTTTGATTTAATTTCAACCCATTGGTTCTGGTCCGACATAAGAAAAGCCATGCTGGATCAGACCAAGGCCTCTGATTTTCTAACAGTTAGAGAGGCCATCTTCTGGGCATGGAGTAGGGGTCACTGGGGGTGTGGGGGGGAGGTAGTTGTGAATTTTCCTGCATTGTGCAGGGGGTTAGACTAGATGACCCTGGCCTGGTGGTCCCTTCCAACTCTATGATTCTATTCTATAAGGCCCATCGAGTCCAGCAGACTGTTCACACAGTGGCCAGCCAGGCGCCTCCAAGAAGCCCCCAAACAAGACAACTGCAGCAGCATTATCCTGCCTGAGTTCCACAGCACCTCATATAATAGTCATACTCATCTGATCCTGGAGAGAATAGGTATGCATCATGACTAGTATAACTCCCCCATCACCCCTTGCGTGCAGCTGGCCTCCCAGACCGGAGGGTGCACAAAAGGAGTCTGTCCCAAGAGGGCTTTTTTGGTTTTCTGGTTTGGGAAATGAATGCTGTCCCCTTTTTCCAGGGCTGCAGAAGACCCCTAAGCAAGGTCTCAGTCCAAAGGGGGCTTGTTTGCTTTCTAGGTTGGAAAAAAAGCTGTCCCCTTTTTCCAAGGCTGCAGAGACCCCTAGGCAAGGTCCCAGTCCAAACAGGGCCTTTTGCTTTCTGGGTTGGAACAAACCCTGTCCAATTTTTCCATTGCTGCAAAAGACCCCTGTGCAAGATCTAGGGCAGAGGAACGGATTTTTGCCAGCAAGCAACTGTGCTCTTCAGCTTCAGAAGAGGAGCCAGAAGATGCTGGGCTGGGTTCCCTCCATCCCCACCCCAAGGCCTCTCCGCCTCTCGCCCTCTCCCCCCCCCCCCCCATCCGTGCAGTTTAAAGGGATCTTGCTCTAGATTTTGCAAGCAAATAAATAAATAACACCCCCCCAAGGTGCACGCCCCCTCTTTTCCAAAACTGCTCAGGGCGCCTTTGCAAAAAAATCTACCAAAAGCCAGACGCTCCCCCCCCCCTTCCCCACGCCTCTCAGACACACAAAACGCACTGTGGGGTTTTGTTTTTAAAAGGGATGTTTTTAAAACCACAAAACATACAAATAAGCACCGCTGGTCGGCCCCCCTCTCTGCAGGCAGCCAATGGCCGGGCTCCTCTGCGGTCAGGTGATTCCTCCACCTCTTCCTGCTTAGATGAATGTTCCCGAGCAAGCTGGTGTGTTCTCTGGCAGGGAAACAGTGCTCGGTGGAGGATAATATAATATAATTAATATAATATAATTAATTTAATATAATAGCACGCCTGGTTTCGTTTTTTGCTGCAGTAGCCTGACACTGATATCAAGTGAAACGTAACATAGTTTATATATAAAAGAATGAATTTGGGGCCCTGCTGTATTTTTCATTTATACCTTTTTTTAAAAAAAATCCCAGATTAGGCACATGAACAAGGCTAGGGGAAAAAATTTCAGTCTTTTTTTCTCTGCTTCTAAATTCCCCGACGACTGAAAATTCACTATCAGTGGATTCTTTGATGTGTAATGATATAGATATATATGCATGGTAACATTGTGATAGGAAGAAAGTAGACTCCTTTGAAATGTGGTGTTGGAGGAGAGTGTTACGGATACCGTGGACTGCCAAAAAAAAACAAATCAGTGGGTTCTAGATCAAATCAGGCCTGAACTGACCTTAGAAGCTAAAATGACTAAACTGAGGCTGTCGTATTTTGGTCACATTATGAGAAGGCAAGAGTCACTAGAAAAGACAGTCATGCTAGGAACAGTTGAGTGCAGCAGGAAAAGAGGAAGACCCATTAAGAGATGGATTGACACTATAAAGGAAGCCACAGCCCTCAATTTGCAAGACCTGAGCAAGGCTGTCAAAGATAGGACATTTTGGAGGACGTTGATTCCTAGGGTCGCCATGAGTCGGAAGCGACTTGATGGCACTTAACACACACACACAACATTGTGATACTTACCTTTATTTAGCCACAGCACTATGCTTTTGCTAACCTCCAGGTGGTGGCTGGATTACGACTGTTCTCCAGGTGACAGAGATCAGATCCCCAGGAGAAAATGGCCACTTTGGAAGGTGGACTCTATGGCATCATACCCCACCAAAGTCCCTCCCCTCCTCGAACCCCACCCTCCTCAGGCTCCTCCCCAAAATCTCCAGGTATTTCCCAACCCAGAGCTGGCAATCCGAGGAATGCGTGACGGAGGAGGTGTGTTTTGTGGATGGGGTTGCCAATCTCCAGCTGGACATCTCCCAGAATTTCAGAGATCGGTTCCCCTGGAGAAAATGACAACGTTTTGGGGGGGTGGACTCTATGGCATTATACCCTGCTGAGGTCCTTCCCCTCTGCAAACCCTTCCCTCCCCAGGCTCCACCCCCCAAAAAAAATCTCCAGGTTTTTCCCAACCTGGTGTTGGCAACCCTATGAGATCCACCCGGAAGGAAATCCAGTTCTTTTTTTTTTAATAGAATTTTTAGACAGAAAAAGAAAACATTTTATTTAAATAAAGAAATTACAGAACAAATGGAAAGAAAAAGGATTTTAAACAAAGTTAAAACAAGAGAAAAAACAAAATAATAATATAGAATTAAAAGTAAAAGTCCCCTTCCCTCCCTCGTGTTCTGTGCCCACCCACCCCCCATTGTGACTGAAGGAAGTCCAGTTCTGTCCACTCAAATTCTTCCTAATTTGTTTAGTTTGTTGTACATTAGAGCAGGGCTTCTTAAACTTTTCCCACTCGCAACCCCTTTTCGCCCAAGAAATTTTTACACGCCCCTGGTTATATAGGTATATAAAACAGGTATACAAATAAAACATTTACTGATAATATATCATAAGGAAACCTTTTACTGTTGCCACATTTTTCGCAACCCCCACAGCCAGTTTCACGAACAGGCATGGAGTCGTGACCCACAGTTTAAGAAGCTTTGCCCTAGAGCAGAATCTCTCCTATACAGTGCTTTTTCAGAACAAAACCCCCCAGCCTGGTGAAGACAAACCCTCTGTCCCCCCCCCACACACACAGTTTGCCAGGTCCCTCTTTGCCACCTGCGGGAGGTTTTTGGGGTGGAGCCTGAGGAGGGCGGGGTTTGGGGAGGGGAGGGACTTCAATGCCATAGAGTCCAATTGCTAAAGGATGCTTACAGGGGACAAGAAGGGGGTGACATTCAATCAGGCTGAGAAACTGAATGAGGGGGGGGGCTGAATACATCCTGGACAAGCTGTTTGAGGAATTAACTAAAAGGGGGGGGGACTCAACCTTAGCAAGACAGACAGAGGACCTATATGCTTTAACACTGATTGACGACAGACACATCCTGACGAAATAGGAAATACATTACAAGACCTCAGTGTGAGCCAATGCAAATGGTGAATATTCCAGGCTTCACACCAATAATTAGTACCGCTAGGTACTAGCTGGAGATTACAACTGTTCTCCAGCCGATAAAGTGTGCTTTTGGGACAGTACCTACTATTGGACTTTTTGAAGAAAATGCAACATTTACTTGAAAGAACATGGCAATTGGTGCACTGAGACTGCACCTTACTTAGATTGTACATATTGTATATAACCTTGAGATTGTACATATTGTATATAACCTTGATGTTCTTATATGTATCTTTCACTCTTGTATTGTTGATGTCATATGTGTAAGCACCAATAAGAATTTTTTGCCACTTTTGTAATGGAGACTCCGTTGCAGATTTTCTAACCAACTGATAGAGATCAGTTCAGCTGGAGAAAATGGCCGCTTTGGCAATTGGACTCTATGGCATTGAAGTCCCTCCCCCTCCGAAAACCCCGCCCTCCTCAGGCTTAGCCCCAAAAACCTCATGCCGTTGGCGAAGAGGGACCAGGCACCCCTAATGACCACTGAAGAAGGTCCTATAGGCCAAAGCGCATTTGGTTGTCTATTGGTCATTTACATATAATTGTGATCATCAACCATGTTTGTAAATTAGCAATTATCTTTTTAGAGCCTTTTAATTGATCGGCCTCATTTTGGGGCCTAGGGTTTTTAATTGGGTGTACGCTATATAACGAACAATATCAGTATTTTGAATAAATTTGCAGCTCAACTTTTAGGTTCGCCCATTCATCTCTCCCCTCCGCCCTGGGAGGTTCTGCCCCACTTGGAAATGTCGCAGCCCCACCTAGTGAACAAGGTGGGCTACTAAACCCCGTGTCAGTCTGAAATGTGCAACCAGCATAAAAATATATCGCTCCCTGGTGAAAGATACTTGCAGACTTGTATCCAGGGCTGCTGGCTGCGTTTTCGGCAGAGAGGAAAGGAAATATATAAAAGCCCAATTGCAGCCGAAGGAAGACGTTGGTCATTAACTGACTCTTGAGATCACGCACGCCTGATTCGGGGTCACCCAATAAAACCGGCTGGCAGTAAATTCAGGATGGGCAGTGCAGACAGTTTCCCCCGCCACCAACTGTATGTACTTTTAAAATGGCATTAGACAGATCCAAGCAGTGTAGGTTTCTTAGCGGCGCTAAGCCATCATAGATTTATAGAGCCTCCGTGCACAGGGGAGATATACCTTGAAACTACCAAGTGTTGGGGACAAACAACTACCTTCCTTGTGAGTTTCCCAGAGGCATCTAGTTGATCACTGTTGGAAGCAGGAGGCTGGCCCAGGTGGATCTTTGGTCCCCTCTCTATCAGACCTTGTCTTAAATTTGTACGGTTTACCATGCATGTCTGCTTTTCTGAAAAGCGATTTTGAAGGACGAGTATTTATTCTTCTTATTGAATTAAATAACTACCTTTATTGCTTGCAACCCTCAAATCTCATATGCTCAAATGGTCCCTATTTACTCCCGGCGGGAGGTTTTTGGGGCGGAGCCTGAGGGGGTGGGGTTTGGGGAGGGGAGGGACTTCAGTGCCATAGAGTCTAATTGCCAAAGCAGCCATTTTCTCCGGGGGAACTGATCTCTATCGGCTGGAGATCAGTTGTAATACCAGGAGAGCTGCAGCTAGTATCTGGGGGTTGGCAACCCTACCTGCTTAGCTTCTGAGATCTGATAACATGGGGTCAGCCTGGGCCATCCAGGTCAGGGCAGTCTTTATGTCTCAACCTACAATTTCAATGCCTGATTTCTCCACTCAATTCAGATAAAAATGTCATAAAAGAATTGGCCACGTGGAGGCAGCAAAAGCATAGCTGCAAATCAGCCCTCGATTTAGGAAGGCGTAGATTTAGGACTGTTTTCCAGGCAAGGTGGCAACGGGGTCAGGGCCTATTTCCAAGGCTCCATGGACAGGTTTTGTGGCTAGTTTACTCTCAAAGGTTATCAAAGCAAAAAGTTTCACTGGGTCAATGCCTTGGCGGTCAAGGGGCATGCGAGCTTTCCCAGTTACACAGAACTCTTTGTCAGACTGCAGAGCTCGCCGGTTTCAAGAGGAAACTGGAGAGAAAGTACAGTCCTTGGTGGTCAAGGCACATGTTTTGACTCTTCCTTAAGTGGTAGAGAAAGTCAGCGTATAAAAACCAACTCTTCTTCTTCTATGACTCTGTAACATTGCACAATCAATGAGGTTAATAATAATAATAAATGTGGCATATCTCAATTGGGCAGTGCCAAGTTTTAAAACCTGTGGCACCGAGTGATTTTGGGTCTGTGGAGGAGAGAAGAAAAGCTGGTTTTTACACCCCACTTTTCTCTACTGAAAGGAATCTCAAAACGGTTTACAATCACCTTTTCCCCCCCTCCAACAGACAGCTGGTGAGGTAGGTGGGGCTGAGAGAGGTCAGTGGGGCTGAGAAAGTTCGGAGAGAACTTTGAATAGCCCAAGGTCACACAGCGGGCTTTATGTGGAAGAGCAGGGAACTGAACCCAGTTCTCCAGATTAGAGGTGATATGATAACCATCTTCAAGTACTTGAAGGGCTGTCATAGAGAGGAGGGTGCTGAGTTGTTTTCTGTTGCCCCAGAAAGTTGGACCAGAACCAACGGGTTCAAATTAAATCAAAAGAGTTTCCGTCTAAACATTAGGAAGAATTTTTTAACAGTTCGAGCAGTTCATCAGTGGAACAGGCTTCCTCGGGAGGTGGTGAGCTCTCCTTTCCTGGAGGTTTCTAAGCAAAGGCTAGATGGCCATCTGTCAGCAATGCTGATTCTGTGACCTTATGCAGATGATGAAAGGGAGGGCACCTTGGCCATCTTTTGGGCATGGAGTAGGGGTCACTGGGGGTGTGGGGGGAGGTAGTTGTGAATTTCCTGCCTTGTGCAGGGGGTTGGACTAGATGACCCTGGTGGTCCCTCCCAACTCTATGATTCCTAACCACTATTCTTAACCACTACACCACACTGACACCCCATTTCCACTCCAGCCTGCCGAAACACTCCATGCCACACTTCTTTCCTCAATCAGGCAGTCTGAGAAGCACTCCCTTCTCTCCCCACCCCCTCTTCTCAATCGGCTAAAAAGGTACGGCAATTAACACATTTGTAATCATGCGCCAGAAATTAGCGCTTCCTGCCGATGCTACAGCTGCACCGCGTGGGGGGGTGAAGATTTTGATACGGGTCGGATCAGCAAGGCAACCCTGGTTATTGCTGCACCTGCAGAGATTTCCCACACACACATACACTCCACAGCTGCCTCCAATTAAACCATCTTGCAAATTAATCCTGTAAGATCTCCCCGGTCTGCAGAAAAGATGCGCTTTGCTTGCTGTCCCATCATTCAGCCTTGCAAGTTCAAAACAGAAGGAGGAGGAGGAGAGAGTTGGTTTTATATGCTGAATTTCGAAGAATAATAATAAGAAGTTTTTATATGCCGACTTTCTCTACCACTTAAGGGAGACTCCAACCAGCTTACAATCACCTTTCCTTCCCCACAACAGACTCCCTGTGAGGTAGGTGGGGCTGAGAGAGCTGTGACTAGCCCAAGGTCACCCAGCTGGCTTCATGCGTAGGAGTTGTCCAGATCAGAGTCCACCACTCCAAACCACTGCTCTTAACCACTACACCACGCTGGCTCTCTGATTTCTATGGCACTTACTAATGTACAGTTCTGTGTGGCGATGCTCAAAATATGGACAAGATGGCAAATGAACCCTTCCAGTAGCACTTTAAAGACTAACACAGTTTCTGGCAGGGTATGAGCTTTCGTGAGTCAGAGCTCACTCCTTCAGATACCATTGCTTACCTTGCTGGTAAGTTTGCCAAGCTCCAGGTGGGGCCAGGAGATCTCCCAGAATTACATCTGATCTCCAGACTACAGGGATCAATTCCCCTGGAGAACACGGCTGCTTGGTAGGGTAAACTCAAAATAACATAAGAAAAGCCATGCTAGATCAGACTGAGGCCCATCAAGCACAGCAGTCTGTTCACACAGTGGCCAGGCAGGTGCCTCTAGGAAGCCCCCAAACAAGACAAATGCAGCAGCATTGCCCTGCCTGTGTTCCTCAACACCCAATATAATAGGCATGCTCCTCTGATCCTGGAGAGAATAGGTATGCATCATGACTAGTGTCCATTTTAACCAGTAGCCATGAATACCCCTCTCCTCCATGAACATGTCCCCTCTTAAAGCCTTCCAAGTTGGCAGCCGTCACCACATCCTGGGGCAGGGAGTTCCACAGTTTAACAAGGCGTTGTGTGAAGAAATCCTTCCTTTTATCTGTTTTAAATGTCTCACCCACCAGCTTCAGCAGACAACCCTGCGTTCTGGTATTATGAGAGAGGGAGAAAAGCTTCTCCTTGTCCACTCTCTCCATCCCATGCATCATTTTACAGACCTCTGTCATGTCTCCCCTTAATCGCCTTCTTTCCCAGCTAAACGGCCCTAAGTATTTCAACTGCTCCTCATAGGGCAGTTGCTCTAGTCCCCTGTTCATTTTGGGTGGGCATTATATGCCACTGTGGTCCCTCCCCTCCCTAAACCTCGCTGTGAAGGGACCTCAGCAGGGTGTAACACCATAGACAACCTCCAAAGCAGGCGTTTTCTCCCAGGGAACTGATTTCTGTAGTCTGGAGATCAGCTGTAGTTAGGGTTGCCAACCTCCAGGTAGTTATACAATCACAAACTCAGCAAGCCATCCACTGACAGAGGAGGTTATACACCGGTGAATGGGTATGTTGCTTATATATTTATTTACATTGATAATCCTTTAATATCATTTTTTCTAATTCTGCTGTAAATGCACTTTACATGTATCAGTTCATTCATGTGCAGTTTTGGTTCTTATGTCTTTATAAGCAATTGTAATAGTGTACATATGTGTATTTCAGAACATATGTTCCATGAAAATATTTCATAGAAATTGCCTATATTGAAGAAGCTGCTGTGAAATGGGAGGACATACCGGAGGCCCATTATATTGGCAACTATGAACTTTGCACTTTTTTGCTATCAGTGATACATAGGAACTCACAATTACTGTAACTTACTAATTGCACATGAGTAACAAAATTTGGAATGCTTTGTTGTTACTTGGAATATATTCACTTGGCATATGTATGCTAGTGTGTTTTTCTTGCCAGTAGTGCTTTTGTGATTGTATAACTACATTTGTGAGCACTCGAGAATTGTTTGATTGCTAAACCTCCAGGTAATAGCTGGAGATCTCCTGCTATTACAACTGATCTCCATCCGATAGAGATCACCTGGAGAAAATGGCCGTTTTGGCAATTGGACTCTATGGCATTGAAATCCCTCCCCTCCCCAAACCCCGCCCTCCTCAGGCTCTGCCCCAAAAACCTCCTGCCGGTGGCAAAGAGGGACCTGGCAGCCCTAGCGGTAGTTCTGGGAGGACTAGAGTCTAAAAGTAGCTGGTGTGAGTTGAAGTGGGTACTGGCTATGGGGCAGAGGATGACACAGGTCAGAGGAGGGGGCTGAGGCCTGAGCATCCGAGCGAGGTCTCGGCCAAAGTAAAAAAAGATCCTGCTTTTTGTTTATTGGGTATTCCTAAAGATAATATGGATAAAGGTGATAGAGTCATATGTCAATATAGTTTTGCGGCAGCAAGAATTATAATTGCCAAAAACTGGAAGCAAGTAAATAAACCTTCTATTAAGGACTGGAGAGAGAAATTCTGGATGTATATGCGGATGGCCAAACTTACAGATTCTTTACATGGTAAAGATATGGAAGAGTTTAAAAAAACATGGTTAAAGGCCGCCGTATATTGGGATAAATTGGCGAAAATGAATTTTACAAGTATAGTTAATGAATTATAAAGTTTTTTCAATAAAATAGAAATAATAATAGTAATTTTAAATACTGACAAAACACTTCTCCAGAAGTCCAGTGGTGGCGGGATACACTGTTAAGGTGGGTGGTGGATATTAGGGCACTGTATATTGTACAAATTATATAATATAATGTAACTCTGATGGTTGTATAAGTGCTCTTTTTGTATTTTTGTATTCTTTATGTTTTCTTTTTTGTATTTGGATTTATGTTTATTACAATTTGTTTTGTTTTTCTTTTCTTTTTGTTTTTTATTATAAAAATAATAAAAATCTATCTATCTATATATATATATATTAAAAAAAAGTGTCAAGTTTGAGCCTCCACAGCCCTGACAAAGATGCTATTCACTGAACATCTGTTCTGGGCAACCCCCGTCCCTTTGCGAATACACAAAAGCAGACTCGGAAAGCCTGCAAAGTTCATGGAAGAAAACACCCCCGGAATATTAGGTCACAGGAGAATTTGCTCCCGAGGCCACGGCTGTCCGGCTGCGTTACCACGGCGACAGCTGCCTATAATCTAGAAAGGAGCACAATGTTAGGCTGCATGCAAGTGGAGATTAATCCCAGAAGAAGAAGAAGAAGAAAAAAGCTTGTTTGGGCTTTATTCTTTGTCTCTCTTTTTTCTTTTTCTTTCAGGAAAAGTCTCTCCTCCAGCGGCCCAGCTACGCCGGCATTTATCGTAACCCTTTTTTTAAGGTCACAGCAGGATAGACTCCGTCTCCCCGCTTTCCAGATTGTAATGGCTGCAGCAGATGCTTCCCCCCCCCCAACAGCTGGCGACAGAAACGGGCAGGCATGCAAAACTCATTTTTTCTTTTCTTTAAAAAAAAACCGAGAGGTAAAAAAAAATATAGGATGAGCTCATTGTGTTGAAATGTGAATTAGAATTTTCCTTCCTGAGTAAAATGAGATGAGGATGTATGTCAACAATAGGGAACTGGAAGTCGCTCTGAATTTTGCAGCTAACCGGACAATCGGGCCTTAGTGTAATAAATTATGGGATGCTATCAAGACTAGTTCTAGCTTGGGAGGGGGTTGGAGTAAGGTGATTTGCAGCTACCAAATGAAGCCAACGAAACAGAGCTCTGTTAGAAGTCAGACTGGCTGGTCTGAAACCACAAGTATTTGTAGGACTTGGAGAGTGTCACGTGACACAGACTGGCCTATTGCTGTTAAAAGACTTCCTTATTGGTCCATTTTGTCTCCGTGCTGTTTCCTCTTTTGGTCATTTTGTCTCCATGCTGTTTCCTCTTTTGGTCATTTTGTCTCCGTGCTGTTTCCTCTTTCCTAGTAGGGCATGCGGACTGAGTCCTAATCTGTCATCCCATCGTCTTTTATGCACGGCTGTTTCCCCTCGCCGTCACCCCTCCGACAACTTTGGATCCTTGTTTCGATTCTGCATGCTGTTTCCCACCGTCAGGTGTCACCTCGCTCTCCCCCTGCGTTTCCCCGTGTTTTGCGGGACCTGTTTTATCGCAAATTTGAAAACGCCAGGCAAAACACGGGGAAACTCAGGGGGAGAGTAGGGTTGCCAGGTCCCCCCTCTCCTCCGGCGGGAGGTTTCTGCGGAGGAGGTGAGGCAAGATCGTGCGCGCGGCTGCGACGACACGAGGACAACACTTCCAAAACACTTTATATCCAGAAGGGCTGCATCACAAGGGGCCGTTTGAGTGGTGAACGGCCCCTTGCGATGCAACGCTTCCGGGTGTAAACAGGAAGTGATATGGCACGGCGGGCAGGTGCGCGTGCAAGCTAGGGTTGCCAACCTCCAGGTACTAGCTGAAGATCTCTTGTTATTACAACTGATCTCCCGCCGATAGAGATATTTGGAATTATTTCCCCTGTTTCTGCCAAGCTCTGAGTTTGGAGGAGCAGGAGTTGGAGGAGGAGGAGAGTTGGTTTTTATACCCCACTTTTCTCTACTTTTGAGGAGTCTCAACACGACTTACAATTGCCTCCCTTCCTCTCCCCACAACCGACACCTTTTGAGGTAGGTGGGACTGAGAGAGTTTGGAGAGAACTGTGACTAGCTCAAGATCACCCAACTGGCTTCATGTGGAGGAGTGGGGAATCAAACCCAGATTAGAGTTCTCTGCTCCTAACCACTACACCATGCTGACTCTTAGCTTGGTGGCCACGGGCCTTCAGCAAAAGTAATTGATTCATCAGGGGCAACATCTCAGATGAGATACTCCTTATCAAGGCTAAAAGACCACCAGAGCCCTAGTCCTCAAAAAAAAAAATGATGGAAATTCAGAGCGGGGGTCCAGGCTCAATCTTGGAGCTGTTCCACTAAGCCTCAAATTGTGTTTTCTGCTGTGCAGACCCCAAAGAGCACAATTCCAATTCCTCACCCAGTCTGATGAAGAGTTCTGTGTAGGGTGGAAAGAAGTCCCCACGCTTACAAAAGCAACCCCAATGCAAGACACTCATTTAGGAAAAAAAAACAATCTTTTAAATGTCAGCGCAGTGAGAGATATCACAATATCCGTTTGGTGTCTAACATAAAGCAAAGCGCCTATTTTGTTCAGCTTATTTTTAAAAAGTCAGTTTTAAAAAAAAACAACCCTCGGAATATTGATGCAAATTAAACCAAAATAATCGTAGGGAAACGGGGGGGGGGGGAAGAGTTCAGACAGGCAAAAAGTTAAAAATCCCACCCCACCCCTCAAAAAACCTCTCCCCTCTTTTATAAATGATCATCTTAAAGGATAATAAAGAAGAAAAGTGTAACACAAAGCATCTTCAGTTGCTTTGGTTGCTCCCTTAAGAGAGGGAGAAAGTCTACAGAAAGCTCTTTTTTTAACAGGAAAGGTGATGCTTCTTTGGTTTGTTTTAATTCTTCTTGGGCTTCTGGTCCAGCCAGGAGCTTTGGGGTCCTCGCGTTCATTTACAATATTCCTTCCTGAAGTCTGAAAGAAACAAAGAGGCGAACGGTTAGCGTTCGGAATTTTGTTTCCCCCAAAACGTATAGGTACAGAATTTATTTCAGCGTTCGTTCGACACGTCCTCTGCTAGAAAGGGACACCCAAACAGCAATTAGATGACAGCAGTCTAAAATATGTGGACGGATTAAAACGACCTGCAAAAACGTAGGAAAAAAATGTCAATTATTTAGATTTTTTTTTATGGCACCTCTCCAGGGAACCTGCCTGAGGTGGAGAACGGTATCCTGGTAAGACTGCGAAAAATTCCCTGGCAGAGATCTTCACAACTACAATTCCCAGAGTTCCATGGGATGAAGGAATTCAAGCCTCAAACACAGATTCACTCTGAAATGTCACATAATACAACACAGAATCATAGAGTTGGAAGGGACCACCAGGGTCATCTAGTCCAACCCCCTGCACAACCTCCCCCCCCACACACACCCAGTGCCCAGAAGATGGCCAAGGGTCTCCCCCTCTCATGATCTGTCTAAGGTCATAGAATCAGCATTGCTAACAGATGGCCACCTAGCCTCTGCTTAAAAACCTACCACCTCCTGAGGAAGCCTGTTCCATTTGGCACAATAATCCTGCACGCAGTTTACACTGGTCGCTGAGCTGTAGGATAGCAATTAACACTGCCAATTAATTACACCACGGTCGTCAGAGAGCTCCAAAGTTTGTGGCGGCCGCTGGATTGTGAAGCTGCAAAAATAACGCTGGAGCACCCAGCACCACAAAGCGTCACCCGCGCTAGGAAGGTTTTTTCGACACAAGGGAAACGAGTATTCCAGCACAGCTACAGAGGGGGAAATGATGACTCGACATCTACCAAAACTATTTTCCTAGCATGTAATAACCACTTGGAACTAAATTGTGGTGTTTCTGAAGAGAAACCATGGATGGAACGAACACAGCTGCCCGGCTGCTGTTTGTTAAGTTATCCAAACGCTTCTCCCTCCATGGGCGGTCGACTCTGCTGACAGCAAGAGTTTGACACACCCTTTGCCAGCATGCCAAGGGAAACGGGTCAATGCCGCCAGCAGCAACCCTTACCTTTGTCTAAATCGATGTTCTTGGCTGAGAAGAACTTGCTGTGTTCAGCCTTCTCCTTCACAATATTGTTCTTATAATCTGTTGCAGGAAAAGAAGTCGGTTCAGAAAGCGGCTTTGATCGCAGGAAAGGGAAAACCACAAGCGGACACACCAGCCCCCCCCCTCCCGGGAGGGGATTGGGACCGGTGATTTATCCCGGACTGAAGAGCGCTCAAGGCGAAGACAGATGTACTATTTAAAAATCCTAATCCACCTCACAGGGTTGTTGACAGGACAAAATGCACAAGAGAATGGTTTGGATTACATCATGGTGGAGAAGGGCAGGGTATAAACGAAGCAAATAAATAAATTGAATTGAATAGTAATTTTTTTTGTCCCACTCTTCTTCTGACAAGCTCAGGCTGGCAGAGTTTCCCAAGCAACACTGGATTTCTGGAACAGAGCTCAGACCTGGAGGTGAAGTGTTACTCTTCGATTATGTGCAGAGCATCTGCCGCTTGATCCCAAATCACCCCCAATCTCTCCAGCACTTACCCAGCATAATGTCTTCACTCTTGCAGTTGGACAAATTGGTCGTGTCAACCGTAAATTCCCTGAGATTCACGTCTTTCCTAGGAATGCAACAGAGGGAAAGAGTCAGGTTGGCCCTCATGGTTCCTCGGTAGACTTGTGTGTCTCCTTTCACTCAGAGACTGAAGCTCTACTTACTGGTCACAGTTCTTCGTGTTGTACTCGAAACCTAGAAAGAAGAGAGAAACGGGGTGTTTCAGACACGTGTCTTTTCATCACCCGAGGACTGAAAGAGTCATCAGAAACTGAAGGTGCAATCCTAAACAGAGTGACACCCTTCTAAAGTCCATTGAAGTTGATGGGATTAGAAGGGTGTAATTCTGTTTAAGATTGTGGTGCGGCAAACTCCACAGGGAGTGTTTTCACACAATCTTGGGCACAATCTCCCTGATATTAGTGGCAAAACGAACAATGATCCAGTGATGGACAAGATATCGAGGGATATCCATGCATGTGTGAGTTGAGCCATGGTTAGTAACGTTAAATTAACAGGAAGCGTCTTTATACTGAATCAAGCGATCGGTTGATGAGCTCGGTATTATCTACTCTAGCTGGCAACATTCAGGTCTTAGAGAGATTTCATTTCCAAACTTCTGGTAGCCTATGACCGGGATTGAACCTGGCACTTTCTGTACACAAAGCGGCTGCCCTACCACTGAGCCACAGCCTCCTGCCCTCTAGAGCAGAGGTGTCAAACATATGGCCCGCAGGCCGAATCCGGCCCCTTGAGAGCTCTTATCCGGCCCGTGAGCCAACCAGGCAGCTACCCCCTCACTCTTGATCTTGACTAGTGAGCCATGGCTCAACCCAACCAAGCAACATATCCAGCCCTCATAACAAATGAGTTTGACGCCCCTGCTTTTGAGAATATATGAAGCTGCCTTATACCCGTCAGGCTTAGCCCTGTCTCTCTTTCTCCAACAGACAAGGGTCTTCCTGAGATCTTTCAACTGGAGGTGCCTGGAATTGCAGCTGGAATCAAAACTGGGACCTCCTGCACACCTCTGTCCAATTTCAGACGTGTGCACATTACAGGTAGATACACAGCAAATATTAAGGTTGGCCTTGAAAAGGAAACCTACGCATTTGTTTAGAAAATTTACATCCTGCCTCTCCAGAGACTACTCACACAGTCAAAGCAATGCAATAAAAACTACAAAAGAATTATTGACAATAAAGCACACCAGGGGTATAAAAACCGCATAATGGCATGGGCAGCCTAAAGCGATATTTGTAGAACAGTCGGTCAATAGAGCAATATTCATAGAATTATATTCATAAGCCAGTCCTCAGTCAAGAAACGAGGGTACCTTGTGTTACCCTTGTAAAGCATGTTCTCGCTGCCCCACGAAGGTGGCAAAACACTCACCCCTCCTGCGGCGCTTGCGGGTGACAAGGACCACGAGGATAAGGAGGAGGATGAAGAGCAAGAGCGTCGCCAAGACATAGCCCAGCTGCTGGAAGAAATGCGCCCGGCTCTCGGGGATAATGACGTTGATCACGTTGTGTCCGCGGCCCGCGTTGGGATCTGGGTGAGCAGAGGGGAGACGGAAGAACAAGGATCGGTCAATGATACTCCTTGGTGGGGGAAAAACTGCTAGGATGGGATAAGGCCCTGAACAGGATCAACTAAACGCAGTCAGAAGATATTCCTTGGCCTATCCTGGAGTTTTCCCAGAATTACGGTTCATCTCCAGACTACAGAGACCAATTCCCATGGAGAAAAATGGCGGCTTTGGAGGGTAGACTCTATGCACCCACATCTCAGCTGAGCTCCCTCCTCTCCCCAAAGACCCCCCTCCACAGGTTCTGCCCCCAAATCGCTAGGAGTTTCCCAACCTGTAACTGGCCATCCTAACTGGCAGCCATTTCACTAATCACCAGGCTAGCCTCAAACCTATTTGCATGCCTAGCAACCCACACCCCCGACGCTAAGGAAGGGCATCAGTCTTGCTGAACAGCTCTCAAAACCAAGGGACAATAATGAATCTTGGCATACAGCAGTACATGCAAGACACACTCCCCCCATTTTGCGGCCACGGTAAGTTACTAACTCCTCCTGGGTTCCTTTGAGCAAATACTCCATGCAGCTCCAGTTCCAGTATCCTGTGCTACCTGCCCATCTGAGAGGTGTAAACCTTACCAGGAGGAAGGAAGTTTTGATGCCAAAAAGAAAAGAAAAAAGAACTATCTTCAAGAAAAACAAAACACATACACACACACAATCCTAGACAGTATGCCAGGAAATCATTCTTCGGCAGGGTGTAGCAGCTCAATCTGTGGAGCCAGAGGAGGGAAGTGGAGCCTGCCTCCCTAATGTGGAATGTGCCTCTTCTCAACCCCATTAAAGTAGGTCATGTTTAAAAAGAGAGGTTTTGTGCACCATTTGTTTGCAAGAGCCAAAAGGGGTTCAACGAGAAGAAGAGTTGGTTTTTATATGCTGATTTTCTCTACCTTTAAAGGAGAATCAAACCAGCTTACAACCGCCTTCCCTTCCTTCCCCCAGAACAGACACTTTGTGAGGTAGGTGGGGCCCGAGAGAGTTCGGAGAGACCTATGAATAGCCCAAGGTCACCCAGCTGCCTTCATGTGTAGGAGTAGGGAAACAACTCTAGATGAGAGTCCGCTGCTCGTGTGTAGGAGTGGGGAATCAAACCGGGTTCTCCAGATTACAGTCCACCGCTCCTAACCACCTACACCACGCTGGCTCTATCAGCTGGAACGAGTGACTTCCCAGAGCTGGGAAAGGCAAATCTCATTCTGCAGAACGGAGCGGCAGATGTTCAACGAAGCGGCCTACAGAGTTGATAAGTATATTGGACTCGGGGTGCCAAATCACCCTGACCCGAACGGCAACAACTGCTCTGTCCGTCCGTCACAGGTTTTCTAAAAGAGCTCCCCGTTTTTGAAAAACCTGTACCCTGTGGGAAAGGAGGCTCACCCTAACTTCCACGCTGCCTGTCAACACACAACCTTTAGCCGAAAGCCACAGAGTTAACTTTGGATCCTGTGGCAGAGGCAGCGAAAATAGAAGCCGGCCGTGTTGATATTGTCAGCGGAATAAAATTTCCTGTCTCGGCAGCCGTTCCAGGCCTTGGAGCCCTGCCTGGGATTAAGAGGATCCAAGGAAAAGTTCGAGTGGCTCTCCTTTTCTTTATGTTTATCTGTGTGTTTTTTAAAGGCTCCGTCCCTGGAGGAGTGGACACGGACTCCTGCAGCCGGAGAGTCCGCTGCAAGCTGCCCTCTTGCTGAGTATACAAAGATCCACTTCCCACACACTGCTTAGAAGGGGCTGGAGAAGGGAAAGCAGACAGATGAGTAGTTCCAGCTTGCCTCTCCACCCCTCCACCCCGCTTTCCCGAAGATACAACATAAACTTCCCATTGATTCAGCAAGTTCTCCCTGGTCTGTTTCCGGCACCGGAGCAGACTCCACCCAGGAACGGCTGCAGAAGCCCAGAATGGACGCACAAAACCCTCGACAGTTAACTGAATAACATCGCTGAGGATTTATACAGCACTTTCAGCACTGAAACGCTTGACAAATGTTTTTGCCATCATTACAACAGCCCTGTTGGGTAGGCCGGTGCTATTCCTCCCCCCCCCCTCCATATTGCAGAGAGGACAGTAGCTTGCATGAAGGTCAAAACAGGGCAGGATTTGTGACCGGATCTTCCCAACCATTTTTAAGAAGCCGTTTTGGCTGTGCAAGGCACCGATTTGGGTCAGAATCATGTGGGGAGGGGGAGAAGAGGGTTAATCCTGCAGAGTTTTTTTAAAAAAGCAAACCTGCCCTCCCCCACACTCTGGTAGGGCACCCATCTTTCCCCCCTTTGAAGTGTGAAGGAAGGGACTCATTAGAGAAACCACCACCAGGGAACGAACGGATTAAATCCCTTTGCCTCTCCTTGGGTGGCCCCAAATCAAACTGGGTGGTATTTTAGGAGACCCAAGATTGATTTCCACAGAGGGGGTCCCAGGTACTTTATCACCCCAAACTCTGTGCTGCCCCGGCCCCCAACAGCCATTTGGGTAACAGTCTGAGGACAGGTCCTGCCGTCTCGTTTGATTGGAAGTCCACCTGGGGAGGGGGGGTTCATGGTGGAAGAACTAGGGACCTCCCAGATCTCAGTTCCTTCTCTCTTAGCAACTACGTCACGTCAGCTCTCGCATATCTTTAGGGACAGAGCCTAAAAAGCCCCTTAAGATAAAGATCTGCATTGGAATGTTGCTTAAAATAGGTTCCTTTGGGAATCTGGCCGATTTCCTGGTTGCAGTCGATATTCATTGCTGCGAGGGAAGGCAAGGGACTTCTCATTAAATTTCTCCCGTTTTCTCCAATTTGCGTGCTGAAGTTTGGGCCTGGAAATCTGACTGATTTCACGCCTGTTCCCAAAAGGTATCTGATTCCCCATCACATACCCCCCCACACCAGTCTTCACAACCCCACAAGGCTTTTTATGGCTAGCCCGTTTAAAAATTTATCACGCCGTCTTCAAATTTGATATTAAGCGGGCAATAAATATTAAACGCACAATCAATATTTTAAAGTGGTAATAAATGAAGAGCTATGCACCCAGCAGGCGAAAGATAATTAAACTCTGATTGCGATTTCTATGCATGGTGGTTGGGATGAGTTTAAAACAGAACGGAATGGATTAGAAAGGGGCGGCTTTTCTCAGAGATGGAGGGGTGTGCGGGTCGGTTCTCCAGTGGCTTGAACTTTCCAGAATTGCAATTGGGGTTCTCCAAAGTATATTCAGGGTTAGTAACAACAGGCAAGATTCCCTGAAAGACAGCTGTCCATTTCCCTCGTTGCTCGTTCGGGCAGCCAACCTCCAGGTGGGGCCTGAAGATCTCTCAGAGTTACGAGGGATTCCACCGATCGGCGTCCCTGGAGTAAATGGCTGCTTTGGGGGTGGACTCTATAGTGTTCTCCTCCACTGAGGTCTCTACACTCCCCAAACCCTGCCCTCCCTAGGCTCCACCTCGAAATTTCCAGGAATTTTCTAGCCCAGATTTGGCAACGCTATTTCACATAGATTCCAGAGAGTATGAAACATGCCTTTCATAGGAGATAATCTCGCATCCCAGAGGTTCAAGGTGCATCGCCTTCACGTGAGCAGAAGGTGAACCCTTCAGAATGAGACCTACCCATCAGGTTTTGTTGCCATGGTTATTCTGAGGGCTGGTCCATATGTCACAACTGTATCTCACAACTAAAAAATATATAGGGTCAAGCCCTTCGTGAAGAGGCGGCCTTTTGGGGGGCTTTATTTTTCAAAACAACACTCTCCCTGGCGAGGGGCTCGCTCTCACGAGGTGGTGGCCCTTTTCTTATGATAGGATTCATGAGTCTTCCACCTGATGGCAGCCACTTTCTCACAACAAAGGATATACTTATCTTCTACGAAAGCGATGGAATACCTGCGAAGGAGCAGCCACGCTCTCACAGTGAACGTACCCCCTTCCTCATGCCTTTGTGAAGTGGCAGCCATTTTATCTTTCCAAAGACAGCCTCCTATGAAGAGGAACCCACTTTTTAGCATTGGAGTGACCTACCTGCAGCCGGTGCCTCGTGGCGGGTGAGGTTCACCACCTTTTTTTCCGGCTCCGGCTCCACGACAGACACCTGGAAGATACGGCGCTCGTGAAGGCCGCAGTAGTGGTGATGGAGGTGGCAGGAATAGGTGCCTTCGTCCGCGACCTCCAAGCCTGATATCTTCAGGGAGAAGTCGCCCTGGCTGAAGGCCCTTTCGGTGATATTCATCTTTTGCCGGATGAAGAGAGGCCCGTAGGAGCGGCGTTCCCCTGAGGCGTACAAGTCAATGAGGCGATCGGCCCGATCGTGAGGCACGCCCGGCGGCTGCCGGTCCCAATGGACCACTTGCTGATCCTCCTCTTCGTACCGATCCGTCCAGATGTGATTCCGGTTGATGCAGGGGAGCTCCACGGTGCTGCCTTCCAAGGCCACGATCACTGCCTTCTCCCCGTCCCAATACTTCTTTACTCCTTTCACTACAGAAACCACACAGAAGAGAGAAGCATAGGCTTTGGTTTGACAGGACAATATTGTTGCACGCTCCCCCTTTCCCTCGCTCAAGATGGGAGGTTCAGAAGTCACCAGATAACTTTCCTTTGGAGAAGGAGCAGGGTTAGGTTTGCCAACCTCCAGGTTGAAGATTTCCTGCTATTACAACTCCAGCTGAGCTATTACAATCTCCAGCTGACAGAGGTCATTTCACCTGGAGAAAATGGCCTCTTTGGCAATTGGACCCTATGGCAATGAAGTCCCTCTCCCCCAACCCCCTTCCTCAGGCTCCACCCCAAAAACCTCCCGCCGGTGGTGAAGAGGGACCTGGCAACCCTAAGCGGGTTACTGGAGGCTTATGGGGTCTTTGTAATAACTGAGCAGACATTACGGAGGCTGTGCCCAATTTTATAAAACTCTGTCACAGTCTCTGCTTTGCTATGTTGTTTCTAACAAACCCCAGACTCTTTCGCCTTTCTTAGCAAAGGCGCCTCCACCACTTGATTGTTAGGGTTGCGCCTTATGGGGGTACCCTTTTCCAAGATGCAACAGCCACAATAATAGGTCTTTCTGGAATCGATCTCTACCCAGCACCGGACCCCAAAGGGTCGCCTGTAGCCTGTCGCTGGCCAGTAGACTCTCCAGCCGAAGCCTGTAGGTTCCATCCCCTCAAAGAAACGGCTGCAACTCCCGTGAGACTTTTCTGCAGCCTCGTGACAGGAAATGCTCCCATGCCCACAAACATCTTAATTACTGCTCCCCGGCCATTCATTTGCTCCTTGCTGAGCAACAGAAGACCAGATCGGAGGCTGCCTGGAACAAGTGTGTTGAGTTTACAAGAGAGACTTTTTGAGCAGAACAAAAGGCAAAACGCTAACCACGGACACACCGGCTCCTTTCCCGCCACAGATCTTCACCAGGACGGCTGGGAAACCCTTACCTTTCTTGGTGACGTCGAGTTGGATCTTCACAGTTTCGTAGAGATGACAGTAATGGTGGTGGAGGTTACAAGAATAGATGCCTTGGTCACTCTTGGCGATATCTTGAATACAACGCAATAAGAGAGAGGGAAAAGAAAGAGCTCATGATATTAGAGCAAACTTCGAGTCCAGTAGCACCTTAAAGACAAATAAGGTTTCCAGGATACATGCTTCCGAGAGTCAGAGCTCCCTTCGTCAGACCTGACAAAGGGAACATTGATTCTCAAAATCTTACGCCCTGTAAATTTTGTTGGTCTAAGAAGCTACTGAGCATAAGAACATAAGAAAAGCCCTGCTGGATCAGACCAAGATCCATCAAGTCCAGCAGTCTTCGCACAGTGGCCAACCAGGGGCCTCTAGGAAGCCCACAAATAAGACAGCTGCAGCAGCATTATCCTGCCTGTGTTCCACAGCACCTAATATAATAGGCATGCTCAAAATATAATAGGCATGCTCATAAGAACATAAGATGAGCCATGTTGGATCAGACCATAGCCCATCAAGTCCAGCAGTCTGTTCGCACAGTGGCCAACCAGGGGCCTCTAGGAAGCCCACAAACAAGACAACAGCAGCAGCATCCTGCCTGTGTTCCACAGCACCTACTGGACTTGAATCTTGCTCTTTTACTGCAGATAAACAAGGCCTCCCACATGATATTAGCACCAGGATTTTCACTGCATGACTGAAGATGTATGCAAGAAAAGATGTTTCTAAAACAATGTGTTTATTTTAAAAGGCATCCTGTTAAACAGAGCTTCCCCCTGAAATGTTGAAGAGCTGCTATTAGAGTTATGGACGCCCTCGCTCCCTGACAAGTCATGGCTGGCTCCGGCTCTCATGGGAGCCGTTTTGTTGTTGCACCCACCATCAGAATTCCAAAAGTGCCCACAAGGTTAAAAAAAAAAGTTGGGGACCCCCTGGGTACGAGGGTGAGACGAAGAGTGGGAAGATCCGTGGTTGAGACAGACACTGGGAGGTTGTGAAACCTCTTTCTCATTTTAAACTACTCTGGGTAACTTTGGGCTGATCGCTCGCTCTATGTTCGCAAACGGGGACATAAGCGAAAAGCGCCGCGGGTTCTTGGTACCTTTGACGACCAACGAGAAGTTGCCATCCTCAAACGCGGTGTCGGGCATAAATATCCGGCCTTTGTTATAGCCACTGTAGACACGCTGCTCCCCGGCCGAGTACATGTCGCACAGACGCTCGCCGATATAATCCTCGTGCTGGTTCCGGTACAAGTCCCAGTGGACCACGCGCTGGCGGTCGTTCAGCCGGTCCTGGGTCCACACCATCCGGTAGCTCTTGCACAGCAGGACCGTTTGTGAGCCCGCTTTGGCGGTAACGTTCAGCACGGCCACAACCACGCTCTCGAGATTGGCGGCATCGGCGGGGACTGTGAAGGGGACAGAAGGGGAAAGGCAATAAGGGAAGGTGGATCCCCGCTTGAAACCCTCTTGTGCCAAGGGGATCTCACTGTTGGTCAGGACTCAGCGCTCTGAATGGTTGGATAACCGTTACAGACAGTATCTAAAAGCATGTTCCATGTGCAAATCATGCCTCAGCCATGAACTCATTCAGTAAACATAGGTAAGACTCTCTGGCCATTTATGAAAGGTCAATTTTGATGCTCGCTCAAAGCTCTTTTTTAAAATGCGACTTTAAAAATGCGTATTCATGGTCCCAACTCAAAAGGAGAAATTCCACCCACTCGCCTGCTCCTTTGTTCCTGTTTGTATAGCCATTAGCATGTGCATAGCTAACGCACCGCTGTTATTTTGCATGCTTCCTTCAGGGGATTCTTCGCGGTGGGGGCGGAGAAAACACCAAAGGTCATGTTAAAGGGGCTCTTAAGTAATGCGAAGCTGGTATGCGCGGGCTTCACAGTCACTTCTGGAATGACAGTTCAGCATGAAAAATTCATCTGTCTGCCTCGTCTTGCCATTTATAATATGGAGGTGAGAATAATATTGTTCTCCCTTAAAGGGCTGTTTGAAAAGTGCTTTGAAGATGATGAATGTGTTAGAATGTGTGTGTGTGTGTGGTCAGAGCAATGAACTAGGATCTGGGAGACCCAGGTTCGAATCCCCACTCAGCCGTGGAAGCTCGCTGGGTGACCTTGGGCCAGTCATGCCATCTCAGCCTGACCTACCCCACAGGGTTGTTGCAAGGATAAAATGGAGGAGAGGAGAACGACGTGGGCTGCTTCGGGTCCCATTGTGGAGGAAGGTGGGGTATAAATGAAGTAGAATAAATAAAGTATTTTTCATTTAATTATTAGTATTACTCACCTGAATATGGATGAACTAGCGTCTCTGAAAAGAAAAAGATGGAAAAATAAATTTGTGACAAAGGTCATATTAGAATTTGAATATATTTTTCCTCTCAGGCCATTTGTGCACGGCTGTTTCCTCGCGGTCACCCCAACTATTTCGGGGCTTTGCTTTGAACATGCTTGCATTTCCCGCGTGTCAGAGGTCACCTCGCTCTCCCCGTGTATTTCCATGCGTATTGCCCATATTTACTGGATTCTTGTTTAACCAGCATTCAGAAAAAGCAGGGGAAACACGCGGAAACACGCAGGGAGAGCGCGATGACCTCTGACGGGTGGAAAATGCAGGCATAATCAAAGCAAAAGTTCCCGAAGTTGTCGGCTGGGTGACCGCGAGAAAACAGCCATGCACACATAGCCTCAGACTTTTACATGTTCATCCACTGTGCCGTGACATACCAGTTCAACATCCAAAATACAATTTCTGCTCACTGCTTCTTGGGTTTGCCCCCAATCCTGATACACAGAGAGAGAGAGAGATGTATGTGTGTGTGAAGTGCCATCAAGTCGCTTCCAACTCATGGCAACCCTGTGAATGAAAGTCCCCCAAAATGTCCTATCCTTGACAGCCTTGCTCAGATCTTGCAAATTGAAGGCTGTGGCTTCCTTTATTGAGTCAATCCATCTCTTGTTGGGGCTTCCTCTTTTCCTGCTGCCCTCAACTTTTCCTAGCATGACTGTCTTTTCCAGTGACTCTT
Source organism: Euleptes europaea (assembly GCF_029931775.1). Taxonomy (NCBI): domain Eukaryota; kingdom Metazoa; phylum Chordata; class Lepidosauria; order Squamata; family Sphaerodactylidae; genus Euleptes; species Euleptes europaea. The sequence continues at coordinate 6,585,885 of NC_079330.1, forward strand.
GTCGTCTCATGACGTGACCAAAATACGATAGCCTCAGTTTAGTCATTTTAGAGATGTATGCCATCTTTAGAGAGATGTATGCCATCTTCTTTTATTGCACCAAGTGACAAAATTGCTTTTTCCAAAAAAACTTGGCATGAAGTATCTGCCTCAGAAGCGCCCACAGTACCAGACGATCCACTCTTAGGGCCAGTTCTGGGCATTAAGTCACCCCAAGCAAATGGCTCCTATTTCTTCCTCTTGTGCCACGGCTGGCCAGGAAAAAAATCAGACTTGGCTAGGAGGGGTGCAGCAGATCCAGAAAGCAATCCCTCTAGCTTCCTACACCACTAACAGATGGACACAAGCTATGCTCTGTGGCGCATTAGTTCCATCCCCACTGGTCCACCCCAACCCCTCCTTGGATATCTTGGTTGAAGAATTGGCCCTGCCCAACCTATATCATACGTAAGCGCCTCCCCTCTTGTTACATCACTTCCTGCGAAGGCACTCGGCCAGGTGAAAACCAAATATATTTTTGCATCACAGGAAGAAAGTCCAAATGTCCCTATGACAGGACATGAAAAATGAAAGTAATTGGCAATTTGCTGCCTTAAACTCTGCCACAGGGTACGACCATCAGTTATATCTAGCCAACCAATCTCCTTCATAGGCTTCTGTCCTGCTTGGTAGGTCTTAACTCCCATGCTTGGAAGAGCTGAAACACACTTTTTTTCTGAATTAAAACTGGAGACACTTTTTCCATTTATGCCAACCCAACACTTTCTGTTTAGAGAGGTTTATTCTCGAGAGCTTAAGAGTAAGAATTACTTGCACACGCAGACATACACGTGTATTTCATCATAAGCCAATGATCTGGACGTACCTTCTGAACACAGAAAGGAAATCCTAGATCAGGGACTCATGGAAAGATGCAACAGGCAGCCTCCTCTGAGGAAAGATCATTCTCCTGTGTCTTTGCTCAGGCCGTGATTGTTCTGATCACATCTAACAAAAACACGCGGCATCTTTGCACTGGAAGCAGTCGGATGATCCAATTGCATCCAATTCTGCAAAATTACCAGTGGAAGCCGGTTGGAAAGAGGCGGAAGCAACAAATACGCTCCTTTGACAACAGGTAATTCTGCTGTGTCTCTGCACAGGGGGGGAAATTTTATGATTTAGTTACACCTGATGCAAAAATTTGGTAGAATTGTTCACCCTCCCAATGAAGGCGACAAGGCCAGAGCAGCTAGTCATGCAGAGACACACTAGGCAGCCTCATCTTTGGGTGGGTACTTGAGGGTCAGAAGGAGCCCTCGATGGCTTCACAGCGTGGTGTAGTGGTTAACAGCGGTGGTTTGGAGCGGTGGAGTCTGATCTGGAGAACCGGGTTTGATTCCCCACTCCTCCACATGAGCGGCAGAGGCTAATCTGGTGAACCGGGTTTGTTCCCCCACTCCTACTCATGAAGCCAGCTGGGTGACCTTGGACTAGTCACAGTTCTCTTAGAGCTCTCTCAGCCCCAACTACCTCACAGGGTGTCTGTTGTGGGGAAGGGAAGGGGATTGTAAGCCGGTTTGATTCTTCCTTAAGTGGTAGAGAAAGTCGGCATATAAAAACCCTTCTCCTCCTTTCATACAGCATGGAGCAGCCCAACATTTAGGAATTGTTATCTCAAGGCCTGCTGCGTTTCAAGGCCTGTCTTTCCGGCTGGTGGAGCTCCGCGAACGGCCGACATTTTGAACGAGAACCGGCTGGCCGTAAGCAAGGCCCTTCCTCGCCTCTGTCATTTGTGGTCCGAGAGCTGAAAAGACAGCGCCGACAAGAATGTTCCCGTCCCAAATTACGGCTCTGCGGAGGCCAAATTGCAAGCCTGGCTTTGCCAAGCTAGGGCGAACAAGCGGGGGACGATGGGACGCAGATGAAAGCCCCACGCCGGAGGATTATGGGGCCGGCTGACGTAGCCCCCGACGGGGCACTGTCAACAGGGGTTATTCTGCCTTTAAAAAAATCCTGCCACATTCCAGCTCATGTGGCATTCGCTCCAACACCATGATGCTTTTCCAGCTGCGCATGAAGGCATCCAGGCCTTTCTCCGCTTTTCTGTTTAATGCACAGAATGTGGGGACCTTTGTAGATTCCATCGTTCCGCTTTCTGGCTCGGCCGTTTCTAAAAGTTTGGCTGGCTTTCCAAAAAAAGCAGGAAATTCACCATATGTGCTGTTCGGTGAAACGGTGTAATCTCCAAGCTAAGAACAGCTGTCGACCCTGTTTCGGGGTCCTTTTTATTACACCCGCTTTACCTGCTAGCATGATAAGGACCACCCAAGTCTCTAATCTCCTGCCATTCAAACAGGGGAGGGGTTGCGTTAGGGTTGCCAACCTCCAGGCAGTAGCTGACGGTCTCCTGTTATTACAACTGATCTCCAGCCGATAAAGATTCGTTCACCTGGAGAAGATAGCCGCTTTGGCTATTGGACTCTACGGCATTGGAGTCCCTCCCCTCCTCAGGCTCTGCCCCAAAAACCTCCCGCCGGTGGCTAAGAGGGACCTGGCAACCCTAGGTTACGTCTTGTGGTGTGGAGAGCTTTAAGCCCCAGGGAATGGCATCAACCAAGAAATCAGACCAAGACCGCTACCAAGAAATCAGAAGGAGATTGAGACTGGGAAGGGCAGCCGTGAAAGAGCTAGAAAAGATCCTAAAGTGTAAGGATGTGTTGCCAGCGACCAAGATCATGATAATCCATGCCATAGTATTCTCCATTACTGGGAAGGGCAGCCATAAAGAAGCTAGAAAAGATTCTAAAGCATAAGGATAGTGTTGCTGGTGACTAGGATCAAGATAATCCATGCCACAGTATTCTCCATTACTACGTATCGGTTTGAAAGTTGGAAATTAAGAAAGCTTACTGGAAGAAAGTAGATTCCTTTGAAATGTGGTATTGGAGGAGGGTTTTATGGATACTGTGGACCGCCAAAAAGACAAGTCGGTGGGTTCTAGACCAAATCAAGCCTGAACTGTCTCTAGAAGTTAAAATGACTAAACTGAGGCTGTCGTAGTTTGGTCACGTCATGAGAAGATGACTCACTGGAAAAGACAATCAAGCTAGGAAAAGGGGAAGGCAGCAGGAAAACAGGTCCCAACGTGAGATGGATTGACTCTGTAAAGGAAACCCTGGCCCTTGGTTTGCAAGACCCGAGCAAGGCTGTTAACAAGGATTTTGGAGGACATTGATTCATAGGGTCGCCATGAGTCAGAGGCGACATGACGGCTAGGGTTGCCAGTTCCCTCTTCGCAACTGGCGGGAGGTTTTTGGGGCGGAGCCTGAGGAGGGTGGGGTTTGGGGAGGGGAGGGACTTCAATGCCATAGGGTCCAATTGCCGAAGCAGCCATTTTCTCCAGGGGAACTGATTTCTATCCGCTGGAGATCAGTTGTAATAGCAGGAGATCTCCAGCTGGTACCTGTAGGTTGGCAACCCTAATGAAGGCACTTAACACACACACATACACACACACAAAGAATGACTGCCAATTCTAGGCTCCCCCTTTCCAGGAATTGTCACCAGGGTGAGTTAAGAATGAGTGTAAACCCTCAAAGGACCAGGGAAAAGCTTCGAAGGATCAGGTACAGCGCTTCTGAGATGGCTGGGTGGAAGCTCTTCGCTTCTCCCAAAGCAGTGAGGCTGTCTTCCGAAGCAGGGGTCACGTGGATTGCAAACTGGGTCAGGCATGTGCCCAACGCACGCCTAACTTGTCTAGACGCAACAGGGTAGCCCGCCCATGCAGTCTTCTGATACGTTTTTTAAAAAAATGAATGATTAGTAGTGGCCACCGTTCCTGTGGAGCGGACGAGAGGCACAGGCCTCCTTCCCATTGGCCCTCACTTCCATTTTGCAGTCATTCGGAAGAAGAAGAGTTGGTTTTTATATGCTGACTTTCTCTACCACTTAAGGGAGAATCAAACCGGCTTACAATCTCCTTCCCTTCCCCTCCCCACAACAGACACCTTGTGACGTAGGTGGGGCTAAGAGAGCTCTAAGAGAGCTGCGACTGGCCCACGGTTACCCAGCTGGCTTCATGTATAGGAGTGGGGAAACCAACCCGGTTGACCAGATTAGCATCCGCGGCTCAAGGGGAGGAGTGGGGAATTGAACCCCGTTCTCCAGATTAGAGTCCACCGCTCCAAACCACCACTCTTAACCACTACACCACGCTGGCTTTCACACCACGCTGGAAAAGGGATAATCTTGGGAAATAGCACATCCGTACGTATATAAACGGACCCATAACAATTTACCCATCTCAGCATTAGATATTGAGATGGGAAGGCAATGTGGTATAATGGTTAGAGTGTCGGACTAGGATCTGGGAGACCCAGGTTTGAATCTCTGCTGTGCCATGGAAATGTGCCAGCTGACCATGGGCCAGTCACACACACTGAGCCTGGCCTACCTCACAGGGTTGTTGTGAGGATAAAATGGAGGACAGGAGAGCAATGTGAGCCGCTTTGAGTCTCCAGCAGGGGGAAAGGCAGGGTATAAATGAAGCAAAAAAAAAATCAATAAAAATTGGGGGGTTGCTGTGATTTCTGCTGTGGGACAGGTGTGCTAGGACAAATGTCACCTGAACTGTTTTGGTCATTTTATATTCACTTAATTGGTCATTAAAAACCATTACCAGGAAAAAAAATAACCCTAGCAAGCGTTTTCATGCTTCTCAGTGACTTTCCACTGGCCTCCCTGACAGGGTGAAGTCTCTTTACTTTGGACCTATTTGCAAAATCTCCTTTAAAAAACAGTTTTGCAGCACAAACAGGAAAGGAACAAACAATTTTGCAACTTGGTATAAATGGTTTTTGTCACATGGAGCCCTGAGAGGGAGTGATACAAACCCAAGTACAGTGAGACCTTTTATCGGATCGGTTTACGGGAGGTTATAATTGTAGGCAGGATCTCAGGTTCCACAGAATTCTTCGTTAGCATGAAGAGGAGCTCTGCATAGTTCAAAAGCTTGCCCAGGCAAACCTTTTCTCCCTTTATGTTTTGGTAGTAAAAAGCTTTGCATGACTGGTCTCAAAGCTGATCTACAGTTCCTCTCCCACGCCTGATCTGTCCGTCTAAGGCCGAGCACAAAGAGGTACTCAATCATTGTAAAAATAATTAACAGTGTAATAAGCAAAAGCTGTTGTTGTTAGCGGCGACTTTTTGATTCTGGTATTCTGCCCAAACCAAAACCACCACACAAAACAAGCGTGCTCTTCTTGCAGGCCCACCAATCAGCTCATCACTTAATCAACTAAAAACTCTTAAGTTAACCCATCTGATTAACCCATTTACAGCCTGCAGCCCTACTTTTTCAAAGCCCCTTTTCCTCTCTTCCCACTTCCCCCCGTTTTCACCAATACCCCATCCCCCTTTCAACTAGGGTTGCCAACCTCCAGGTACTAGCTGCCGATCTCCCGCTATTACAACTGATCTCCAGCCAATAAGAGATCAGTTCCCCTGGAGAAAATGGGCATTGGGCTCTATGGCATTGAAGTCCCTCCCCTCTCCAAACCCTGCCCTCCTCAGGCTCCGCCCCCAAAACCTCCCACCGGTGACAAAGAGGAACCTGGCGACCCTACCTTCAACATAACCTTACAATATCGCCTCCACACCATCCTCCCTTGGTGTCATACTGTGTTGGTGGGTGGCTCCGTTTTTCAGAAAGAGCGACTTTCCCAAAGCCGGGCATGGAGCCTAAGCCCGAGAAAGCAGCATTCGAACTCAGGTCTCCCGGGCCACTCTTCTACCAACGACGGTGCAATGTTTCTGGAGGCAACTGTGGCCCTCTGAGACCCCAGAGGCTCTGAATTGGCTTTGTTCTGGTGCCTTTACACAGCTGACTAAATGAGCCTGGTGGTCCCTTCCTACTCCATGAGTCTATGATTAAATCCAACAGGTTAATTTCTTCCCAGCTCTTCTTGCTGGGCCAGGAAAGGCTGTGTTTGCCAGATTCCCCACATGCCAGTTAAGGGCAAAAGAAGAGGACTGATTCTACAAGGCGCCACCGCAACAAGCGCCGTTTTCATCCCAGTGACAATTTTGCCTGTTAACGTCAGCAGGGATGCCTTCAAACCAGTGCTTCGTTCAACAGGTACAGCTTTCAGATCCATGGCAATGCAGTGGGGACGCTTTGCCTGTTGGGTTTCCGCCCGCTGCACTTCTGCAAAAAGCCTATTTGCCGTTTTGACTTCCCCACCCCCCACTGGATTCTTGCTGGCCAAGGAGGCCATTTGAGCAAAGACCTATAAAATACTCCCCCCCCCCAGCACAAAACTTACATAACATACTTCATGTTTCTGCTCGTCGTCGGCCGAGAAAGTATATTGGGTAAATAAATCTAGCCAATTGCAAAAAAAACTCTGCATGAACTCTCGCTTTCTGGATCACACTCGCCCAAGAAAAGCCGCTCTAAAATTCACCTTTTGCTCAGAAAAGGAAGGGGGGGGGCAAAGGAAGCCAATCCCTCCTTCGCAAACTTACCTTGCAAAAGGAACAGTACACACCAGAGGAATCTGCTCACGGGCTCCATGATTCTCGTCTCTGGCTTTTTTTTCCTTCGAAAAGGCAAATTTCTGCAGGCTGGTTTCTCCCCCCCTTTGCTCGCTCGCTTGCTTGCAAACACTTATGATCTCATCAGTTTACAACCCAAAAAACATGAGCGCCCAGCACTCCAACCCCCAAACCTCCAAGTTTAACTCCTCGCAGTCCCTTTGCTAGGCTTCCCCCCACCCTTTTCTTTCCCTCCACCACTCTCTTCCTACATAACAGACATCCCTCCTGAACTTTTCCTCTGCCCTTCTCTCCCAAGCCCCGTTTGATGTCACCGTTTATCTAGCGAGTTTGTGCTGGTCCCATTCAACTCCCCCTTCCAAAAACAACCTCCACCCCACCCGCCTCCCTGCCGGGTATGGTATTAATTTTCTCGGGCATTTACAAAATCCAGCTGCTCCTGCCTCGCTTTTGACACGCTGCCAAGATGCCGGCCTGGGTTCTGTTTCTTTTTCTCTCTTCCCCCTCGCCTTTGCCTTCCCTTGAAGGTTTTTGATCTCTTGCCTCCTCTTCGCCTGGCTTTGCTATAATCTCAGAAGACGGGGCAGAAAACGGAGTGGCGGACATTTGTTTAGAAGGTGCCGGCGGGCAGGCATCTTTGCTGTGATAGCAAAGCCCCTTGGTGAAATTCTTGCCGGCTCCCCACCTCTCCAAGTGCTTGGGGATCAGCCCCAGGGACAGAACAGGGGGGCTTGCAGGGGTTTGAACACAGAAACACATGAAGCTGCCTTATACTGAATCAGATCCTTGGTCCATCAAAGTCAGTATTGTCTACTCAGACCCGCAGTGGCTCTCCAGGGTCTCAGGCAGGGGTCTTCCACATCACCTCCTTGCCTAGTCCCCTTAACTGGAGATGCTGGGGATTGAACCCGGGCCCTTCTGCATGCCAAGCAGATGCTCTACCACTGAGCCACAGCCCCCCTGTGACATCTGATGTGACAGCGGAGATGTGGTGCCATAAAGTCCACCCTCTGAGACTGCCATTTCTTCCAAGGGAGATCAGTTGTAAATCTGTGAGAACCCTAGGACCCGCCTGGAGGTTGGCAACCCTAGATACAAGGGAAGGACCTTGAGAGATAGTTTTCAAGTGGGATCGGTCTCCTCAAAAGCAAACTGCATGCCCTTGGGCATATCCTTTTTACCAAACTCAAGAGATTCATTTCCTTGGCTTGTTACCTTCCAACTACCCAAGGGTTTGTCTGCAGTAGAGAGCCATCGTGGTATGATGGTTAAGAGCAGTGGTTTGGAGTGGAGGACTCTAATCTGGAGAACTGGGCTTGATTCCCACTACTCCACATGAGCGGGGGAACAGCAGGGGAAGGCCGTGAGTTTTGATGGCTGGTAGCTACTGCATGCCCCTAACTTGCTTGGCTGGAGACTGGAAGAAGAGTTGGTTTTTATATGCCGGCTTTCTCTGCCGACTTAAGGGAGACTCAAACCGGCTTACAATTGCCTTCCCTTGCCCTCCCCACAACAGACACCCTGTGAGGGAGGTGGGGCTGAGAGAGTGAGACTAGCCTGAGGTCACCCAGCTGGCTTCATGTGGAGCAGGGAAACAAACCCAGCTCACCAGATTAGCCTCTGCTGCTCATGTGGAGGAGTGGGGAATCAAACCCGGTTCTCCAGATCAGACTCCACCGCTCTTAACCACTGCCCTTGACCAGTACACCACGCTGGCTCTCTTGCAACCAGGTCTTTCGAGCTTTCTCTGCAGTAACGCAGAGCGAAAACCCAAACAGCTGTATTTTGGGATCCGCTCTTTTGGAGCAGGTCATCTTCCGGGGGAAGGCACAAACGGTTAAGTTCCTATTCTACTTGCTCACTGGGCCAGGATAAAAACAGAGGAAGGATCCCGGGAAAAGTTCACCCCCGCTCTAACTTGCATCTGATCCCCAGGAACTGGATCTCGGCCAAGATAGTTTTGTGCCAATACTGTTATCTGCAAACGCTGGACGGCTTCTTCTCAAAATGTAGTCGAGTCCTTTGACAAGCAGAGAGGATTGTCGACCCGGCCGCAAGCGTCCCGGAGGAGGAGGAGGGTCCGTGTTCGGGGCGCACATCTCCAGCTCCATGCTCGTGATAACGGACGGCCCTGCAGAGTCGAAAAGGCAGCTGGTATAGGAAACAGAGGAGCCAGAAGACTGGGTATTTCTCCCTCAAGGAGGATAAAAGCAGAAAGGCGGAAATAAGACCCTGGCCCAGCTCTGGAATCCATAAGCGTTCCATCGTGAGCGGAGAGTCGCTTGCATTTCAGGCTCCTGGCCAGGCATGCCATTTTGGATTTCAGGAAGGATGGCGGCAAATGACTTTCACTCCGAGAGGGGGGGAAAGTCACAATAAGTGCTGCTCTTGGATATATTCCCTTGCAACAAAAGCAAGCAAACAAATCCAAGGGTGTTTTAAGACTTGTTTCCGTGACCATTTCTTACTGCATTACCATGCTACGCCAGCTCTGTGTTATTGCTAGGAACATCACACCATTTCAGATAGGGTTGCCAGGTCCCTGTTCACCACCAGTGGGAGGTTTTCGGGGGCAGAGCCTGAGGAGGGTGGGGTTTGGGGAGGGACTTCAATGCCGTAGAGTCCAATTGCCAAAGCGGCCCTTTTCTCCAGGGGAACTGATCTCTATCGGCTGGAGATCAGTTGTAATAGCAGATCTCCAGCTAGTACCTGGAGGTTGGGGAGAAAAACGGCACCTCTGTACTCGTACCAAAAGGTTTAGAAAAACAGTACAGGAAACTGTATATACACAAAGTGAAAATATTTATTAGCTACTGAGGTGAAACATAGACCATATATGTGACTTATATACAACACAATTATATACAATATGTACAGTTCACACAAAAAATGTAGAGAAATTTCCAAAGGTCTCAACTGAGTACCACAAATATATAGAGGAAGTTCCAAAGGTCTCAACTGAGTACCAAATGAATGCTAATATTGTAATCGTGTAAAGTTCATATAAAGCCACAATCATCGATGGATACGGCCGTTTCAGATCCACAGCAGTGGAAATCTTTCTTCAGTCCTTAATACAAAAGTGCTGTTACATATTCATCATTCCTTCCCACACAGGGTAAGTAGGAACAATCAGACGTCAGTAAAGTACATCACATAGTGCAGCTAGTCTCTACATTTTTTGTGTGAACTGTACATATTGTATATAATTGTGTTGTATATAAGTCACATATATGGTCTATGTTTCACCTCAGTACCTGGAGGTTGGCAACCCTAATTTCAGAGAACGTACTTTTTTCCATATGAAAACTGTAGTTTCTGACAGAGGTTTCCCTCCCTTGGGACAAAACGGCAGTCATCTTTTTCTCCCCGACTGTACAAACAAACTTTGGCAGAACTGTGTCTGTTAAAATCGACCTTTGCATCAAAGGTGTCAAAAAGTGCCCACAAGAAACCAACCCAATCGGAAAGCCAGGGACGAAAAAGACGGAAAGAAAAGGGGTTCACTTTACCTTCTCAAGTTACTATACTGTTTTTAAAAAGTCTCCTTTTAAAAGCAGCATCAGTCCCACCCCAAAAAAAACACCATAGCCTTGGGATAGGGTTGCCATTTTCAGGTTGGTAAATTCCTGGAGGTTTTGGGGGTGGAGTCTGGAGCGTGTGGGATTTGGGGAGGGAAGGGACCTCAGTGGGGTATAATTAGGGTTGCCAATCTCCAGGTAATAGATGGGAGAGCCAGTGTGGTGTAGTGGTTAAGAGCAGTGGGTTGGAGCGGTGAAGTCTGATCTGGTTTGGAGTGGTGGACTCTGACCTGGAGAACCGGGTTCGATTCCCCACTCCTCCACATGAGCAGCGGAAGCTAATCTGGGGAACCTGGTTGGTTTCCCTGCTCCTCCACATGAAGCCAGCTGGGTGACCTTGGGCTAGTCACAGTTCTCTTAGAGCTCTCTCAGCCCCACCTACCTCACAGGGCGTCTGTTGTGGGAAGGGAAGGCGATTGTAAGCCGGTTTGATTCTTCCCTTAAGTGGTAGAGAAAGTCGGCATATAAAAACCAACTGTTCTTGCTATTACAACTGATCCCCAGCCGATTGTCAAAGGTGGCCATTTTCTCCAGGTGAACTGATCTCTATCAGCTGGAGATCAGTTGGAATAGCAGGAGATCTTTAGGTAGTACCTGGAGATTAATGAACTAAGACTAATGAACTGAATCAGAGTCTTTGTGACCAGATATCAAGATATATGAATTGAGCTTTATTTATTATAGTTGGCTTATGTGTGTGTACATATGTTCGTTGTCATTTGAGTAGCTTTGGCTACTTTTTTTGTATTGTGTCTGTTCATAGAATTCGTTAAGTTTCCTTTGACACGCGTCAGCACTTTCACCATTGTACTTGTTAATACATGTTTTTGCAAGTATGTTGAGAGCCTTGTACTATTATTTTCTCAGCCTGACTACTTTAGTACCTGTGCAATCTTATCTCAGTACCTGGAGATTGGCAACCTTACTTCCAGTCCTTTTGAGATGGGAAGAGCCTGCACCAGAATTTCTCCCCCAGGAGCGGTGGCTAGCCTGAGAAACCATCGGCCCGCATCTAAGATGAATCTGGCCGACGGGGCTGGAGTCAGTCCACAAAAGGAGAGACCTGGAGACGAACACAGAACTCGAAGCGTGGCCACAATTACAGGGTCGCGGGACACAGCCTGCCATTATTCCCATGAGCTCACCAGCCGTCGCAGCTTTGATAGACCCGGTGTTACAAAGTGCTTTCTGTGTTCTAAATTATCGTGGGCAGACGAAGCCCCGGTTAGCCTTCACAGGAGAGCCTCAGGGGTTATTTGTCAATATAGTTTTGCTGCTGCAAGAATTGCAATAGCTAAAGTTTGGAAGCAAGTGAATAAACCTCCAATTTGGGACTGGAAAGAGAAATTATGGATGTATATGAGGATGGCCCAACTAACCGAATCCAACAAGGAAAAAGATATGGAAGAATATAAAAAAAAACTTGGGCAAAGGCCGCCACATATATTGGGATAAGCTGGCAAAAATGGATTTTACTACTTTAATTAGTGAGTTATAGAAACTACCATAGTTTTAATATTTTTATATTTTACTGTTAATAGATTTTTTAAAACTGTTAAAACACTTCTTCGGAAGTCGGGTGATGGGTCACTTTTTTAAGGTGGGTGGAGGGTCGAAGGGGTATCTTTTTGGTTTTCATAATTTTGTAACCACGAATGTATGAATAAGTATATATAGATACACTTTTGTATTTTTTATGTTTTTTTTACTGTATCTGTTTGTTTTTGTTTTTTGTGTTATGTTATAAAAATTAATAAAAAATTATATATATAAAAAAGAGAGCCTCAGGGAGGGGGCTCGCCGGCACCCCTCCGAGGACTTCGGGCCTTCGCCTCGCTGCGTTCCCCCGCGTTCCCTCTGCATCCCCCCCACCCCCGGCATTTTGCCCACGTTTTCAAACTCAAGAGAAAACAGGTCTCTGAAAATGCGGGGAAAGGCAGGGGGACAGCGAGGCGACCTCTGACGCTCATGCATGCGTAATCAACACAAAGATCTGAATTGGCTTCCAATCACCTTCCCTTCCCCTCCCCACAACAGACGCCCTGTGAGGGAGGTGGGGCTGAGAGAGCTCTAAGAGAGTTGTGACTAGCCCAAGGTTACCCAGCTGGCTTCACGTGTAGTAACGGGGAAACCAACCGGGTTCACCAGATTAGCCTGCGCCTCTCATGTGGAGGAGTGGGGAATCGAACCCGGTTCTCCAGATCAGACTCCACCGCTCATGTGGAGGAGTGGGGAATCGAATGTGGTTGTGCAGATCAGAGTCCACCGCTCCAAACCACCGCTCTTAACCACTACACCACGCTGGCCCATTAACTAGCACCCAATGTCCCACACAAGCTACCAGTCCAGAAGCGAAGCCCTCTCTCCATTTTGGGGCTTATCGCAGTCATTTTTATATCATAGGATGGGACCAGATTCTCACACACACAAAAAACCTTGTAGCGTTTCCCTTCTGGCCTGCGTTCCAACTTGAATTCTTGGAATTCATCACAAAACCATTAATAGGAACCAGTTAGAAAAACAGTAGAGTTGCTCAGGGAAAACATTTTTTTTTTTAATCCAACCTCTCCAAGAGTAAAACGCATATCCAGACACGAGTTTAGGAAATTGTTTCCTTCTTTTGCAAAACAGAAATGGTACAAAGGAAAATGCCTGTTTGGTAAGTATTTTTAAACAGAAAATTGAGAGAGAAAGTGATGGAGGTTTTGTTATTCTACCAGATTTTTCTCCCACCTGAACCTAAGGAACTGCAGTTTAACACTGGGCTATATGTTGAGAAGGATGCTGGCTCCACCCACTGGTGGAGGAAGCCACGCCCCAAATCAAGAAAGCACGCCTCCTTGAACAACACTTCACCCTCCCCCCAAGCAAGAGGAAATCTCGCCCACAGAAGTCCCTGCCTCTTGGCTGCCCAGAGAGTTTAGAGCAGAGGAAAGATTCGAACCCAGGACCCCGATGCACTGCTCAGTTTAAGGTTGCCAGCTCAGGGTTGGGAAATTCCTGGAGATCTGGGAGTGGAGCCTTAGAAGGGCAGGGTTTGGGGAGGGAGGAGACCTCAGGGCGGTACAATGCCATATATTCCACCCTCCAAAGCAGCCATTTCCTCCAATGATCTCTGTAGTCTGGCTATCCGTTGCAATTCCAGGAGATCTCCAGCCTCCACCTGGAGGATGGCAACCCTAGCTACTACACTATAGCAGCTCTATTGCTGAGCAAGATTTCCTTCCATGTAATCAACGGTATCTGTCTCTACCAGTTGACCTTCCCCACTGGGAGAATGGTAGAGTCATAGAGTTGGAAGGGACCACCAGGGTCGTCTAGTCCAACCCCCTGCACAATGCAGGAAATTCACAACTACCTCCCCCCACGCACCCCCAGTGACCCCTACTCCATGCCCAGAAGATGGCCAAGATGCCCTCCCTCTCATGAACTGCCTAAGGTCATAGAATCAGCCTTGCTGACAGATGGCCATCTAGCCTCTGCTTAAAAACCTCCAGGGAAGGAGCACTTACCACCTCCCAAGGAAGCCTGTTCCACTGAGAAACCGCTTTAACTGTTAGAAAATTACAGGAGTATTGTCCTGTAAATCAGTTATTTTAACAATAAAAGGAGACCGTGGTCAATGTTGCCAAAGAACCTTTCCAAGCAGGAAAAGGTAACATTCCCAAATTCTGTGGGGTGAAAAGCTGCATTCCCATCTAATTCTCCCTTCTGCCTTTGAACCGAACGGATCACAGACAGTGCAGAGAATTGGGAGGAAATAACAGAGAGGCTGAATCAACTTCACACACCCTTATTCACTCGACTTGGGCTCCAAAATTCAGGCCAAAAGTCCAGGAAGGGACATTCCAAGCACCGTTGCTCATTGCTTTAAACTGGCAGACAGTACTCCCCGAAAAGGTCAGGGGAGAAAAACGGAGAGCTTTGGGTTGACACAGAAGGGGGTCTGAAAGGAATATGCACCCCTGAAATAATGCCAAATAATATCGTTTGTTTCATAGAAGAAGAGTTGGTTTTTATATGCCTACTTTCTCTACCACTTAAGGAAGAATCAAACTGGCTTACAAGTACCCTCCCTTCCCCTCCCCACAACAGACACCCTGTATAAATGCCTAATAAAGGTAATGATGATGATGATGACGACACCCTGTGAGGTAGGTGGAGCTGAGAGAGCTCTAAGAGAGCTGTGACTAGTCCAAGGTCACCCAGCTGGCTTCATGCGTAGGAGTGGGGAAACAAATCCAGTTCACCAGATTAGCCTCCGCTGCTGATGTGGAAGAGCGGGGAATCAAACCCGGTTCTCCAGATCAGAGTCCACTGCTCCAAACCACTACACCACGCTGGCTGTCATAGCAGGAAACATATACAGCAGCCTTTCAAAGAAACAGACCATTGGTGTATCTAGCTCAGTATTGTCAATTCCAGCCTGAATATCAGACATTTATTGTTCCATATATGGTAACAGTATTTGTTGTAAGATTTTGAGCATCAGTTTACTCACTCGAGAAATTAATGCGATGGTCCGATAGTTGCTGCAGACTTTGGCGTCTCCTTTTTTTTTAGAATGGGAATGTAAATGGACAGTATCCAGTCTGGGAGCCATCATTTTGTTTTCCATATTTGTTGGCATATTCTTGTTAAGATTTGACACACTCTAACTTCGAGAACCGAGTTTGATTCCTCACTCCTCCACGTGAGAGGCGGACTCTAATCTGGTGAACTGGGTTGGTTTCCCCACTCCTCCACATGAAGCCAGCTGGGTGATCTTGGGCTAGTCACCATTCTCTGAACTCTATCGGGGGGGCCTGCCTCACAGGGTGTCTATTGTTGTGAGAGGAAGGGGATTGTAAACCGGTTTGATTCTCCTTAGAGAAAATCAGCATATAAAAACCAGTTCTTTTGCTTCTTCTAGCCTGGACCATCCAGGTCAGGGCATATAAATCTCCACTGGAGTGTATCTGTTGAAAAATATGGACCTTAAGTGTCATGGGGTTTTTATTTAGTTATAGGCCACACAGTTAGACAGTGACTTTTTTTAAAAAAAGCATGGGTTGCTTACATGAGTCAGCAGGATGAATACTCTGGGGGGCTCTCACTAGTGAAGCCCTGCCCCAAATGTGCCTGTTTCTAAAGGATGGTGGTGAGTAGTTTTCTGTTGCCCCAGAAGATCAGACCAGAACCAACGGGTTGAAATTAAATCAAAAGAGTTTCTGTCTAAACATTAGGAAGAGATTTCTCACAGTTAGAGCAGTTCTTCAGTGGAACAGGCTTCCTTGGGAGGTGGTGAGCTCTCCTTCCCTAGAGGTTTTTAAGCAGAGGCTAGATGGCCATCTGTCAGCAATGCTGATTCTGTGACCTTGGGCATTCCATGAGAGGGAGGGCATCTTGGCCATCTTCTGGGCATGGAGTAGGGGGTCGCTGGGGTTGTGTGGGGGGAGGTAGTTGTGAATATCCTGAATTGTGCAGGGGGTTGGACTAGATGTCCCTGGTGGTCCCTTCCAACTCTAGGATTCTATAAACGGTTACGGTTCTCTGAAGCGGCTGCCAACTGAGATTCTCCCAGAGCAGTGTGGTTGTGATGGAAAGAGGCCATTTGTAACCCAAGGCCCTCACACTTGGAACCGTGGCATCCCCGCCCTCTCCCCACGAGGGCCATGCTGGGGTGTTGCTGCCCTTTGAAGGAGAGCATTCATCCCTTCCCATAATTGCTCCCCACCTGCCAAACCTGGCCATAATTACAACCCCACGGCATTCTAAAGATACAGAATGGCAGAAAATAACCAAAGCGTTAAATACCTTTTCTCCCCATTACGGTGCATGCCGCCATGCCGCCTCCCAAGAATGGTTTTAACACGTGCCTGGGAGTTCCAAACCACCCTGCTTTATAAAGAACCCAAAAATATAACGTTGGACTCCCATGTTTCAGCAGGCAAAATAAGCCCTGCACCAAATTTAGAAACAGAGATTGGCCCGGGTTTGTTTTTCAAGATCTGGGTATAAGAACATAAGAAAGGCTCTGCTGAATTAGACCAAGGCCTATCAAGTCCAGCGGTCTGTTCACACAGTGGCCAACCAGGTGCCTCCAGGAAGCCCACAAGCAAGACGACTGCAGCAGCACCATCCTGCCTGTGTTCCACCGCACCCAAAATAATAGGCGTGGTCCTCTGATCCTGGAGAGAATAGGTATGCATCATGACTAGTATCCACTTTAACTAGTAGCCAGGAATACTCCTCTCCTTCATGAACATGTCCACTCCCCTCTTCAAGCCTTCCAAGTTTGCAGCCATCACCACATCCTGGGGCAGGGAGTTTCACAATTTAACTATGCGTTGTGTGAAGAAATTAAGATGCTAAGCTAAATGAAGGACCAAAAATAGCAAGGAGAAAGGTAGAAAATTCAGAGGCGATTGTTTGAAATCACTGCATAAGATTATAATGTGGGACCCCAGCTTAAATGCGCCCGTTTTATCCAGTTTGAGGGCAGGGTGGAGTTGAGCTTGAAAGTGACAGGAAACAGGAGGTATGCAAGTGTGAGAACTGGTGAGCATACAGAGGGGCGTCAGGCAATACAAAGGAACAACCAAGCAGCCACCTCTCCAAAAATACCAGCAAAGGGAACCAGCATGGTGTAGTGGTTAAGAGTGGTGGTTTGGAACAATGGAGTATGATCTGGAGAACCAGATTTGATTCCCACTCCTGCACACGAAGCCAGCTGGGTGACCTTGGGCTAGTCACACTCTCAGCCCCACCTACCTCACAGGGTGTGGGGAGGGGAAGGGAAGGTGATTGTAAGCCGGTTTGAGTCTCCCTTAAGTGGTAGAGAAAGTCGGCATATAAAAAACCAACTCTTCTTCTCAAAGAAGGGCCCTTTCTTGCTGCCTAAGATGCAATAACTCAGAGACGCTGGGGACTGAACTTTCAACCTGCACGCAAAACAGCTGCTTGTCCACTGGAGTCACAGCCCCTCCTCATAAAGCTGCCTTCCAGAGTGAAAGGCCTCGACCCATGACCCTGGAGAGCTGCTGCCTGTCAGAGTAGGCAATACTGAGCTTGATAGACCAATCGCTTGACTCAGCAGGAGGCAGCTTCACATGTCGCTCATTTGCCGAGACACAGACTCACTCCAGGGGTGCTGCCAGGGGAGCTCGGCTGGCACATCTTGCGGCCACACTGGGATGAAATCACGTAGACCGGAAAGGAAACAGATTTGACTCAGATATACTCCAGAAATTCATCCGCTGGAGGCGAGAGGCCCCGAAACCACATCTGCACCCTGGATTAGTGAGATAGTTTAGCTAGCCTGTCCGTCCCCCTCAACACCCGCTTCGCGGATGACTGTTCCTCTTTACTCAGCTAAGTCTGCTGGCTCGAGGCCTTGTCCATCTGCAAAAGCTTAGTTGAGGTTTCCAAGTTCCCCCTTTTGTACAATTGCTGGACCACCAGTTCTACATTTTACAAGCCGTGAGGAGTCATTTCTTGGAATCATAATGCAGGAACAGTTTTTTTTTAAGGGGGGGGGAAGCACTCAGGGCCATTAAGTGGAGCCTCCATGGACAGAGGCCGTCTATCTCAGAGAACCAGATGCCAGGTGCAACCAGTGGGAAAGGCCTATTTGCCTTCATGAGGTGGCAGAGTGTCAAGACAGCAGAATGGGAGTGTACCAGTTCAGGCTAGAGGGACAGCCAGCGTGGTGTCGTGGTTAAGAGAGGTAGTTTAGAGCGGTGTACTCTGATCTGGAGAACTGGATTTGATTCCCTACTCCTCCACATGAAGCCAGCTGGGTGACCACGGGCTAGTCACAGCTCTCTTAGAGCTCTCTCAGCCCCACCTACCTCACCAGGTGACTGGAGCGGGAGACTCTGATCTGGAGAACCGGGTTTGACTCCCCACTCCTCCACATGGGCGGGGGAGGCTTCTCTGGGGAACTGGATTTGTTTCCCCACTCCTCCACACGAAGCCAGCTGGGTGACCTTGGGCTAGTCACGCTCTCTCAGCCCCATCTCCCTCACCGGGTGTCTGTTATGGGGAGGGGAAGGGAAGGTGATTGTAAGCCGGTTTGATTCTGCCTTAAGTGGTAGAGAAATTCGGCATATAAAAACCAACTCTTCTTCTAAAATTTTCCCACCAGGTTCTGACTGATCCACAGCAGGAGAGCTTGTCGCTCTCTAAGGGGCTACTGGATCTTGCTGCTCTTAAGGTTCTACTGGACTCAAATCTGGCCAATGAAAAGCCCTCTCCAGCCCAGGGATCATGTCCCGAGCGCAAGGCCTGCAGTTGCTCGGTCATGTCCCAGTTTGCTACTCTGCTTTTCTGCAGCGAGGCCGGTCCTAAAACTTGGCTGAATCTCAATAACCTCTGGAACATTTGATTGCAAATTCCTTGCCCGACGGCTCCCTCTGCTGTTTCCCAAATATTTCTCTGCAGGATAGAGGAACAGAGCAGTGGTGCGAATCTGGGGGGAGGGGGTTATTTATGTCTTTATTTACTTCATTTATACCCCACCTTTCTCTCCGACAGGGACTCAGAACTGGTTACATCATTCTCCTCCTCCATTATATCCCCACAACAACCCTGTGAGGTAGGTTAGGCCAAGTGTGCGGAACTACAATGCTCTCCATTAGAGTGGCCTGCACAGCATGTTTCTTTGTGTCCCCTGCCAGCTGATGCCACCTGGTGCCACCCCAATAGAGCAGTACCTTCAACACATGAACACAGGAAGCTGCCTTATACTGAATCAGACCCTCGGTCCATCAAAGTCAGTATTGTCTACTCAGACCGGCAGCGGCTCTCCAGGATCTCAGGCAGAGGTCTTTCATGTCACCTACTCCCCTAGTCCCCTTGACTGGAGATGCCGGGGATTGAACCTGGGACCTTCTGCATGCCAAGCAGAGGCTCTACCACTGAGCCACGGCCCCTCTCACCTTGTAGTTCCCAATCTCATCACTCCACTAGCAAGCTCGGGCTAACCTGGTCAATACAGGCTGCTTGAAGTATTATAGTTTAAAGAAAAAGCAGAGGCTGTTGCATGTTGTTTAAAATAACCTTTTAATTAAATGGCAAAACCCCATTCAAAGCTGCATCAATCAGATTTCACATTCTTGATATATATCTTGGGCGTTACCCAACCCTCTGGAGGCTTCTTCAAGCCAGCTCTCCTCCAGATTCGCTCCAGATCCTTTTCAAACCTTCTCTGTAAGAGAAAAGAAAAAGGGGGGTTACAATATTTTTTCTTCACACAATGCCGTTCAATTGTGGAACTCCCTGCCCCAGGTTGTGGTGATGGCTGCCAACTTGGAAGGCTTGAAGAGGGGAGTGCACATGTTCATGGAGGAGAGGGCTATTCATGGCTACTAGTCAAAATGGATACTAGTCATGATGCATACCTGTTCTCTCCAGGATCAGAGGAGCATGCCTATTATATTAGGTGCTGTGGAACACAGGCAGGGCAATGCTGCTGCAGTCGTCTTGTTTGTGGGCTTCCTAGAGGCACCTGGTTGGGCACTGTGTGAACAGACTGCTGGACTTCATGGGCTTTGGTCTGATCCAGCAGGGCTTTCCTTATGGAGGATGGGGCTATCCATAGCTACTAGTCCAAATGGATACTAGTCATGGTATATATCTATACTCCTAGTATCAGAGGAGTATGCCTATTATCTTAGGTGCTGTGAAACACAGGCAGGATGGTGCTGCTGCAGTCGTCTTGTTTGTGGGCTTCCTAGAGGCACCTGGTTGGCCACTGTGTGAACAGACTGCTGGACTTGATGGAACTTGGTCTGATCCAGCAGGGCTTTTCTTACGTTCTTAGGCAATATGCTAGTTCCTCCCCAGGAGAGCTCACACCCCACTGGCAAATCAGGCTGCATCTTTCTTACTGGCCCAAATAAAGAAATTCTGCTTCTGTGGCTTTTGGATCCCTCTCGCTCGAACGGGACCTGAGACTGGAAAACCTCCAATCACGTATTCCGCCTGGTGGCAGGCATCCCCACCGGGCCCTCCTCGCTCACCTGTTTCCTCCTCCGCCGGCCTTCGAGGATCTTCTTCCTCACAAACCTCCGACGTTTCCTCAGCTTCTTGTACTTGTGCCGGTTCATTTTCCTCCTCCGGATCTTCAGCACGTTCTTGCACTCCAAATTATTTCTGGCCGGTTCGCTTCCTTCCTCCTCCGGGTCTCGGGGGCCTGGAGGCAGGTCAAACCGCTGTGTGGGTTCATACTGCAGCCTCTCGTGAATGCTGACGAGGACTCCTTCTTTAGGGAGGGAATACTGGACCGTCAGCCAGCTCTCCAGGGGGGAGATGGACATTTTCCGGGGCACCAGTATCTCTTCCAGTTCGGGGTCCAGTGTGTACCTTTGCTGGGGCTGTGCTCCATTTTTGCTAGAAGGGTGTGTGCTGTAAGGCGCAGAAGGAGCGCCGGGATTCAGTAGCGAAGTGGCTGACCTTGACAATAACTGACCTGGAGGTCCGAGAGAATTGAATCAGTATATCCACAGAGGGACACAAGGCAGCGGTCAGCTCAGTTTTATTATGCTTAGTTTCATTGTGTAAGCTTAAAGCACTTATACCATGAGAGTGAGAGATTGAATAAAATGCAGTACATTTGATGTTATAAAGTCATAGAATTATAGAGTTGGAAGGTACCACCAGGGTCATCTAGTCCAACCCCCTGCACAATGCAGGAAATTCACAACTACCTCCTCCACACACACCCAGTGACCCCCCTACTCCATGCCCAGAAGATGCCCTCCCTCTCATGAACTGCCTAAGGTCATAGAATCAGCATTGCTGACAGATGGCCATCTAGCCTCTGCTTAAAAACCTCCAGGGAAGGAGAGCTCACCACCTCCCGAGGAAGCCTGTTCCACTGAGGAACCGCTCTGTTAGAAAATGCTCCCTAATGTCTAGATGGAAACTCTTTTGATTTAATTTCAACCCGTTGGTTCTGGTCCGACCTTCTGGGGCAACAGAAAACAACTCAGCATCCTCCTCTATATGACAGCCCTTCAAGTACTTGAAGATGGTTATCATATCACCTCTCAGTCTTTTCCTCTTCAGGCTAAACATACCCAGCTCCTTCAACTTTTCCTCAAAGGACTTGGTCTCCAGACCCCTCACCATCTTTGTTGCCCTCCTCTGGACACGTTCCAGCTTGCCGGTCTGAGTAGACAAAACTCACTTTGATGGACCAAGGGTCTGATTAAGTATAATGCAGCTTCTTGTGTTCACTCTCAAAGTTAGGAGGGCTGCAAAGTTTTCAGTGGTCCTTTCTCTTCTACCTTTACTGTCAGACCAAATCAATTAAAGGGGAGTGGGAGGATTTTTTGATGAGAAAAAACAACTAACTAGGAGGGTATGATGATAGAGGTTTCTACAGTTGTGCAGAAGGGGGAGAAAGAGAATTCCACCCCCGCACTTGATACCAGAATTTGGGGCACCTAATGAAACTGATAGGCAACAAATTCAGGACACTGGGGTACAGGCTACATTTGCCACTGATCCAACATAATGAAAATCCAGCCTGCATCTCTTTACATTGTCAGCTCCTAGTTTGATTCTTGGTGAATCTAGCATTCAACATAAAAAGATAGAAAGGCAGCCAACATATCTCAGTTAACAACAAAAGGAGAAAGCTAAGTGTTCCAATGCCCCATGAGCAAAACCGTGACTTTACTATTTTCAGCAGAAGGTCTGCTGAATTGTTACACCTCCTGCGAAAGAGATTATACCTTGCTTTCAGCTACCCAAACACCCGTGCTTACCTGTAAACCGTGATGCTCTTGCTACCTGTGAGGTCAGCCGTGATAGCAGCATATTGGATTAATCTGCCAGAAAGCAGAAGATCGATCAAAAGGATCCTTAAATATCTCAGCAACGAGCAACCTCCAAACACATTGATTTAGTAACATGCAGCAGTGTGAATCCTATCACTTGTTTAAACTAAGCCACACTCACCTGTGAAATCAATTCCAGGCACTGTCCCACATAAAGTCCTTATGCTTTAGAGCCAGCCTCAAAACATTTGTCTTACTGTAAATCCTTTTGGGACACCCATTCCAATCTTCAAAGAATTTCATAGTCACTCTATCCGCACCCCAAACACAACTTTACTAAAAGTAGTAGTAGAAGAAGAGTTGGTTTTTATACCCTGCTTTTCTCTACCTTTAAGGAGTCTCAAAGCGGCTTACAATCACCTTCCCTTCCCACAACAGACACCTTGTGAGATAGGTGGGGCTGAGAGTTTGGAGAGAACTGTGCCTGGCCCAAGGTCACTCAGCAGGCTTCATGTGGAGGAGTGGGGAAATCAAACC
The DNA here is from genome assembly GCF_029931775.1 of Euleptes europaea. Lineage (NCBI taxonomy): Eukaryota > Metazoa > Chordata > Lepidosauria > Squamata > Sphaerodactylidae > Euleptes > Euleptes europaea. Next base: position 6,608,308 of record NC_079330.1, read on the forward strand.
CGGTTCACTAGATTAGAGTTTGCCGCTCTTAACCACCCTGCCACGCTGGCTCTCAGATTACTGGGCAGCGCTCAAAAAAACACATCCGTTTTAAAAGTGACCCTGCCTTAAGTCCCATAGAACTGGCACCTTGAAAGGTCCTCCCGGATAGAGCTGTGGCTCACGAAAGCTCATACCCTACCAGGAAATATTTTTGTTAGTCTTTAAGGTGCTACTGGACTCTTGCCCTTTTCTACTGCTGCAGACAGACTAACACGGCTACCCACTGTGAAGTTTATATCTTCACTATTTACCCTAACACGGCTACCTTTCTTATTCTGTGTGTGTAAAGTGCTGTCAAGTCGCAGCCGACTTATGGCAACCCCTTATGGGGTTTTCATGGCAAGAGACAAACAGAGGTGGTCTGCCATTGCCTTCCTCTGCACAGCAACCCTGAACTTCCTTGGTGGCCTCCCATCCAAATACTAACCAGGGCTGGCCCTGCTTAGCTTCTGAGATCTGACGAGATCAGGCTAGCCTGGGCCATCCAGGTGAGAAGAAAAAGTCAACAATCCTCAATAAGTAGAAAAGGGCAAGAGTCCAGTAGCACCTTAAAGACTAACAAAAATATTTTCTGGCAGGGTATGAGATTTCGTGAGCCACAGCTCACTTTTTCAGATACAGCTAGAATGTGAATCTATGTGAAAGCTCATACCCTGCCAGAAAATATTTTTGTTAGTCTTTAAGGTGCTACTGGACTCTTGCCCTTTTCTACTACTGCAGACAGACTTAACACGGTGACCCACTGTGAATAATCCTCAATAAGGTAAGTGCTCATGTTTACTAATGGTTCCTCGAAGGTTGCCAAATATATCTGAAGTTTATATCTTCACTATTTACCCTAACACGGGTAAGTAGATAATTCATAGTGGGTCGCCGTGTTAGTCTGTCTGCAGTAGTAGAAAAGAGCAAGAGTCCAGTAGCACCTTAAAGACTAACAAAAATATTTTCTGGCAGGGTATGAGCTTTCGTGAGCCGTGGCTCACGAAAGCTCATACCCTGCCAGAAAATATTTTTGTTAGTCTTTAAGGTGCTACTGGACTCTTGCTCTTTTCTACTACGGGTAAGTAGTGAAGATATACTTACCCTAACACGGCCACCTTTCCTATTCTGCGTGCGTAAAGTGCCGTCAAGTCGCAGCCGACTTATGGCGACCCCTTTTTGGGGGGGTTTCATGCCAAGAGACGAACAGAGGTGGTTTGCCAGTGCCTTCCTCTGCACAGCGACCCTGGTACTCCTTGGTGGTCTCCCATCCAAATACTAACCAGGGCCGGCCCTGCTTAGCTTCTGAGATCTGACGAGATCAGGCTAGCCTGGGCCATCCAGGTCAGGGTAAAGACTAACAGACATGGTTTGCCATTGGCTGCCTCTGCATAGCGACCCTGGTCTTCCTTGGTGGTCTCCCATCCATAATACTAACCAGGGCTGACCCTGCTTAGCTTCTGAGATCTGAGGAGATCAGGCTAGCCTGGGCCATCCAGGTCAAGGTAAAGACTAACAGACATGGTTTGCCATTGGCTGCCTCTGCACAGCAACCCTGGGCTTCCTTGGTGGTCTCCCATCCAAATACTAACCAGGGCTGACCCTGCTTAGCTTCTGAGGTCTGACGAGATCAGGCCAGCCTGGGCCCCATCCAGGTCAGGGCCTATGACAGCAGACGACGCATGGACGGCTCGCCCTTCTTGCCAGAGCCCGCTCGCTCTCCACGCTTTCTTTCCTTCTTCCCAAACAGAGGAGGGAAGCGCCTGTTCCCTACCAAAGCTGTCATCCCCCAGGGGGAGGGGAAACGGGGTTGGCTTCTAACCCCGGCCTTATTCGCCTCTGGCACACTCACCATCCCGCAGGGCTGTTGGAGGAATCAGCAACTTCCGGTCCGCGTGTTTCATCATCCCCCCCCGGTCCGGGAAACGCACGTCCGGTCGGAGGGTTCCGGCCTCGGAAGGGGCCCGAGCGCTTTGCAACCCGTGGACGTTGCCTCCCTCTAGCGGTAGTTCGTAGAATAGCACGGCCACAAAGCCGAAGGGGTGAGCGCAAACTTGGGTTGTTGATGCATGGGGAGGCTTTGCCTTGGATTTCTTTCTTTCTTTCTTTCTTTCTTTCTTTCTTTCTTTCTTTCTTTCTTTCTTTCTTTCTTTCTTTCTTTCTTTCTTTCTTTCTTTCTTTCTTTCTTTCTTTCTTTCTCTCTCTCTCTCTCTCTCTCTCTCTCTCTCTCTCTCTCTCTCTCTCTCTCTCTCTCTCTCTCTCTCCCCCATTCCCCCCCATATCTGAATTTCTTTCTTTCTTTCTTTCTTTCTTTCTTTCTTTCTTTCTTTCTTTCTTTCTTTCTTTCTTTCTCTCTCTCTCTCTCTCTCTCTCTCTCTCCTCTCTCTCTCTCCTCTCCTCCCATTCCCCCCATATCTGAACTTTCTTTCTTTCTTTCTTTCTTTCTTTCTTTCTTTCTTTCTTTCTTTCTTTCTTTCTTTTCTTTCTTTCTTTCTTTCTCTCTCTCTCTCTCTCTCTCTCTCTCTCTCTCTCTCTCTCCTCCCCCCCCCATTTCCCCCCCCCCATATCTGAATTCTCAGAATTCTACATAGGGGCTTATTTTTGAGTTTTGATAATTTGGATGGGGAAAATGTATCTCTCTCTGTGTGTGTGTTAAATGTCGTCAAGTCGCTTCCGACTCATGGCGACCCTATGAATGGAAGTCCTCCAAAATGTCCTGTCTTTGACAGCTCTGCTCAGATCCTGCAAATTGAAAATGTGCATCTAGAGAGCGGTAAATCCAAGGCAAAACCTCCCATGCGTAAATGGCAATTCACAGTGGGTTAGTCTGTCTGCAGTGGTAGAAAAGGGCAAGAGTCCAGTAGCACCTTAAAGGCTAACAAAAATATTTTCTGGCAGGGTATGAGCTTTTGTGAGCCACAGCTCACTTCTTCAGAAGTATCTGAAGAAGTGAGCTGTGGCTCACGAAAGCTCATACCCTACCAGAAAATATTTTTGTGAGTCTTTAAGGTGCTACTGGACTCTTGCCCTTTTCTATAAATGGCATATTGTTCTACTCTTAAGTGGAATTGTCATCAAGGTTTTTTTTCCCCCTGGCTAGACTACTACTACTACTACTACTAATAATAATAATAAGAAGAAGAAGAAGAAGAAGGATTGGTTTTTTATACACCGACTTTCTCTACCACTTAAGGGAGACTCAAACCGGCTTACAATCACCTTCCCTTCCCCTCCCCACAACAGACACCCTGTGAAGTGGGTGGGGCTGAGAGAGCTGTGACTCGCCCAAGGTCACCCAGCTGGCTTCGTGTGGAGGAGTGGGGAAACAAATCCAGTTCACCAGATTAGCATTCGCCGTTCATGTGGAGGAGTGGGGAATCAAATCCGGTTCTCCGGATCAGATTCCCCCACTCCAAACCACCACTCTTAACCACTACACCAGGCCGGCTGCACTAAAACAGGGGTCCGAAGGCTCATTGAAAGCTAGTGCCGATCCAGCTTTTGTGGGCTAGGGAGTCCCATTTCTTCTTCTATACACACATTCTTACCATGTAAGATGGGTGATGTAGGACAGCGGCTGAGAAAATGAGCTCTGGTCCATAAGTTTAAAACAGATTGCCAACCTCCAGGTACTAGCTGGAGATCTCCTGCTATTACAACTGATCTCCAGCCAATAGAGATCAGTTGATCTGGAGAAAATGGCAGGGACTATTAGGAAAGGAACTGAAAATAAAACAACCAGTATTGTCCAACTCCTGTATGTGCTTATGATGCAATGCATTTAGAACACTGTATAGCTAGGGTCACTGGTCTTCAAAAAAGAAATTGCAGAGCTGGGAACAGGCAGAAGAGGGAAACCAAGATGCTTAGAGTGTTGGGGCACCTTTTGCACGAGGAACGGGTAGAGTCTAGGGCTTTTCAGTTTAGAAGAAAACAACGATTAAAGGGATGAAATGATAGAAGTTTAAAAATTATGCACGGGGTGAAATAAGTGGACAGAGAGATCTTTCTCCCTCTCCCATCGTACAAGGACTCCGGGGCACCCGATGAACTTGAGGAGCAGCAGGCCCAGGACAGCAGGAAGAACATACTCCTTTGTGAAGCACAGAACAAACCTGTGGAACTCCCTGCCACAGGATGCAGTGGTGGCAGCTTTAAAAGAGAGGAACCACGACAGTCAGAATTGGTACAAACCTACTTCGGTCATATGCAGGTAGTCCCGGTGTGAGAAAGCACGTGAGCAACCAGGGCGACAAAGAAAGGATTTGCCAACTGCAGACTTTTAAAAAAAGCTTTATTGAACAAATTGAAAGGTGTCAACATCCCATAGAGAAGAAACAAAAAGAAAAGTGAGGAACACGGTTCTGGAATTCTGAAATGTATCATGGGGCTCTCTCAAGGCTCCCACCTTACACACACACACACACACTCACACACAGGGGGGTATCAAGTTACTGGATTACCAGCTACTAGGGTTGCCAACTTCTAGGTACTGGAGGGGAAAAAAGGCACCACTGCACCAATACCAAAGGATAAGGAACTTAGTACAGGAGTGAGACATACAACATTGTGCAAAGATACAAACTTTTTATGCTACAAAATTACAAGAGAAACAACGTGTCTATACAAATACTAGACCAACAATAATGACAAACAAGGTGGCTATATACAAAATATGAAGTCCAATTGCATCAAAAAGGAATTATTAGCTCATCATTTATCTTTCTATGGCTTTTAGGTCAGTAGATGGCTTCCAAAGCAGAGCTATTCAAAGACAAGAAGATACTTCAAAATAAGGAGACAATCGTTTCGAGCTCCAAAAGGCCACTCTTCATCAGTCCTTCCTATATTTCATACAAAATTTGTTTTTATGCAATTGGACTTCATATTTTGTATATAGTGGTGTATATAGCCACATTGTTTGTCATTATTGTTGGTCTAGTATTTGTATAGACACATTGTTTCTCTTGTAATTTTGTAGCATATAAAGTTTGTATCTTTGCACATGTTGTATGTCTCGCTCCTGTACTAAACTTCTAGGTACTAGCTGGAGATCTCCTGCTATTACAACGGATCTCCATCCAATAGAGATCAGTTCACCTGGAGAAAATGGCCGCTTTGGCCATTGGACTCTATGGCATCGAAGTCCCTCCCCTCCCCAAATCCCATCCTCCTCAGGCTCTGCCCCCAAAACCTCCTGCCGGTGGCGAAGAGGGTACTTGGCAACCATATTTCCAGGTTAAGGTAATGGAGTGGTGTCTCACGTAAACTTAGGGTTGCCAACCTCCAGGTAATAGCAGAAGATCTCCTGCTATTACAACTGATCTCCAGCTGATAGAAATCAGTTCACCCGGAGAAAATGGCCTCTTTGGCAATTGGACTCTATGGCATTGAAGTCCCTCCCAAAAACCTCTCACTGATTGTGAAGAGGGACCTGGAAACCCTACGTAAACTGGCCCCCAGAAGAACAACTGCCTGCAAAACATGGTTCCACAGTGGCTTTTCCTGAGCCGCAAAGAAGACATCCCAAGCGATAAGAATTTTGCCATTGTCAAGAAAGGTAAAATAGATTGCACGATACGAGAACAGATTGGATTTCAAGTTTCATTACAGTACTGCGAACAACATTTTTAAAAAGAGGAATACTAGCTAGCACATTTGCACCAGAACTGAGTTGCAAGATGGTGCTTGTGGCCTCCGGCATCCGTGCCTCTCTGCTACCAGGGCAGGGTCCCCCCTTGGCCATTCAGGAAACTTCCATTGTCTTTTTCACTGAGATGAACCAGAACGGAGAGGATCCCGGGGATGGCATCCTGGACTTTTAAGGGAGCCTGTGAGGATCAACAAGAAAGAGAGAAAAAGTTGTGTTCATAGGCTTGCCAACTCTGGGTTGGGAAAATCCTGGAGATCTGGGGGGTGGAGCCGGCTTTGGAGAGCGGAGGCACCTAACCAGGGTATAATGCCACAGAGTCCACCCTCCAAAGCAGCCATTTCCTCCAGGGGAACTGATCCCTGTAGTCTGGAGATCAGTTATAAATCCAGGAGGTCTCCCGGTGGTGGCTGGAGATCTCCCGGTTGTAGTAGGAGTACTACTAGTAGTTTGTTTCTGTCTCTTTTTCCCGTGTTCCCCCTCCTTCAAGCTTCTAATCAGTGATGGGCCTTATGGAAATGGATCAGTGTGCTGCTGCTTGACATTTTGAATTTTTATTTATTTATTTCATAGAATCATAGAGTGGGAAGGGACCACCAGGGTCATCTAGTCCAACCCCCTGCACAATGCAGAAAATTCACAACTACCTCCCCCCCCACACCCCCAGTGACCCATACTCCATGCCCAGAAGATGGCCAAGGTCCCCTCCCTCTCATGATCTGCCTAAGGTCATAGAATCAGCATTGCTGACAGATGGCCATCTAGCCTCTGCTTAAAAACCTCCAGGGAAGGAGAGCTCACCACCTCCCGAGGAAGCCTGTTCCACTCTAACCGTTAGAAAAATTCTGAGAAAACCTGAGAAACCACTCTAACCATTAGAAAAATTCTTCCTAATGTCTAGACGGAAACTCTTCTGATTTAATTTCAACCCACTGGTTCTGGTCCGACCTTCTGGGGCAACAGAAAACAACTCGGCACCCTCCTCTATATGACAGCCCTTCAAGTGCTTGAAGATGGTTATCATGTCCCAGTCTTCTCCTCTCCATGCTAAACATACCCAGCTCCTTCAGCCTTTCCTCATAGGACTTGGTCTCCAGACCCCTCACCATCTTTGTTTGTTTGTTTGTTTGTTTGTTTGACTTATAACCCGTCCTCCCTAGGAAGCTGGCTCAGGGCGGCTAACATCATTTTAATAGTACAAAGTCAATATAAATATCCATAATAAAACCAACAATAAAATTCTAAAACCTAACATAATGGCGCACCAAATCTAAAAAAGCTGTAGGGGACCATACAGGTGGCAACCCTTCACTTTGTATTGTTCCCACTCAGGGGGGAGAATGGGGGGGAGGCCAGTAAGATGGTATAGATAGTATAAGCTGATATAAGCGGCTGTCCTCAATTGTAGGCCTGGTGGGAAAGCTCCGGCTCTTGTTGAGGACAGCCGTATGCTCTTAGGACCAGGGACCACCAGTCAGGTCTTATGGGTGAGCTTCTGATTTTAATGTCGTAAGCCGGAGCCTGCTTTGCTGTCAAGTAGCAGCCAACTTAGGGCAACCCCGTAGGGTTTTCACGGCAAGAGACAAACAGAGGTGGTTTTCTCAGCAGGAAAAATCCACCCAGCACAAAGTCAGGAGGTTGCCCGACTCAGAAGGTGGGGACCTCCAGGGAAGATCTCAATTCCTGACAGGTTCAGGTATGCTCGGGTGAATGGCGACGGTGGAGAAAAGAAGAAAAAACCACACGTGTCTCAAAAACTAAAGGTCCGGGTTCACTGACCAGGCTTCCTCCCATATCCGTTTCGATCCAGCCTGGATGCAGAGAGACGCAAAGGATCCCATCCGGCTCCAGATCCACGGCCAGGCACCTCGTGATCATATTCAGCGCCGTCTGTGGGCGGGAGGAGAACCGGGAAGAAAATGAGAGAGAAAGAGGGAATCTTACACCGCAATCCCATGCCGGTTTACTCAAAAGGAGGTCTTACTCTCAGGGAAGCGTGCCCCACAGGGGAGAGGCTCGTGTGGTTTCTCCACTGCTGTGGCGGAGACAACAGGACTCAGGTGGGCCTGCCAACTCCCCCGCAGTGGCTGACCCTCCCCACCACCACCACCACAGAAAGCTTTTTTGGTTTTGTTTTAATGGCAAACAACCTTTGGTTAAACAGATTGTGTATCAGGTTCTCTGGATCCCCAGCTTTCATTTTTAAATAAGTCTGTAGCCTCTTTCATTGTGGAGGTATAAGAGGAAAGGCATATCACTGCAGTGAAAGATGCGAGAACCTGATAAACAGAGTCTTTTCACATTATATCAGTTGCCTTAAAAAAAAAAAACTCCAGTGGTGGCCAGGGCAAGGAAAATGGCACTAAGGTGGGCAGGACCAGGGAAATCCAGACTTTCACATCCCCAAAGGTGCCTGGTTTTGCTGCGATCTTTCCCTAAACATTGCAACAAACCATGCTAGGGAAAGATTGCAGGAAATATGGGGAAATCCTGGGAGGCTTACAGAAGCACCATGATGCTATAGGGAAATGGTGGGGCGGGGGGACGATGACGACCACTTCCAATAGCAACCAAGCCAGGGCAAACAGCCCATGTGTCAGTGTCCTTAATCTGGTCAGCACTAAATATCCCGGCATTTACAGGATTGTTGCCCTTGAAATGAATAAGAAGTTTTATTGTTTCTGCATTTGCAGCAGCAGCAAAAGCTACGCAGGCTGTGTATAGGGCCGGCCCATCCACTGGGCCATCCCCTAGGGCACCGGAGAGGCAGAGGTCCACCCACCAGCCAGAAATCCTTGGCCCAGTCCACTCTGCGCAGAAGCAGCCATGGTCTCCCCGGTCAAAGTCCAACATTATCCCCTGTTATCCTTCATTGGGTCTCCAAAGCTTCAGGTCTACAGCTCGATGTGGGGCCTTTCCACTCTCCCGCCAAACCCCAGGAAAGTGGGGTCCTCCACCTCAGCAGCCAACCCGGAAGACGCCCACCTTTGCTATCCTGTACGGGTACACCATACGGAAGTCGTTGTCCTCGACGAGCTCCATGGAAGCCGATATTGAGGACATGTTGACAATAGCCGCACGGTGGCACCCCATTCCAGTGCTCTGCTGGGCAGCTTTCCTCAGCAGGGGGAGAAAAGCCTGCAAGGAAAAGTAGAAAGGGGAGAACAAGAGGTGTTTTTTTAAACAAAGAAGAAGAAGGAGAAGAAGAGTTGGTTTTTATATGCCAACTTTCTCTACCACTTAAGGAAGAATCAGACCGGCTTACAGTCACCTTCCCTTCCCCTCCCCACAACAGACACCCTGTGAGGTAGGTGGGGCTGAGAGAGCTGAGACTAGCCCAAGGTCACCCAGCTGGCTTCATGTGTAGGAGTGGGGAAAGCAACCCAGTTCCCCAGATTAGCCTCCTCCGCTCATGTGGAAGAGTGGGGAATCAAACCCGGTTCTCCAGATCAGAGTCCACCGCTCCAAACCATCGCTCTTAACCACTACACCACTTACCACTACGCCACGCTGGCTCTGAACCAGCGGGTAGACATGTGGCACAGCGGCAGAGCACCAAATTTGCATGCAAGATGGCCATCTTGTCAGAAAACCTGGAAGTGACACCACGTCTCTCTAGGAATCACCGGAAGCTCAGTGGTTTTACCATAGTTTTTGTCAATTCCTAGAAGGACGTGGCATCACTTCCGGGTTTCCCAGGAAGTTATGTCACACTACTGCTGGCAGCCCCCCATCCCGGAAATTTCCCACTGGTTGCCTGGCAACCCTAGCAGGGGGAGAAAAGTTAAAGCCCCCCCCTCCCAAGCCCACAGCATTGATCCATCTTAATCTCACCCCTGTGGCTGTTTAGTTAGGTCCAAAAACAGTGGAGTGAATGTGGACCTCCAGTAGTATAAGAACATAAGAAAAGCCCTGCTGGATCAGACCGAGGCCCATCAAGTCCAGCAGTCTGTTCACACAGTGGCCGACCAGGTGCCTTCAGGAAGTCCACGAGAAAGACGGCTGCAGCAGCACCATCCTGCCTATGCTCCGCAGCACCTAATATAATGGGCATGCTCCTCTGATACTGTAGAGGTATCAGAGGAGCCTGCCCATTATGGACTGAGTGTTGGCTTTAGAGTTTTATATATCATGCAGTCACATTGGATTTCCTCAAGTTTCACCAACCGCTCTGAAAATGTTTATTAAAAGTTTGAGGCATGTGAATAAGTTAAATAACCAAACAAAGTGGAATGGGGAACGTATATGAGATATTTTGCTTTGACCACTGAATAGCACTATATAAACGCTCGGAATTTCCCTGCCTGGTTGCCTGGAGGAGGACAGTAACTCGCCCCAGGCGAACTCGACTAGTCCCTTGCCCGCTTTAGCGACCACTCTCTTACTTTGGTGACCATCAGCTGGGCAACCGTGTTCGTCTCGTAGATGCTAAGCATCGTCTCGGCCGTGACTTCTTCCAGGGTGGCCACCACGTTGATGCCGGCGTTGTTGACCAAGCAATTCAACCCTTTCTCCCCGACAATATCTTCCACTTCTTGGACCACTTTCTTGATGCTGCTTTCGGAAACCACATCTGGAATCAAGGAGAGAAAAGCAGCTGCAGTCACGAAAGCTGGGTTCCGGGGTCCAGAGTTCAAATGGTGCGCCCTGCCTGTCCTGGCCCAACCCCTGCCGGGCGCAGTTAACCTGATGCAGGAGAAAAACCCCAGTGGGATGCATCATACAAGCATACCCAATCACTACGGCCATCTTTGGAGGCCCTGCTTTGGGTGAGATTAGGTTGGTGGCAACCCGTGAGACGGCCTTCCTGGTCATGGCATCCAAACTCTGGAACTCTCCCCCCACCCCAGGAAACTCAGAAGTCCCATCTTCTGCCCACATGTAAAGAATTTAGTTAATTTAAAGAGTTAAATTGTGGAACTCCCTGCCCCAGGATGCGGTGATGGCTGCCAGCTTGGAAGGCTTTAAGAGGGGAGTGGACATGTTCATGGAGGAGAGGGCTATTCATGGCTACCAGTCAAAATGGATACTAGTCATGATGCATCCCTACTCCCTCTAGGATCAGGGGAGCATGCCTATTATCTTAGGTGCGGTGGAACACAAGCAGGACAATGCTGCTGCAGTCGTCTTGTTTGGGGGCTTCCTAGAGGCACCTGGTTGGCCACTGAGTGAACAGACTGCTGGACTTGATGGTCCTGGGTCTGATCCAGCATGGCTTTTCCTACGTTCTTATGTTCTTAATTTCTTTTGTTTCGTTTGGCTTTCCCTCAGTGATCCCACCGTCCCACCCAATGTTTTAATTGTCGGTCTGTATGTTTTTGTATGCATTTTAGCTCTGGTTGGATTTTAATGATGTGTTTTTGGTTGGTTTTGATGGTGATTTTATTACGTACGTTTGCAATTTGTTAGCTCCTGGCGGCAGAGAAGCTCTGACCACTACACCACCCAGGTTCTCAAAACTTTCCCTCGCCCTCCTCACCCTGCCCCTTTCCGTCAAGCCCACCCAGTTCCACCCTCACATTCTGCTTCCTCCGCTGTCCTCCCCCCATCAGATCTGTGCCCAAAGAGGCCATCTTTTGCTTACCGAGCTGAAGAAGTTTCAGGTTGCTGTACTTCTTGCTGAGTTGTTGAAGTTCCTATCAGGGAAGAAAAATGTACATCTGTCTCGCTTTGCGTCCCTTTGGCGTCCGAAATTAGAGTTCCCATTTGCCCCGCTTATGGAGGGAGAACTTCAGCCAATTGCAGCCTTGGTGGGAAGCTCTAACCACAGAGCTCCTGACGACCCCTAAAGCCACCTGAACATTAGGGTTGCCAACCTCCAGGTACTTAAGCAAAGCAAGAGTAGGCACTTATGGCACAAAAAGCACTACAAAAGAATGCTGAACAACATGTTTGTAATGACAAATCAAACAAACAATACAACCAGGAACAGAAGTAAATTCCTGTTACATGTGTAGAGAAGTCACCACGTTCCTGCAGTGTAGACAGGTGAGTGAAGTGACTAAATATCAAAGTCCTGGAATGCCACGAGTAGAGAGAAAATAGGCTTCCGGTAATGAGTCCTATTTCGCTGGTGCTTTGTCAATTCAGGCAATCCTGTGACGTTCCGTCAAGGTTCCACGGAAAATATGTTCCGGACAAGGCGGCATGTAGCCTGACAGTACTAACGGATGGCGAATCTGTGTCATCTGATGACGAAATAGGACTCATTACCAGAAGCCTATTTTCTCTCTACTCGTGGCATCCCAGGACTTTGATATTTAGTCACTTCACTTACCTGTCTACACTGCAGGAACGTGGTGACTTCTCTGCACATGTAACAGGAATTTCCTTCTATTCTTGGTTGTATTGTTTGTTTAATTTGTCATTACAAACATGTTGTTCAGCATTCTTTTGTAGTGCTTTTTGCGCCATAAGTGGCTACTCTTGCTTTGCTTAACTTCCTTGTAAGGCACTAGTGATTTTGTTTGATTTCCAACAACCTCCAGGTACTAGCTGGAGATCTCCTGCTATTTCAACAGATCTCCAGCCGATAGAGATCAGTTCGCCTGGAGAAAATGGCCACTTTGGCCATTGGACTCTACGGCATTGAAGTCCCTCCCCTCCCCAAACCCTGCCCTCCTTGGCTCAGCCCCAAAAATCTCCAAGTATTTCCCGACCTGGAGCGGGCAACCCTACTGGAAATGGATTGCTCCAGCAATTGTCAGAAACTCTATGGTCAGAACTTCTGGTAGGTAGCCAACGCCTTATTTTTTTTTTAAATTCTCTTGGGATGCTGCCCCGCCAACCTTCGCGCCCACTGTCAGGTACTTCAGTTCACCTAAGCAAGGCTGTTGAGGATAAGACGTTTTGAAAGACATTGAGTCATAGGGTCGCCATAGGTCAGAAGTGACTTAATGGCACTTTACACACACACACACAATTCTGGGGGATCCCCAGATCCCACCTGGAGGTTGGCAACCCCATGCAGATGACCTGCCCTCTACCACCTGGAGATCAGCTGCAACCCCCGGAGGTCTCCAGCCCCCACCTTGAGGTTGGCAAGCCTATGCAGGTGAGCTGACCTCTGCCCCCTGTAGATCAGCTGCATTCCCAGGAGCTCTCCAGTCGGCACCTGGAGCTTGGCAACCCTATGCAGGTGAGCTGACCTCTGCCACCTGGAGATCAGTTGCATCCCCAGGAGCTCTCCAGCCCCCACCTGGAGGTTGTTTAGAAAAAAACAGTAAGCTCTATATGCAAAAATATCAAACAGTGTATTACAAAATAGTGGAGACAACAGTGAGGTGCAAACAGAAACTTACTTACAATCCTAAACACAGATTATATACACATATATGGGGATATCTTCTATAGAGTCTTCTTCAACAAGACTTCAACAAGGTCTTTAGTAACAATTGTTTTTAAAGACTAAACAATATCAAAATGCCGACGTATTGAAAGCAAGGGAAACAGTCCCGTTTATCTTGGAAGAATGGTGCGATGCGTAAAGTTGGGAAAAGTCTTCCGGAATTTTCAAAACGTTTTCCGCAGAATTATGCTTCTTCATATGAGTTCTTGTGACCATGAGACACAAGAAAGAAAACAGAAGCAGCCCAATACATGGCGCCATGAATTTCATTATTACAGGCTGAAGAAGCATAATTCTGCGAAAAACGTTTTGAAAATTCCGGAAGACGTTTCCCAGCTTTACGCATCGCACCATTCTTCCAAGATAAACGGGACTGTTCCCCTTGCTTTCGGTACTTCGGCATTTTGATATTGTTTAATCTTTAAAAACAATTGTTACTAAAGACCTTGCTGAAGTCTTGTTGAAGAAGACTCTATAGAAGATATCCCCATATATGTGTATATAATCTGTGTTTAGGATTGTAAGTAAAGGGGTTACTGCACTTTGTATTCCCAGCGATGTATTAAGAGTTTGAAAATGTTATAAAAAACATCGCTTTAAAAGGGTTTTTGGATACCACGGCTTATAAATGGTTGGAAGACGTCTTCACAGCTAAAGGGGCCAAACAAAGTGCGAACAGTATTTTTTATAACGTTTTCAAACTCTGAATACATCGGTGGGAATACATAGAAAGTGCGAACAATATTTTTTATAACATTTTCAAACTCTTAATACATCGCTGGGAATACAAGTGCGGTAACAGCCTAAGTTTCTGCTGGCACCTCACTGTTGTCTCCACTGTTTTGTAATACACTGTTTGATATTTTTGCATATAGAGCTGAGTACTGTTCCCCCTCCTCTTAACAATATACTGTACAGTACAGGTGATTTGTAGTGCCCACCTGGAGGCTGGCAACCCTACGCAGGTGAACTGACCTCTGCTACGGGCAGATCAGCTGCATCCCCAGGAGGTCTCCAGCCCGCACCCGGAGCTTGGCAACCCCATGCAGGTGAGCTGACCTCTGCCGCCTGCAGATCAGTTGCATCCCCAGGAAGTCTCCAGCCCGCACCTGGAGCTTGGCAACCCCATGCAGGTGAGCTGGCCTCTGCTACGGGCAGATCAGCTGCATCCCCAGGAGGTCTCCAGCCCGCACCTGGAGCTTGGCAACCCCATGCAGGTGAGCTGACCTCTGCTACGGGTAGATCAGCTGCATCCCCAGGAGGTCTCCAGCCCACACCTGGAGCTTGGCAACCCCATGCAGGTGAGCTGACCTCTGCTACGGGCAGATCAGCTGCATCCCCAGGAGCTCTCCAGCCCGCACCTGGAGCTAGCAACCCCATGCAGGTGAGCTGACCTCTGCTACGGGCAGATCAGCTGCAAAACCAGGAGGTCTCCAGCCCGCACCTGGAGCTTGGCAACCCCATGCAGGTGAGCTGACCTCTGCCGCCTGCAGATCAGTTGCATCCCCAGGAGCTCTCCAGCCCGCACCTGGAGCTTGGCAACCCCATGCAGGTGAGCTGACCTCTGCTACGGGCAGATCAGCTGCATCCCCAGGAGGTCTCCAGTCCGCACCCGGAGCTTGGCAACCCCATGCAGGTGAGCTGACCTCTGCCGCCTGCAGATCAGTTGCATCCCCAGGAGCTCCCCAGCCCGCACCTGGAGCTTGGCAATCCCATGCAGGTGAGCTGACCTCTGCTGCCTGCAGATCAGTTGCATCCCCAGGAGCTCTCCAGCCCACACCTGGAGCTTGGCAACCCCATGCAGGTGAGCTGACCTCTGCTACGGGCAGATCAGCTGCATCCCCAGGAGGTCTCCAGCCCGCACCTGGAGCTTGGCAACCCCATGCAGGTGAGCTGACCTCTGCCGCCTGCAGATCAGCTGCATCCCAGGAGGTCTCCAGCCCGCACCTGGAGCTTGGCAACCCCATGCAGGTGAGCTGACCTCTGCCGCCTGCAGATCAGTTGCATCCCCAGGAGCTCCCCAGCCCGCACCTGGAGCTTGGCAACCCCATGCAGGTGAGCTGACCTCTGCCGCCTGCAGATCAGCTGCATCCCCAGGAGCTCTCCAGCCCGCACCTGGAGCTAGCAACCCCATGCAGGTGAGCTGACCTCTGCTACGGGCAGATCAGCTGCATCCCCAGGAGGTCTCCAGCCCGCACCCAGAGCTTGGCAACCCCATGCAGGTGAGCTGACCTCTGCCGCCTGCAGATCAGTTGCATCCCCAGGAGCTCCCCAGCCCGCACCTGGAGCTTGGCAATCCCATGCAGGTGAGCTGACCTCTGCCGCCTGCAGATCAGTTGCATCCCCAGGAGCTCTCCAGCCCGCACCTGGAGCTTGGCAACCCCATGCAGGTGAGCTGACCTCTGCTACAGGCAGATCAGCTGCATCCCCAGGAGGTCTCCAGCCCGCACCTGGAGCTTGGCAACCCCATGCAGGTGAGCTGACCTCTGCCGCCTGCAGATCAGTTGCATCCCCAGGAGCTCTCCAGCCCGCACCTGGAGCTTGGCAACCCCATGCAGGTGAGCTGACCTCTGCTACGGGCAGATCAGCTGCATCCCCAGGAGGTCTCCAGCCCGCACCCGGAGCTTGGCAACCCCATGCAGGTGAGCTGACCTCTGCCGCCTGCAGATCAGTTGCATCCCCAGGAGCTCCCCAGCCCGCACCTGGAGCTTGGCAATCCCATGCAGGTGAGCTGACCTCTGCCGCCTGCAGATCAGTTGCATCCCCAGGAGCTCTCCAGCCCGCACCTGGAGCTTGGCAACCCCATGCAGGTGAGCTGACCTCTGCTACGGACAGATCAGCTGCATCCCCAGGAGGTCTCCAGCCCGCACCTGGAGCTTGGCAACCCCATGCAGGTGAGCTGACCTCTGCTACGGGCAGATCAGCTGCATCCCCAGGAGGTCTCCAGCCCGCACCTGGAGCTTGGCAACCCCATGCAGGTGAGCTGACCTCTGCTACGGGCAGATCAGCTGCATCCCCAGGAGGTCTCCAGTCCGCACCCGGAGCTTGGCAACCCCATGCAGGTGAGCTGACCTCTGCCGCCTGCAGATCAGTTGCATCCCCAGGAGCTCCCCAGCCCGCACCTGGAGCTTGGCAATCCCATGCAGGTGAGCTGACCTCTGCTGCCTGCAGATCAGTTGCATCCCCAGGAGCTCTCCAGCCCACACCTGGAGCTTGGCAACCCCATGCAGGTGAGCTGACCTCTGCTACGGGCAGATCAGCTGCATCCCCAGGAGGTCTCCAGCCCGCACCTGGAGCTTGGCAACCCCATGCAGGTGAGCTGACCTCTGCCGCCTGCAGATCAGCTGCATCCCAGGAGGTCTCCAGCCCGCACCTGGAGCTTGGCAACCCCATGCAGGTGAGCTGACCTCTGCCGCCTGCAGATCAGTTGCATCCCCAGGAGCTCCCCAGCCCGCACCTGGAGCTTGGCAACCCCATGCAGGTGAGCTGACCTCTGCCGCCTGCAGATCAGCTGCATCCCCAGGAGCTCTCCAGCCCGCACCTGGAGCTAGCAACCCCATGCAGGTGAGCTGACCTCTGCTACGGGCAGATCAGCTGCATCCCCAGGAGGTCTCCAGCCCGCACCCAGAGCTTGGCAACCCCATGCAGGTGAGCTGACCTCTGCCGCCTGCAGATCAGTTGCATCCCCAGGAGCTCCCCAGCCCGCACCTGGAGCTTGGCAATCCCATGCAGGTGAGCTGACCTCTGCCGCCTGCAGATCAGTTGCATCCCCAGGAGCTCTCCAGCCCGCACCTGGAGCTTGGCAACCCCATGCAGGTGAGCTGACCTCTGCTACAGGCAGATCAGCTGCATCCCCAGGAGGTCTCCAGCCCGCACCTGGAGCTTGGCAACCCCATGCAGGTGAGCTGACCTCTGCCGCCTGCAGATCAGTTGCATCCCCAGGAGCTCTCCAGCCCGCACCTGGAGCTTGGCAACCCCATGCAGGTGAGCTGACCTCTGCTACGGGCAGATCAGCTGCATCCCCAGGAGGTCTCCAGCCCGCACCCGGAGCTTGGCAACCCCATGCAGGTGAGCTGACTTCTGCCGCCTGCAGATCAGTTGCATCCCCAGGAGCTCCCCAGCCCGCACCTGGAGCTTGGCAACCCCATGCAGGTGAGCTGACCTCTGCCGCCTGCAGATCAGCTGCATCCCCAGGAGCTCTCCAGCCTGCACCTGGAGCTTGGCAACCCCATGCAGGTGAGCTGACCTCTGCCCCCTGCAGATCAGCTGCATCCCCAGGAGCTCTCCAGCCCGCACCTGGAGCTTGGCAACCCCATGCAGGTGAGCTGACCTCTGCCGCCTGCAGATCAGCTGCATCCCCAGGAGCTCTCCAGCCCGCACCTGGAGCTTGGCAACCCCATGCAGGTGAGCTGACCTCTGCTACGGGCAGATCAGCTGCAACACCAGGAGGTCTCCAGCCCGCACCTGGAGCTTGGCAACTCCATGCAGGTGAGCTGACCTCTGCCGCCTGCAGATCAGCTGCATCCCCAGGAGCTCCCCAGCCCGCACCTGGAGCTTGGCAACCCCATGCAGGTGAGCTGACCTCTGCCGCCTGCAGATCAGCTGCATCCCCAGGAGCTCTCCAGCCCGCACCTGGAGCTTGGCAACCCCATGCAGGTGAGCTGACCTCTGCTACGGGCAGATCAGCTGCAACACCAGGAGGTCTCCAGCCCGCACCTGGAGCTTGGCAACTCCATGCAGGTGAGCTGACCTCTGCCGCCTGCAGATCAGCTGCATCCCCAGGAGCTCCCCAGCCCGCACCTGGAGCTTGGCAACCCCATGCAGGTGAGCTGACCTCTGCCGCCTGCAGATCAGCTGCATCCCCAGGAGCTCTCCAGCCCGCACCTGGAGCTTGGCAACCCCATGCAGGTGAGCTGACCTCTGCTACGGGCAGATCAGCTGCAACACCAGGAGGTCTCCAGCCCGCACCTGGAGCTTGGCAACCCGCCCGGACCTACCTGGGCCTTCTCCGGGAAGCGGCAGGTGGCGAGGACGAAGTCGGGCGCGGGGGAGGCGGCCAGGAGGCCCCGGACCAGCCCTAACCCGATGCCCCTGCTGGAGCCGGTGATGAGCACCGAGCGGCAGCGCAGTTGAGCAGCCATGGCCGGCAGGGAGGGAGGGAGGGAGGCGATCCGGGGAGGCGACCGGCCGCTTTTATCGGGGGAGGCCACGCCCGCTGCCCCCACCTCCCACCCCCCACCCCCAAACCGGCTTTCGTCGGAAGCCGCCCATTGGAGGGCAGTTGCATACTCGGGATGCCCGCGCTGGTATGCATGCTCCGGCGGGGGTGGGTGGGGGTGCGGAGTTCGGATTCTGGCGGAGCCTTCCAGCAACCCGGCCCTGGCGTCTGGAAGACGGCGGCTCCCCTTGCTTCTGAAGGGCTTGCAATGCTCTCCCTGGGCATCTTCAGGGAGCCTCTCCAAAGCGCAACGCCCAAGAGCTGTTGCAGTCGAAGGGATGCCGGCAATATTTTGCAATGGAATAAAAACACCAGTCGGAGGAGGAGGAGGAGGAGAGAGTTGCTTTTTATATGCTTATTTTCTCAACCAAAGAAGAAGAGGAGGAGCTGGTTTTTATGTTCGGACTTTGGTTGTGTGTGTGTGTGTAAAGTGCCGTCAAGTCGCAGCCGACTTAGGGCGACCCCTTTTTGGGGTTTTCATGGCAAGAGACTAACAGAGGTGGTTTGCCAGTGCCTTCCTCTGCACAGCAACCCTGGACTTCCTTGGTGGTCTCCCATCCAAATACTAACCAGGGCTGACCCTGCTTAGCTTCTGAGAGCTGACGAGATCAGGCTAGCCTGGGCCATCCAGGTCAGGGTGGACTTTGGTTACCGCACTTGTATTCCCAGCGATGTATTAAGAGTTTTAAAACGTTTTAAAACATACTGTTCGCACTTTGTTTGGCCCCTTTAGCTGTGAAGATGTCTTCCAACCATTTATAAGCCGTGGTATCCAAAAACCCTTTTAAAGCGATGTTTTTTACAATATTTTCAAACTCTTCATACATCACTGGGAATACAAAGTGCGGTAACCCCCTTTCTCTAACACAGAAGAAGAAGAAGAAGAAGAAGAGTTGGTTTTGATATGCCGACTTTCTCTACCACTTACGGAAGAATCAAACCGGCTTACAATTGCCTTCCCCTCCCCACCATAGACACCCTGTGAGATAGGTGAGGCTGAGAGAGCTCTAAGAGAGCTGTGACTAGCCCAAGGTCTCCCAGCCGGCTTCATGTGTCGGAGTGGGGAAACCAACCCGGTTCTCCAGATTAGCATCCGCCACTCATGCAGAGGAGTGGGGAATCAAACCCGGTTCTCCAGATTAGAGTCCACTGCTCCAAACCACCGCTCTTAACCGCTACACCATGCTGGCTCTCAATAGAGTTGGAAGGGTACATAAAAGGCCATCTAGTCCAACCCCCTGCTCAATGCAGGATCATCCTAGAGCACCATGACAATCAAAATGGTTGGGTTTATTTTTGACACATTTATATCAAATCCACAGCAAGCTTCTGCAACTGAATAAAAACACTAACCGAAGTGGTTGGCTTTTTTTTACACATGTGTGTCACATTGACAGTGACACAAAACCATATTTTGCAATCGAATAAAAACACCAGCCAAAAGGATTGTGAGTTTGCTTGTTTTTGACACATGTATATCAAATGGATACAAATCCATCTTTTGCAATCAAATAAACACACCAAGCAAAATGGTTAGGATATTGTTTTTTTTACACATCTACTAAAACATGTCCTAAGAACACTTTTCCACATGAGCTGTTATAACTTAAAAAAAATAAAAAATAAAACCCTCCCTTGTTTTGTTACATATTTGTATTCCAAGTTTCCTCCAAGGAGCTCAAAGTGGTATACTAACCCCAGGACAACTGGGAGTTGTCGGATGAATTTAATGCATTTGGAAATTTGGAATTTGGTAGCTTGCCAGCAGCAGCAGAAGAACACACATAAACAACATAGGGCACAATCTCATAGATAAAACCAAGAAAGAGGGATTGGAATGTTTCCATATATGTTTGCATTACGATTTTCAAGATAAGAGAGCAATTATTTGTTGTAATATCTAATTTCTGTTCCATTTATAAATATTGGGTGAAGGTTCATGCCCTGTGTACATTTGTATAGGCCATAAAAATAGTACAAAATGTGCCCTTCTCCCTCTCTTCAAGAGTTAGGTGAGGGAAGGGAACACTGCCGTTAACCTAAAGTATGGGACAAGGGTCATTGAACTTGAGATACTAGGAAACGGATCTGTTCTTCAAAGCCACTGGGGCCTAGACATGCCGTTCCAGAAAAGACACCTACCGTGCATTAAACACTGGAACTATTATGCGTTAATCATTGGAACTATAACAGTCAGGCACATTGTTCCGGTTATTTGTCACCTCGGAGAAGTGCCTTCTTCAAACTGGGCGCGTTGCCATGCCAGGCAATTTGATGATCAATGCGCAGCACATCTGCGGCGGTTGGCTGGTGAAACCGCGCGGCATTGCTGGAATCGTCAGATGAGGAGTGGCAAGCTGGCATCGATGTGCCTGTCATCTGGCTCGTTCCACAAGTTCTTGCCAGCAGCTTCTCGCAAAGGATCTGATGGCGATTTCCTTTAAAAAACACACACACACACAAACCAGGATGCTCTCCCACTCACACACAACACTCCCTTACAGTTGCAAAACAGCTGATTAAAGCACGAGACAAAAATATCCCCCAACTAAAGAAACAACAGGCAAGGTCCCTTGCTAAATGTCCACAGCGAGCTCTGTTACACCACGAGAAGAGGAGGAAGCAGAAGAAGAGTTGGTTTTTATATGCCGACTTTCTCTAAAAAAGGTAAAGGTCCCTTGTGCAAGCACCAGGTCATTCCTGACCCATGGGGTGATGTCACATCTCGACGTTTACTAGGCAGACTTTGTTTGCGGGGTGGTTTGCCAGTGCCTTCCCCAGCCATCTTCCCTTTACCCCCAGCAAGCTGGCTACTCATTTTACTGACCTTGGAAGGATGGAAGGCTGAGTCGATCTTGAGCCGGCTACCTGAAACCAACTTCCGTCGGGATAGAACTCAGGTTGTGAGCAGAGCTTGGACTGCAGTACTGCAGTTTACCACTCTGCACCACGGGGCTCCTCAACCTTCTCTACCGAGGAGGAATTAACTGGCTTACAATCACCTTCCCCTCCCCACAACAGATACCCTGTGAGGTAGGTGGGACTGAGAGTGTGTGACTAGCCCACTAGCTGATTTAATGTGTAGGAGTGGGGAAACAAATCCTGTTGACCATATTAGCCTCCACCGCTCATGTGGAGGAGTGGGGAATCAGGGGGTTGGACTAGATGGTCCTGGTGGTCCCTTCCAACTCTATGATTCTATGATTATTTTATATGCACAAGACTTGTTTCATTTACCCCGAATCAGCTTCATTTGGCGGTCTTCAACATTCTCGTGTTACGAGAGGGGGAAGAAGCTCTCTCTAAGCATCCCCTGGTTCTAGAAGACAGGAAGTTCTCCCTGGAAATTTAGGCCTAGTTAACAAATGAGACCAGAACCTGGAACCGTGGACGCAGGCATGCCTCCAACCAACAGAACTACAAGCGCCGGTCTCCTGCTTCTGGGCGCCCACTGCTCTGGCTGGCTCGGGACGATTCCATACACCTCAAATAATCAAGAAAACTCTTTTCCGACACTGGATCGATTTTGAGGGCTGCTTTGAAGTATGTTCCGGAAAATCCCTTCACCGCCCAAGTCGTCTCCGCGTTTGCGCTCGGCTTAATCCCGCCTGTCAGCACATCAGAGAGCTGGCTGGTGCCAGACGGCACTGCTAGGATTCTGCAGAAGTACGCTGATGCAGCAGGAACGGCTGGGAGATGCAGGCAGTGGTATTGTTTGCCGATGTGCGCGTGAGCATGCCTTGTGTTCAGGGCATGAGCTAAATGATGGAACCCTTAAATATATATATATATATTTTAAAGCAGGCGATGGCAAACCATCTTTGAAAGTCTCTTGCCTTGAAAACCCTACGGAGGTTGCCATAAGTCAGTTGCAACTTCATGGCAAATACACACACACACATATATATATGCAGACAGACAGACAGATAGAATCATAGAGTTGGAGGGACCACCAGGGTCATCTAGTCTAACCCCCTGCACAATGCAGGAAATTCACAACTACCTCTCCCACACACACCCAGTGACCCCTACTCCATGCCCAGAAGTTGGCCAAAATGCCTCCCTCTCATGAACTGCCTAAGGTCGCAGAATCAGCATTGCTGACAGATGGCCATCTAGCCTCTGCTTAAAAACCTCCAGGGAAGGAGCACTCACCACCTCCCGAGGAAGCCTGTTCCACTGAGGAGCCGCTCTCTCTCTCTATGCACACTTCCCTGATTATTTTTGCAGAAAGTTACATAAGAAGAGAGGGGGAAAGGGTATCAGCCACCACCAAACCATAATGATCCTCCAACACCTCTCATGGTGAATTTCAAAACAATATCGATGCAAGCAAGGCTATTTTCCTTCTGCCACTTTTGCATGTCGAGAAGCAGGAGAGATGCTCCAAAGCAGTACGTGCCAGGCCTGTTCTGGGATGCTGTCCCTTTCTGCTTCTCTGGACTTGTGCCCAGGAGGCTTACCTGCAGCACCCTCAAAGGGGACGTCGGTAAAAGCAGCAGATTAAACACCAAAGACGGCAGGCTTATTTGTCTGATCTGGTCCCTTTTCATCTGTTGAGCTCCCCGCGCACTTTCGAACAAAGGAAGGGAACATGGAATCATCTCCTCCAGATTGAGAAGGAACTAATCGGAGCAAGTCGACACAGGAAAAAGTACTGGGGCGACCCATGGGAAGCGCTGGTCTTTTCCCCTTAAACTTCTGCTATCCCTGCCATCATATTCCCTATTACTATGTATGGGTGTGAAAGCTGGACATTGAAGAAAGCTGATAGGAAGAAAGTAGATTCCGTTGAAACGTGGTGTTGGAGGAGAATGTTACGGATACCGTGGTCTGCCAAAAAAACAAATCAGTGGGTTCTAGATCAAATCAAGCCTGAACTGACCCTAGAAGCTAAAATGACTAAACTGAGGCTATCGTATTTTGGTCAGTGTCAGCGAGGGTATGCAGTCGAGCCCTGGATAGCAAGCTCCGTGTCTCCCCACCACCACCTTTTCTTCCCGTGGGAAAGTCCCTCCAGTTTGGGAGAAAGGTGCTACAGCCAGAGGCTCTTATACCCGCATTTCAAAGTAGCCTTCTTATTGTAAATCTGCTCTGATCTCAAGGTCTGATTTCACCGGAACCCTCTCTCTCTTGATGTTTTGCATTTCAAAGCCTTTACGTGTAAACATTTCTAGTGTATGCATCCTATAAAGCTGATCACTGGAAAAGACAGTCATGCGAGGAAAAGTGGAGGGCAACAGGAAAAGAGGAAGACCCAACAAGAGATGGATTGACTCTATAAAGGAAGCCACGGGCCTCAATTTGCAAGATCTGAGCAAGGCTGCCTGTCAGATAGGACATTTTGGAGGACTTTGATTCATAGGGTCACCGGAAGCGACTTGACGGCACTTAACACACACACACACATGCCCGCCACCATTTCACAGGCAGAAACAGGGACATGTTGACCCCACTCCGATTCTCACACTGAGGATCACAGCTCTTTTTCCCAACACGCAGGTAGCTGAAAGCTACACGCTGGATAGGTGTCAGGCCTCAGCAATCCGATGCGTCCCTGGCAATAACTTTTCTCCAGACGGTGCAGCGAGTTAAAAGTTTATTTCAGAAAGTCAGGTCAAAGACTTAAGGCTAGAATACAGACATGGGGGAGTATCGGTACATATATAGGGAAAATACAATGGGGTTGATTAGGTTATAGAAACAAAGGAATAATACAGTAGAGAACTACCGGTAACGACTTAAGGGCAACACATACAGAAAATAAATGCGTGTGTTAACTGGCTGATCTTCCCACGCTCCCAGCATTGTTTTGTGGGACCCGGTATCTGATCAGCAATTATTCGGGCGGGTCTCCATTGAGGTGCAGATCTTGGTCAGGAGACCTGGTGCAAAAGGGGAAGGAGTGGAGTGCACAAAAACTCCATTTTGTCCGTGGGGGGGAACCAGCTTGTTTCTGATCCGGGGCCGGCAGAGAGCCTATCTGACAATAGGTTTACCTTGTGATGACAGCCTCAAGGCCTTTAAGACGATAGAACCGCTGCAGAGAATTGAAATGGCCGGTTATGCACTGCATGGCAACTTATTGAGGAGGTATGAAGTCTATTCCTCTTCCTCCATGAACCCCAAGACAGCTTACTTGGGAGGTTGCTAAGTTAGGGTTGACAACCTCCAGGTGGTGTAATATTGAAGTAGTAAATTACGTTGCCTGAGTTCGATCCCGACTGAAGTCGGTTTCAGGTAGCCGGCTCCAGGTTGACTCAGCCTTCCATCCTTCCGAAGTCGGTAAAATGAGGACCCAGCTTGCTTGGGGGTGAAGGGAAGACGACTGGGGAAGGCACTGGCAAACCACCCCATAAACAAAGTCTGCCTAGGAAACGTCGGGATGTGACGTCACCCCATGGGTCAAGAATGACCCGGTGCTTGCACAGGGGACCTTTACCTTTTTAAATTACATTGCAGCACTGATGGCTATATAAAGATGATATATTAATACAATTATTCTAGATACTAATAGAGACTAACCTATTATTCTATTTTTTAGACAACCTATATGCATGCCTGGTTTGATTGAAACTGTCTGTATATTTATATATATCTGTAAATGTGTTTCAACTGACCACTGAGGAAGGCCAAATAGGCCGAAACGCATCTGGCAGATGGTTATAGATATCAGCCTCAAGGAATGTCATTGTGCTCCTTTAATGTTTTAAAATAATTTTTATCTAGACATAGCGCTCTAAATAAACTGTATTTTCATTATTTTTTATTGTTATATTTCATATATCCCACCCAACCTTGGGTACCCACCTTCTGGCCTTGGGACAGTCACACAATCTCGTCCTAACCTGCATCAATGAAAGAGAAGGTGTAGTGTAGTGGTTTCCAGCGTGGTGTAGTGGTTAAGAGTGGTGGTTTGGAGCGGTGGGCTCTGATCTGGAGAACTGGGTTCGATTCCCCACTCCTCCACATGAAGCCAGCTGGGTGACCTTGGGCTAGTGTGCTAGGCCAGGTCGTCTTGGGTTACAGCCGGCTACTGGTCTTGAGAGCAGGCTGTTAGTAGTGCAGGAATTGGGGGGAGGGGGGAGCTGGAAACCAAGATAAAGTTGGCGTGCAGAGGCAAAGTCAAAAGTCCGGTCCACAGGGTCAGAAGTCCGTTTATCAATGTCTAGTAGCGTCAGCAACAAAAGTCAGAGATCCTTTTGCAACAATTGCTTTCGCAATGTCGGTCTGTTCCAAGCATGGTTTTAAGCTGTTTCTCTTTGTCTTAGTTCTCATCCTCAGACAACTCACAGTCTTGGAGCTGTCTGCTTAGTGCCTGTAGGCGTGCACTTTTCCTTTTACTTTGCAACTCCATTCTCCCTTTTTGCCTGTGCTGTTGAGTGGCTTCAGGTGAGCTGGGTGGGTCCTGCTTCTGTGGAGTTACAGCTGCATCTGGTTGTGCCGAAGGAGGTGATTCTGTGTTTACTTCCAAATCCTCAGCAGGGCTGGTGTTTACTCCTACCTGTTGTCCTTCACCCTGCCCTGCATTCTCAGCTGCCTGAGGTGCAATGCCCGTTATTTCTCCCTGCTCTGGCTCTTCCTCTGATGATGCTTCGCCTGTTGAAGTCTGGGCCATGACAGCTAGTCACAGCTCTCTTCAAGCTCTCTCAGCCCCACCTGCCTCACCAGGTGTCTGTTGTGGGGAGGGGAAGGTGATTGTAAGCCGCTTTGATTCTTCCTTAAGTGGTAGAGAAAGTCGGCATATAAAAACCAACTCTTCTTCTTCCAAGATAGCATGGGCAGTGATATGCGCCTAGGTTGTGTAAAAGCAACATCTTCTTGATGCTTATGCACTTTGAAATGTTTTCACACCCTGAGATCTGGCACCAGGCATTCTTTCCGATAGGTGCCAGGTTCTAAATCTCTACTGGAGACTGTTTAGACAAGGGGAGGGGGAGAGAAAGGAGAAAATTTCCACCCACAGCATTTCATCTCTGGAAGGACGAAGGCACTTGAACAAATCTGAGAATTAACTGTGAGGTTTCCTCCTGGCTGCTTTTGTTTCCTGGCATGCCATCAGAAGGAATTAAAAGAATTTATTCTCAATATCTTCGCTGCTGCCTGAAGAGAGCTGCATTGCCCGCATTTCCGGCCGCTGGTGAACCCATTTGTTCAAAAGCTGATAACACACAATAATCGTTTCTGCTATTAAATGATAAACCTGGGATTGTGGCACAAACTCCCTGCTTGGAATGGAAGTCTTAATCCATTTTTTGGTGCAAAAATAATCTCGGAGGATTTTGCTGAGTTTTGGCTGTGTGATTCCCCCAGATTTTAACTATCGTGGTTCTCCCAGTTAACCACCAAAGAGAAAAAAAGCAGAACAAAGCATAACTGGTCACTGGCATTGCTATTGTTTGAAGGAATCGTCTCCCTGGCAGCGGCGCGAGAACAGAAGCCTCAAGTGGGTTTTCACAGCCAAGAGGACTAGAAACGTGGCTGGTTTCAAAAAGGAAACTAACTCCTGACACACTGAATTTTTTGTGCCCTCCTATGGAATCACACGAATTAACATTAAACCCAACAGCGCACGGAAAAAATAATAGAAAATTTGGATCTGTAGAGGGACTGCATTTTTCTCCACCACTTCCAGTTCAAATCAACTAACTGTGCCATGAACATCTTAGGCTTGTTTCTTGTTCTCGCCAACCCCTTTTGATAAACGCCACAGCAGTGCCCAAGAGCATTGGGCAAGGATGAAGAAAGTCATGAAGGACTAATGAAGGAATGAGGGAATTAGAATCGATAGTCTCGTACCCAGGGACTGAACAAAGACTTGAGGTTTCTTCCCTCACTGTAGGTGTTAAGCTAATTTGGCAAACCTTACTTTAAAAGTATCAGCTGGTTTAAGCAACAATAGATAACAGTCTCTGTAATTTTCTTGATTGGAATTTTATATAATGACATTTCACTCTGTACTTAGGACATTTTAGGGCCCCTTGACACTGCTGTGTGTGTGTGTGTGTGAAGTCTTGTTAAAAAGGTAAAGGTAAAGGAACCCTGTGCAAGCACCGGGTCATTTCTGACCCATGGGGTGACATCACATCCTGACGTTTCCTAGGCAGACCATGTTTACGGGGTGGTTTGCCAGTGCCTTCCCCAGTCATCTTCCCTTTACCCCCAGCAAGCTGGGTACTAATTTTACCGACCTAGGTAGGATGGAAGGCTGAGTCAACCTTGAGCCGGCTACCTGAAACCAACTTCCATGGGGACCGAACTCAGGTCGTGAGGAGAGCTTGGACTGCAGTTCTGCAGCTTACCACTCTGCGCCACGGGGCTCATGAAGTCTTGTTAGTCTTACAGTAATTCTCTAAAAAGAGTACAAGGAGGCCGGAAGAAGCTCTCAGCGAAAACACGCAGGGAATTTTAACCGAGTAATAAAATATATTTTTACTTTATTTTGCACCGTCGGCCTTGGCCTTATTTTTATTTTATCTTAGTGATTGGTGCGGCCCTTTTATTTCTCGTTACAAGGCTACACAAGCAATATCCCGGCTAGCAGGTCACCCCTTGGGTCAAGTCTGACCTCCCAACATCAACTTGACTTCCTGGACACTGAAAGATGCCGGGTCAGGAATCTAGAGCTGCCGCAGTGCCCTTCTAGCAAGACCAGTGGATCTAAGCCAGGATTCTGCCCCCACATCATTCTTTGCAGCCATCCCATTTTTTCCCCTTCCCCTCCCGGTAACATCTCCTTCTCCCTCTTCCTTTGTTGACTTAATCCACCAGCTGTGTTGACACAGCAATTCTTTTTCTTCCCTTGGTCTTCTAGGACAGGATGTTCCTCAAACCTGGGATGTGCGAGCCTTTAGCGAGAGAACGATTCTCACACATGACTAACACTATTCTTCCTGTGCATGTCGACGGGCTTTGCTTTCATCATGAGGGGCCAAGATTCCAGGATCGTTCTCAGCGAAACAGCCACGGGGCGGGACAGGCGAACCGACAAGGGCCTTTACAGTGGGGCCGGCCACAATTATAGACACAACTGCTGACTGCGAAGCTAAGTGATAGGCAGCACATCAAAGCAGCCAGCAATTAGGAGGATTTGCCGGGCCGTGTTTTGAGACCTTCCATTTTTAAAACCTGCCATCAGAGTTGGCGCCAGCGCTGGTAAGAATGGGCACCCAGAGGCTGATCCCCTAAATCCACGGTTCTCCAACCACCGTGGAAATCAGTGGGGGGAGGCAGGTTGTAAAAGCATGGCG
This sequence comes from Euleptes europaea, assembly GCF_029931775.1. Lineage (NCBI taxonomy): Eukaryota > Metazoa > Chordata > Lepidosauria > Squamata > Sphaerodactylidae > Euleptes > Euleptes europaea. The sequence continues at coordinate 6,636,795 of NC_079330.1, forward strand.
TAAGAGCGACCGACTTTCAATGGGGTGGGATTTTTTTCCTTAGGGTGGCCCCGCCGTACCTGAAACCAGCCCTGCCTTAGCAACAGCCGGTTGCTCCTCTCCGTTCCTACATCCATTCCATTTATAAAAGGTAAAGGTCCCCTTGTGCAAGAACCAGGTCATTCCTGACCCCCCGTGGCACAGAGTGGTAAGCTGCAGTACTGCAGTCAAAAGCTCTACTCACGACCTGAGTTCGAGCCCAATGGAAGTGGGTTTCAGGTAGTTGGCTCAAGGTTGACTCAGCCTTCCAACCCTCCGAGGTCGGTAAAATAAGTACCCAGCTTGCTGGGGGTAAAGTGCAGATGACTGGGGAAGGCACTGGCAAACCGCCCTGTAAACATAGTCTGCCTAGTAAACGTCAGGATGTGATGTCACCCCATGGGTCAGGAATGACGACTACCTTTACCTTTAAAGGTCCCCTGTACAAGCACCAGGTTATTCCTGACCCATGGGGTGATGTCACAACATTTACATCCCGACATTTACTAGGCAGACTTTGTTTAGGGGGTCTGGTTTGATTTAAACCGTTTGTATATGTTTCTGTAAACATGTGTAGGTGTTACATGGGTTTTAATTGACCACTGATGAAGGCCAAATAGGCCGAAATGCGTCTGGCATGTGGTTAGAGACATCAACCTCAGGAAATGCCATTGTGCTATTTTAACGTTTTTTAAATAATTTTAACCTAGACGTAGCGCTTCCAATAAATTATATTTTCATTAATTATATATATATTCTACCCAACCTTGGGTACCCAGTTACGGGTTGGTTTGCCAGTGCCTTCCCGTCATCTTCCCTTTACCCTCAGCAAGCTGGGTACTCATTTGACCGACCCCGGAAGGATGGAAGGTTGAGTCAACCTTGAGCCGGCTACCTGAAACCAACTTCCGTCGGGATCGATCTCAGGTCATGAGCAGAACTTGGACTGCACTACTGCAGATTACTACTCTGAACCACGGGGCTCTTGTATTCCATTTATAGACTTGTTTTAAATTATGGAATTTAAGGCAAAGCACAAACATCAGGTATCCCATCCGACTAGTACCGGCCAGTACCTCCTAAGCTCAGGCAGCAGTATGGTGTTCACTTGCCTACAAACCAGGATTCTGAATCCATTCTGTTATGTATGAATGCAGCTGACGTTCGTACAAGTTGGCATCGTTTATCCTAGGTTTGCTGGTCTTAGGAAAGAGCCAAAAGGCAGGGCACTGACGTTTCCAGGAAACCCAATTTAGCCTTTTAATCAGAATTCGCCAGGCATTGCGTCACCTGCTTTCTAGTCTGCGTGGCTGGGAACTATGCTACTTTCTCTTTAAGAAGAATTTCCAGGTGGCCAAACTCAATAGCACATTTGCCTCTGCTGCCCTACACACAGGGCCAACTAGAAGAACAGAGGTTGCCCTTCCATACCTCCATAGTCCAGTTCCCTATTGTTACTGAACACAGTCCAGATCAGTGGTTCCCAAAGTGGGCAGTACCACCCCCTGGGGGGGGTGGGATTACCTAGGGGGGCACTAGAAGGCAAGGGGGCAGCAGGGGGCGCTAGAGGTGGGCCCTTTCAACTGTGTTGTTGGATAGGGTAGGGGGCGCTGGGGTTGAGTTTGTGGAACCAAGGGGGCAGTGGCCCCAAAGGTTTGGGAACAACTGGTCTAGATCAAAGCTTCTTAAACTGTGGGTCGTGACCCCATACGGGTCGTGTAACTGAACGTGCAGGATGCGAAAAATTTGGCAACAGTAAAAGGTTTACTGATTTATTATCAGTAAATGTTTGATTTGTACACCTATTTTATATATCTATATAACCCAGGGTCGCGTAAAAATTTCTTGGGCGAAAAGGGGTCGCGCATGGAAAAAGTTTAAGAAGCCCTGATCTAGATCAGTCTAGGAAACACAGGCAGCAAGTTTAAATACAAAATCAAATACTTTAATGAAATCAGGGAACAGGAGAATAAGCTCAGGTAATACCACTAAAACGGATATTCCTGTGCCACGTACATTTGTTTTTAATATAAACACCTTTCTCTTAAGCAAGCAAAGCGTGGACAAGCTATCAGTTTTTCAGCATTTTGTTTAAAGATCCTGAGTAGAGAGTTTATCTAAACCACATAAACGTCGTATTATATGAAAATGGCCCAGGTCCTGAGCCGGTGGCCAGCACCAGGCATTCCACCAGTTTAAAAAACAGACCACTTCCAACACACAAAATCTAAATACTTTTTTTTCACATTTCCACAGAGTTCTTTATGCAAATGAAAAAAAAAGAAAAAAGAGCAAGTCTTCAGTCGAGGAATCTGAAGTTCTCAATATTCAATATGTAGGATGCAAGCTCCCCCCCCCCCCAACGCATTTGCAATTCATGGGTAAAATTTAAAGGGTTATATTAAGGCCTTTCTCTGTCCTTACTGTTCAACGTTGTATATATACAAAAAAGAAATCTGCCTAATATAGGCATCGATTCTAAAAATCAAATATCACCTTGTGTTATACAACGCAATTGTGTCCGTTGTGAACAAAAAAAAAAACACCCCAAAAGAGAGAGACAGACTACTGTTAGCACCAAGCAGAGCCACAAGGGCTGTGCTTCCAAGATGCTTTGGGAAAAGGGATGTCCAAGTCAACAGCCTGCGGAAAGGCAGCTCTCTCCAAAGAATCCAATGGTCTCGGGACACGATTCCCATTCCTACAGTGCAAAAGCAGCATCTCCAGTCCAATATTAAGAACGGGGGAAAGATCCAGGAAAGTAGCACGACCGCTCCGCAGTACTCGAGAGAGATTCCGCCAAAATGGACACTATTCAAGGTAAGCCCATTTCAATATTGTCCCTCGGGATCTGGCGCCAGGATGAGCACGCAGCTAGTCAGACAAGTCCACGACTCCTCCGACTGCAATGAAGAGACGAACTCACTTGCTGGCAGATCCGGAGAGGGGCTTCCTTCGGCTGTTCTCCAGCACCCCTCATCTCCGATGCCGGCTGTGGCCAGGGTGGTCTCTGTCGTAGCGGTGGCCCGGCCTCTCGTACGAGTGGGGCCGCTCGGGCCGCTGATCCCTGTAGTAGTGGCTCTTCTTCTTGTACTTCCCAGAGTGGTCGGAACGCTCCCGCGAGCGGCTGCGCGACCGTGAGGAGCTCCGGCTGCGCGACTTCCGCTGCTTGGGGGAGGCGTACTTGTAGCTCTGGGCCTTCTTGTAGCTCCTCACCTTGGAGCCTTTGTAGCTGGAGCTGCTGTGGTTGAACTGCCGTGGGGGAGAATCGCTGCGGCTTCTCGAGCGGCTGTGAGATTTGGAGCCGCTTGACGGGGAATAGCTCTCGCTCTTCCTGTCAGGAGGAGGAAAAACAAGCATTACGTTTCCTGCCGAGCATCTTGTTTGTGGGCTTCCTAGAGGCACCTGGTTGGCCACTGTGTGAACAGACTGCTGCACTTGATGGGCCTTGGTTGGATCCAGAAGGGCTTTTCTTGTATTCTTATAACTTGGAAGGCTTTAAGAGGGGTGTGGACAATCCTATGGAGAGTTCCTCCAGTCTAAACCCATGAAAATGAATGGGCTTAGACTGGAGTAACTCTCCTTAGGATTGCACTGTCAGTCACCAAAAAAAGGTCTCAACGGCAAAAGTCCTCACTGTGCTGCGGCATTTTTAAAAAGAGGCCAGCATGCAGGAAGCTCTTCCTGCTCAGCCTATATTCTAAGCAGGAGACAGAGACCTCATTCTTGAGAGGGCACCTCTCTTCTCAGATCGGTTTTCTGTCGTGTCCGTCCCACCCCCCCGCCAAGCACTCAAGCACCTACCTTTGTTTCGGAGTTGGTGACCTCGAAGGAGACCTGGAATAACTTGGGTCCCTGCTTCCACTCCGGCTCCTGCTCTCTCTGCCTTTCTGGACGCTGCAAGGAACACAAGAAAGCAAGACGGTCAGGAGTCAAGCGGCACCACGTGCCGGGTCTCAATCACACATCCACAAGTCCAGGCAACACTGGGAATAATCTCATTGGCTGAATGAGGGGCTGAGTTCCAATCCAGCCCTTCCCCAGTACCATTTTATGGCTGATACATGCTGTGGTCTAGGTTGAGAACATTGAGAGCAGAACTTGGGAATGGGCGCCATGTTTCCTGCAGATTCTCAAGTGTGTGTGTGTGTGTGTTTTGAAGAGCCTGCCGGCTCCATCCTTCCATTCTGTAGTTCCTCCTCCCCGGCTGCAAGTTGGCATTTCTGGGGAAGCCCTCAAAGGCCCACGGACAGATGACTGGGACAGGCCTCTTACCCGTTGACCGGACTGTTGGACTTCACCCTCTTCATCGCTTCCATTTTCCTTTTGGTGTTTTTGATCACCTGTACAGCAAGCGGAGAAGGCTTGGTGCCTTTATTTTCTTTTGGAGATTCTGGAGTAGGGAAGAAAAGAGAATCCAGTCAGCAGCTTCTTAGGAAAGCTACATCTGAGCATCACTGCTTAAACCGTTTCTAGGATCGGGGCACTCAAGATGCCCGGTTTTCCCACACAATAAAAAAACCCTCTATTAAGCAGCAGGCCAAGGGCATTAATAAAAAAAGAGCAACTCAAGCACCACATGGGGAGTAGAAGAAGAGTTCATTTTTATATGCCGACTTTCTCTACCACTTAAGGAAGACCCAAACTGGCTTTCAATCACCTTCCCTTCCCCTCCCAACAGACACCCTGTGAGGTAGGTGGGGCTGAGAGAGCTCTTAATAGAACTGTGACTAGCCCAAGGTCACCCAGCTGGCTTCATGTGTAGGAGTGGAGGAACAAATACAGTTCACCAGATCAGCCTCCACCACTCATGTGGGGAATCAAACTCGGTTCTCCAGATTAAAATCCACCACTCCAAACCATCACTCTTAACCACTACACCACGCTGGCACTGGCCAACGGCGAATGCAAAGCAAGCGAAAGCCAAGTTGAAACGAGGTGCCAACCAAGTGACATTTGACAGCTACAACCAGCACATTTCAGGTGAATGACAGCACACACCACAATCACCTTCATAAAAAAAAAAAAAAAAACCTAAAGGAATTTTAAGGACAAGCAAGCGGACTTCACCCACAGCAATTAACACAATAAAGAGGATAGTGGCCAATGATATTTATTGTTAACAAGGCCTGGCCCCTCACACACAGATAGGAAAATTGGACTCTGATCTTTTGTTCTGTTCTACCGATGGAAGAGCAGTCAGGAATCAATGACCTGGAGTTTTGAGTTGGGGCTCGCACGAGGCCAGGAGCGGCCCCGACCCTCAGACTGAACCACAGCTTTCCACGTGCTGCATGTGAAGACCGGGCTTCTGTTAGACGTGCATCTAAGACTCATACAAGGGTTTCATAACAAGTAATACCAACCAGTTTTGGGGGCAGGAGAAAATCCCG